>NC_142469.1:110246750-110606750 GCF_049115385.1 Moschus berezovskii | reverse complement strand
GTCGCGACCTTTGGTTCCCCTGCATAGAAGCCACCGTCCTCCAGAGGAGGAGTGGCGTCCTCACATGGGGCTCCTTGCAGCTTTCCGAGGTGAGAGCAGAAGACTTCCTAAGGCCTCTCTTGGAAGCTGCTCAGTGTCACATTATTTTGCTCAGGGCAAGTCCCAAGGTCAGTTCGTATTCATGGGGTGGAAAAAACAGACTTAACCTCCTGATGGGAGAAGCTCACCACAGAAAAGTCAGATTTTGTGTGACTTTTACATGAAGCAATGGAATTAGGATTTCTCTAACAGCCTGCTTATAGGATCAGTACCATTTCTTCATTTCAAGACAAGACCCTAACAAACTTTTGGTTGAAAATCTACGGGTAGGCAGATAATGCTCTACTATGGACTGTGACAGCAGAGCAGTACTGCATGCAGAACTCCTAGACCCGAATTACAGAGTACCTCCTGTTCTGCCCCAGGACAAACACTGCTAAGGTCGGTCTCTTTGTGTTAGACAACTTACCCTCTCCAGTAAAGAGAAGATGGGCCCAGGAAGCATCACTCTTTAAGTCTTTTCAGCAAAAGGAAAATTGGACAAATTACTTTTAAAATAAAACGTCCTAAGATAGTGATGCAACTTCTGAAGAAACCAAATTTATATAGCTTAAAGAATTCCTTTTTAACACATTTGATCTGAAGTGAGCCTTCTGAACATTTCTGTCCTAGATTGCCAGCAGATGGATCTGGGACGTGGCTTGGGACAGCTGGGCTTCCGCGAAGCACGAGACTGAGACCTACGTGGCGCTGGTGTTAGTGTTCGCGCTCTACTGTGAGTAGCTCGCGCCACGGGCCAGATGCGCCTTTACTCCTAGACTTCTCTAAGATACATGGACGTGTGTAGACTTGTGAACGTCATGTAACTATATTCTTGTATCTCCAACTGAAGCTTCTTAATTGTACTCTTTCAACAGCAAACAAGTAAAAGCTGTATTCTTGCCTTTGTACTTACTAGTTGCCATGTTTCTTAACTTTGTATTGCCCCATGGTATAAGAAGTGTATGTATATGCCTTTTCCATATGTAAGTGTGTGAATGTTTACAGTGGATTATAACATGGAGAAATTATCATGCTTGTTTTGTTGTTCAGTCACTCAGTCACGTCTGACTCTTTGCAACCCCATGGACTGCAACATGCCAGGCTTCCTGTCTCTTCACTATCTCCTGGAGTTTGCTCAGACTCATATCCAGTGAGTCGCTCATGCCACCCCACTATCACATCTTCTATTGTCCCCTTCTCCTCCTGCCTTCATTCTTGTTAGATTTAAGAAAATTAGAATTTGCTGTGGGAAATTCGGAGAAGGCAATGGCAACCCACTCTAGTACTCTTGCCTGGAAAATCCCATGGATGGAGGAGCCTGATAGGCTTCAGTCCATGGGGTCACTAAGAGTCGGACACAACTGAGCAACTTCACTTTCACTTTTCACTTTCATGCACTGGAGAAGGAAATGGCAACCCACTCCAGTGTTCTTGCCTGGAGAATCCCAGGGACGGGGGAGCCTGGTGGGCTGCCGTCTCTGGGGTCGCACAGAGTCGGACACAACTGAAGCAACTTAGCAGCAGCAGCAGTGGGAAATTAGGACACAAGCTTGTAAAATGTCAAATTAAGTGAATGTTACAATAGATTTTGGAAAAACTTCCAAAGGAAGATATATTTTGCATGCTATCTTAATATATTGCATGCAATCTTTTGAAAGAAATTACCAAGTTTGAAAGAAAGATGTTGAGATGTTTAATACTTCCCTAACTACGACCAAGGCAGAAGCACCAGAGATCAAATTGCCAACATCCGCTGGATCATGGAGAAAGCAAGAGAGTTCCAGAAAAACATCTATTTCTGCTTCATTGACTATGCCAAAGCCTTTGACTGTGTGGATCTCAATAAACTGTGGAACATTCTGAAAGAGATGGGAATACCAGACCACCTGACCTGCCTCTTGAGAAACCTGTATGCAGGTCAGGAAGCAACAGTCAAAACTGTACATGGAACAACAGACTGGTTCCAATAGGAAAAGGAGGATGTCAAGGCTGTATATTCTCACCCTGCTTATTTAACTTATATACAGAGTACATCATGAGGAACGCTGGGCTGGAAGAAGCACAAGCTGGAATCAAGATTGCTGGGAGAAATATCAATAACCTCATATATGCAGATGACACCACCCTTATGGCAGAAAGTGAAGAGGAACTCAAAAGCCTCTTGATGAAAGTGAAAGAGGAGAGTGAAAAGGTTGGCTTGAAGCTCAACATTCAGAAAACAAAGATCA
Organism: Moschus berezovskii; assembly: GCF_049115385.1. NCBI lineage: Eukaryota > Metazoa > Chordata > Mammalia > Artiodactyla > Moschidae > Moschus > Moschus berezovskii. The sequence goes on along the minus strand of NC_142469.1, from coordinate 110,604,441 downwards.
TGGCATCTGGTCCCATCACTTCATGGGAAATAGATGGAAAAACAGTGGAAACAGTGTCAAACTTTATTTTTTTGGGCTCCAGAATCACTGCAGATGCTGATTGCAGCCATGAAATTAAAAGACGCTTACTCCTTGGAAGGAAAGTTATGACTAACCTTGATAGTATATTAAAAAGCAGAGACATTACTTTGCCAACAAAGGGTTGTCTAGTCAAGGCTATGGTTTTTCCCGTGGTCATGTATGGATGTGAGAGTTGGACTGTGAAGAAAGCTGATCGCCGAAGAATTGATGCTTTTGAACTGTGGTGTTGGAGAAGACTCTTGAGAGTCCCTTGTACCGCAAGGAGATCCAACCAGTCCATTCTAAAGGAGATCAATCCTGGGTGTTCATTGGAAGGACTGATGCTAAAGCTGAAACTGCAATACTTTGGCCACCTCATGCGACGAGTTGACTCACTGGAAAAAAACTCTGATGCTGGGAAGGATTGGGGGCGGGAGGAGAAGGGGACGACAGAGAATGAGATGGCTGGATGGCATCACCGACTCTGTGGACATGAGTTTGAGTGAACTCCGGGAGTTGGTGATGGACAGGGAGGCCTGGCGTGCTGTGATTCATGGGGTCATGGAGAGTCGGACGCGACTGAACTGAACTGAACTACTACCTCTCCCTCCAGTCAAAACACTTGCAAGTGTGCAGTCTATTTGTTAGTCTCTTCATCAGGCTCTTTTTAGTTGCAGGAACCAAAAAATGTGACACAATCATCTTTAAAAAGAGAGAAATTGTATTTCCCAGGCCTTTGATCAAGGATCCAGGTTCTTTTTGTCTTCCTACTCTCCCCTTGGACATCTATGCACAGTTGTTTACCTTGATGGAACTTAATCGTGTTCCCATGGCTCGGTTATGACTCACTTCCTGGGGTGCAGGTGGAGCTCACCTTGCCTGAAGCATATGGCCACGTGGGGAGTGGACGCCACCATCAATGGGAGCTCCTCTAGAAAGAAGCAGGGGGTGGGCTTGGGGGAGGCAGCCGGTAATGTCTGTGATAATTCATTCTGTTTTCACAGTTATAATCAGAATTTGAAAATCCATGTCAAATTTAATGGACAGTAAAAGTGCAGATTAGCTGAATAATCTATAAACAGGAAACCAGAAAGATGAGAGTTTTCTTTCACTTGTGTGTTATAATGTGTTGGATAATGCGGTGCTGGCAGTCCCACACTACACAGCAGAGACATGATAGTTGTAGCCCAAAGAATCTTGAAAACAGGAGTCATTGTTCACGAACTTTGGCCACAGAAAAATCAGTAATAACAAACCTAAGAAGGAGCTCATGTTAATCAGTGTTCTTTCCTGGTGACCTTATCAGGGAACACACGCGTCCTGGTATTGAGCCGACTGCTTATAAATGTCATTTTGTAAAGTGAGAATTATACCTTCCTCGAGGGTTAGTTTGTGAATTGAGTGAGGCTCTTATGCCCAGCACTTAGCATAGCCCTGGAGGGTACCAAGTCTTGAGATGTTCCCTGTCACCATTTGGTTTGACAGTTCCGATGGCCTTCGGCTCTGCTTCCTTCTGCCCTTCTCCAGCCCCATTCATGCTTGGTGGTTCAATTCTGTGGGCCTGTTTCTCTGAAGTGACCCAACTGCGCCGTCTCTTGTCTGGGCCTTCACTTGTCTCACATTTCCGTAGTCCCTTTCGCTTATTCATTCATGTGCAGATTGTTTTGTTCAATGTGCCGGTCGTCTGCCATGTGCCAGGCACTGGGTGGAACGCACAGTGTGAGCAGCAAACAAAATGGATGGGGCCCTTGCCTCCCCTGAGTGTTTACTGTACGGGACACTAGCATTACATAAGTATACCTCTGTAAATCGCGCAAATGCCTCTAAGGATGAACCAGCGAGGAAATCCAATGACCTTTCCTTGCCACCAGTCTCATCTTCACCTGTAAGACTGAAGATGTAACCATGTTGGAAGCATAACTGTTTATGTCACTCCCTGCCTCAGAACACCTCAGCCATTCTTGGAGTGAATACAGACTCTTAGGTTCTAGATTCTCCAGAATATAAAATTCTCCATTCCTCAAGATTCAGTGGATTCCAGGTTCATTATAAATGCCTCTGACCCTAGTGATACTGCCGGTTCACGCCTCACTTCTAACCCACCTGCACTAGACATGCTCCTATGTGTGCTCCTGAGATCGCGCACGTACTCCTGCCTCCGTTGCACCAGACTCCTTCAAGAAAACCTCTGCCTTGCGGTCATCAAGCCCCTTTCCCACTCCACCCATGGAAGTGTGAAGTAACTGAAGCCACCAGAGCCGCATGCCAAGCATTCAAAACCGTGACTTCTGAGCCACTTTCCTTCTGCCATTAAGAAACTGTAAGGGTCAGCCACATCAAAGGTCGCATACTGTTTCCTTCAGTCACTGCAGAAATCTGGACGCCCACTCGTCCGAGTCCCTGCTTCTTAAAACTTTATAGCTGGGTATTGACCTTCATTTACATGGTTCCTCTGTTCTCCCAGCCTCTGTTCCAGATGCGTTGTTTCTTTCCTTAAAACAGCAACCTGACTTTCCCTGAGGAGGAGTCTCACTGCAACCCTCTCCAGTAAAAGCTGGTGTTTCTCTCTCCTAACGCCTCATGCCTCAGAGCCAGTAGGTAGGGCAGGCAACCCCTGACTGAAACGCTCTAGCTCCTGCAGATCTACACCATCTGGATTCACAGTTCGTTACCTCTATGTGTGATTGTTGCCTGCGAGTCCTCTGGGATGTTCCTTCTCATTACTTGAAAACCTGAGTTGCTGGATTGCAAGCTTCATCTCCACTCTGCTCCTGCCATCGTTCTTTGTGACTTCAATATCCACAGAGATAATCATCCAGTATGGCAGTTCTCACTTTGCACAAGTTTTTTGCTACAGTGTAGTTAAATTATACCAGTCCCGGAACAGCATGCTTCATATCTCAGTGACCACAGTGGATTACCTGTGAGCAGCCACATGAAGTACAAATTCCTTATCCAGCTCTGCAGCCCCCAGGTCATTATGTAAACAGCAGATGGGCATCGCAAGCTTCCTGTCAAAGTCTTTCGGTCACTGATCACTGCACTTCTCTTCTTCAGCGCTTCAGCTCACAAGGCAGCAAAGCATGTAGTCATGTTACCTGCTTGCCTCCCAGTGATGAACCTGTGTGATGTTTTACAAAAGGTGAAAGCGCAGCAAAGAAGTGATGATGCTATAAATGAAATTGGTTAGGAAACTTGAAAATGACAACAGAAAATGAGACCTAAGCCTGCCTGGAAGGAGGAACCGTGGGGAGAAGGTCCAGGAAGCAGGAAAAACAAGGTAAAGTGTGGACATCTTTCAGTTTGAGTTGCTTTTGGAACAGAAAGCCACTTTCGGTTGAGAAAGACTGTCTTCTACTTTAGATACAGTATCTTCTGTTCCACATCAGCAGATTCAGCCAACCGCAGGAGGCCTGGTAGTGTAGGATGTATTTAATGAGAAAATCTGTGTAAGTGGGCCTGCACAGGGCAAGTGTCAACTGTAATAATAAAAATCTCAATCAGTTTGACTAGCATTCAGGCCAAAATGTCAAAGTTAGTTACTATGTTAAAAGGAAACTGTAATTACAAAGAGATAGAAAAGCAAACTTTTCTGCCAGTAAAGACTGGTTCCATCATTTTAGACAACTACAAGAGCTGATTCACACTGAGCTAGCTGGTGGCTCAGTGCTGTGAAATATGCACCCAGATTTCATACATCAGTTACAGCCACTGGTCATGACAAAAGGATGAAGATGTTGAGAGGGAGTGAGGCTGATTTAAAACTTCACGTTGAAGAAACTCTCGGAGATAATTTACAACACTGAAAATGAAAAAGATAAAATGTTGGAAGCCAATCCAAATTTCAAAATAAGCATGACAATTTATCAAGGCACAGAAAAAGGTAAGTTGTAGGGTGAAAAAAAGGCAAGCACAATTTAAATTACTCTCGGTAAAGTTATTAAAAAGAAAATAATCCTTAATGTCTCTCATGTTTCAAATTATAGTGTACTAAATAAACACTACTTTTGCAGTGAAAATTCTGTCTACATGTATAATTGGCAATAAGGGAGTTTTCAATGTTTTAACAAAAGTTTTCACAGTCATAGAAGAACTGTAGTTTTTAATAAGATCGCTTTGCATGATTTCTGCTTCATGGTCATTTTTTTATCACCCTGTGCTATTGTGCAACTAGGGCTTCTGTACTCTAGGTTCCCAGTTCCGTGACCAGCTCAAACTCAAGGACCTTTTTCATCAAGCACATGTTGGTCATCTGCTCCTTTGTTCATCCTTGTTATCATCAAAATCAGTTCAGTTGCTAAGTTGTGTCTGACTCTTTGCAACCATATGGACTGCAGTACACCAGGCTCACCTGTCCTCCACCATCTCCTGGAGTTTGCTCAGTCATGTCCATTGAGTCAGCGATGCCATGTAACAACGCATGCCCTGTTTCCCACTTCTCCTCCTGTCCTCAGTCTTTCCCAGCATCAAGGTCTTTCCCAGTGACTTGGCTATTTGAATCAGGTGGCCAAAGTATTGGAGCTTCAGCATCAGTCAGTTCAGTTCAGTCACTCAGTCGTGTCCAACTCTTTGTGACCCCATGAACCACAGCATTCCAGGCTTCCCTGTCCATCACCAACTCCCAGAGCTTGCTCAAACTCATGTCCATCGAGTCCATGATGCCATCCAACCATCTTATCCTCTGTCGTCCCCTTCTCCTCCTGCATTCAATCTTTTCCAGCATCAGGGTCTTTTCCAGTGAGTCAGTTCTTCGCATCAGGTGGCTAAAGTGTTGGAGCTTCAACTTCAGCATCAGTCCTTCCAATGAATATTCAGGACTGATTTCCATTCAGTTCAGTTCAGTTCAGTCGCTCAGTCATGTCCGACTCTTTGTGACCCCATGAATTGCAGCACACCAGGCCACCCTGTCCATCACCAACTCCTGGAGTTTACCCAAACTCATGTCCATCGAGTCGGTAATGCCATCCAGCCATCTCATCCTCTGTCATACCCTTCTCCTCCTGCCCCCAATCCCTCCCAGCATCAGTTCAGTTCAGTTGCTCAGTCGTGTCCGACTCACCGTGACCCCATGAATCACAGCACGCCAGGCCTCCCTGTCCATCACCAACTCCCGGAGTTCACTCAAACTCATGTCCACAGAGTCGGAGATGCCATCCAGCCATCTCATTCTCTGTCGTCCCCTTCTCCTCCCACCCCCAGCCTTTCCCAGCATCAGAGTTTTTTCCAATGAGTCAACTCGTCGCATGAGGTGGCCAAAATATTGCAGTTTCAGCTTCAGCATCAGTCCTTCCAATGAACACCCAGGATTGATCTTCTTTAGGATGGACTGGTTGGATCTCCTTGCACTCCAAGGGACTCTCAAGAGTCTTCCCCAGCACCACAGTTCAAAAGCATCCATTCTTCAGCGCTCAGCTTTCTTCACAGTCCAACTCTCACATCCATACATGACCACAGGAAAAACCATAGCCTTGACTAGACGGACCTTTGTTGGCAAAGTAATGTCTCTGCTTTTTAATATACTATCAAGGTTGGTCATAACTTTCCTTCCAAGGAGTAAGCGTCTTTTAATTTCATGGCTGCAGTCAGCATCTGCAGTGATTTTGGAGCCCAAAAAAATAAAGTCTGACACCGTTTCCACTGTTTCCCCATCTACTTCCCAAGAAGTGATGGGACCAGATGCCATTATCTTTGTTTTCTGAATGTTGAGCTTCAAGCCAACCTTTTCACTCTCCTCTTTCACTTTCATCAAGAGGCTTTTGAGTTCCTCTTCACTTTCTGCCATAAGGGTGTTGTCATAAGATGGTTAGTTATTACCAAATTTCTAAATACAATGGACATTTTTCGGTCTTTATCTTACTCAAGTTCTCGAATGACATGTTGACCAATCTCATATCTGAAATACTTTCAGCTTACAATACTTGAGAGTTTTCTTCCTTTTTCTCTGTTTTCACCAGTATCTCTGGGATTCTTGACCTGAGCCTTTTCCTCACCTGTGACTACATGTTCTGATGGTCCTTATAGTTTTGTCACTTTTTCTCTTCAGCGCTCCATTGCCAGTGCCTAACTCGGGGTCTAACAATAAATAGTAAGACAGTATTTGATGAACACACGATTCCTTATGTTTCTATCACCTGACATAGTTTCTAGTCAAGGCTATGGTTTTTCCCGTGGTCATGTATGGATGTGAGAGTTGGACTGTGAAGAAAGCTGAGCACCAAAGAATTGATGCTTTTGAACTGTGGTGCTGGAGAAGACTTTTGAGAGTCCCTTGGACTGCAAGGCGATCCAACCAGTCCATTCTGGAGGAGATCAATCCTGGGTGTTCATTGGAGGGACTGATGCTAAAGCTGAAACTCCAATACTTTGGCCACCTCATGCGAAGATTGACTCACTGGAAAAGACTCTGATGCTGGGAGGGATTGGGGGCGGGAGGAGACGGGGACGACAGAGAATGAGATGGCTGGATGGCATCACCGTCTCGATGGACATGAGTTTGAGTGAACTCCAGGAGTTGGTGATGGACAGGGAGGCCTGGCGTGCTGTGATTCATGGGGTTGCAAAGAGTTGGACAAGACTGAGTGGCTGAACTGAACTGAACATAGTTTCTAGTTGGTTTCCATAAAACCTTTGAAATAAAGGAATGGACATTATTATTCTAATAGTGCAAATGAGGAACTGGAGGGTCAGAAAGACTAGTTTATCCATGATCACACAGCTAATAAGTGGCACAGCTGGTATCACATCAAAGTCTTAACTCCAAATCTTTGTTCTCACCTTTATATCAAACCGCCTCCCTGTATATTTCACTCCAGACTCTGAGACTCTGTCTTCACTTACACTATCCTCACTCCAGACTGGAATGAATGATGTACTTGAATATCCCTCCTACTTTCCTACTTCTCCATCTTTGTTGGGTTTGAGCCCATATTTATACTTCTAGTTATACAGTTGAAGCTCTGCGGTAAAGAATTCATCTGCAATGCAGGATATTCAGGTTTGAGCTCTGGCTTGGGAAGATGCCCTCGAGAAGGAAATGGCAACCCACTCCAGTATTTTTGCCTGGAAAAATCTCATGGACAGAGGAGCCTGGCGGGCTATAGTCCGTGACATCACAACGAGCTGGACACAATTTACCAACTGAACAACAACAAACTGTACATTTACCAGTAGCTCTATCAGTATCTCGTTACTTTTCAAATTTTGTGTCAAGTAAATTTTCACCCATCGTGAATGAAAATTATTGCCCAGCATATCAGTAAACAAAGGATGTTGCAGCCATCAAGCCATCATATTAGAGCCAGAGGATGATGATGATAAGCCCTGAGGGAGCTCAGGAAGGAGGCAGAAGGCTGGCTATCCAGCAGTCAGGCACTGCAGCCACTACTCCCCACCCCCTCAGTGCACTGGGAAGAATCTCAGGATGAGAAAACAGGATACTGGCCCCAGGTAGCTGAGGTGCATGTCAAAGGAATGGTTTCAGTGAGCCCAGACTCTTGAATCTTCCCATACTGAGAAAAGCACTAGATTCCTTAACTTGCGATGTCTGATTTTCTTTAACTAACAGTAATCTTTTGATGTTCTAACTAGGTCTTTATTGCAAAAACTCCTATATATCCTGGCTCCCCCACCCCCGACCCCTTGCTTCTTTGGAGCAGTTATCTCAGAGTGATCTGAGAGTCCTGCCTCTGGAACTTGAAGTCGTCAGTATGCCTGCTGAATAAAATACAAGTCTCAACTCTGAGGTTGTGCTTTTTCTTTTCCAGTCAACACACTAATTCTTTCAGTATTAAAGCAGCCCGTGTGCAGGGATCATACTCTGCATGGCCTTAATATTATGCCTTGCAGGATGAAAAGCTGAATCATTGTTCATTGGCTTGGAATGAAGAGTTTTAAATTTGAATTTGATCCAGAGAGAAATCACCCAAGGAACAAGACTAACTGAATACATATATATATATACATACGTTTATATATATATATATAAACATTAAACTCTATCCAAAAAGTCTGACTGAGGGTCTTGATCAGTTGAGGGACTTTGGGGGAAAGATGTTGGTTCTCCTTGAGTCATTCAGACACTTAGGCCTTTTTCTTCAGTGTTCTTTTGACAGGGAAATTGGTGCTGCTCTGAAGAGGTTGTGCGATAAAATGGAGGCTGGATTAGGAGCAGTTTGCTAGAAGAATTGATGCTTTTGAACTGTGGTGTTGGAGAAGACTCTTGAGAGTCCCTTGGACTGCAAGGAGATCCAACCAGTCCATTCTAAAGGCGATCACTCCTGGGTGTTCATTGGAGGGACTGATGCTAAAGCTGAAACTCCAATACTTTGGCCACCTCATGCGACAAGTTGACTCACTGGAAAAGACTCTGATGCTGGGAGGGATTGGGGGCGGGAGGAGAAGGAGACAGAGAATGAGATGGCTGGATGACATCACCGACTTGATGGACATGAGTTTGGGTGAACTCTGGGAGTTGGTGATGGACAGGGAGGCCTGGAGTGCTGTGATTCATGGGGTCACAGAGTCGGACACGACTGAGTGACTGAACTGAACTGAAGGAAGGAATTAAAAGATGCTTGCTCCTTGGAAGAAAAACTGACAAACCTAAAGCAGAGACATCACTTTGCCAAAAAAAGGTCTGTCTAGTCAAATCTATGGTTTTTCCAGTAGTCCTGTATGGATGTGAGAGTTGGACTATAAAGAAAGCTGAGCGCCGAAGAATTGATGCTTTTGAACTGTGGTGTTGGAGAAGACTCTTGAGAGTCCCTTGGACTGCAAGGAAATCCAACCGGTCCATTCTAAAGGACATCAGTCCTGGGTGTTCATTGGAGGGACTAATGGTGAAGCTGAAACTCCAAAGTTTGGCCATCTCATGCAGAGTTGACTCATTGGAAAAGACACTGATGCTGGGAGGGATTGGGGGCAGGAGGAGAAGGGGATGACAGAGGATGAGATGGCTGGATGGCATCACCGACTCGATGGACATGAGTTTGGGTGAACTCCGGGAGTTGGTGATGGACAGGGAGGCCTGGAGTGCCGTGATTCATGGGGTTGCAAAGAGTCGGACACGACTAAGCGACTGAAGTGAACTGAAATGAGTCCTTGGTGATGCCATTTCTGATCCGATGCAAATGGGGAAGTCAGGAAAGGGTGGGCTGGGAGAGTCAAAGGAGGTCCTTTGTGTCAAACTGACCAGCTAAAAACAATCCGTGTCTTACCTTTCCAAACTTATCTGCTGGGTGTAAGCAAAAATAATGCAGGAAAGGGAAGCCGTACTGTATTTCAAATCCAGGAATGTTTTCTATTGCCAGGAACCAAGTCATGTACACTTAGGTACAAAGTGTCTTCTGACAGATCACCTTTAACATTTCTGAACCGCTGTCATCCTATCTCAGCTGTCTCTCATGTGTTCCTTTAAGGTTGTGTTACGTTTTTTTTTTTTCCTTTCAATTTTTGGTGAAGTCCAAAAGTGACCAAGTGAAGCCTAAGAACCACGATTAATAATAAAAGTCAGTTTCTTGGTGACTTTTACGGGCCTAAAGACTTTACAACAATACTGAATGTTCGATAAACGACGGGCTATGGCTGCGCAGCCAGAAAAAGCGGAGCGGGAATCCGATGAGGCCCGTATGGTCCCAAGATACTCCGCTGAGATGCTTTGTGCTTCTTCCGCACGTGATCTCACGTCCTGGGTGGGAGCTTCTGCATCCGAAGCAACCCAGCAAAGTCCTACATTTAACTTAAGTTTGGGGAGTCCCGCACGCACCAAGGTCGATGTGGATCAACTTTTCAAGTGAAAGCACGCTGAGGATGCCTTTGGGAAGGACACGTTCCCTGGCAGGTGGTTCAGGAGCGCCGGAGAGCTCGAGGCCGCGAGCAGAGAACAAAGGGGGACGACGGGCAGCGACTGGGAACCGGGAACGCGAGGAGACGAGCGGGAGCTTTCAGGGGCCCCCCGCGACGCAGACCCCCGGGTAGGGAGAGGGCGCCGGGGAGACCCCCGGGAAGGTGGAGGAGGGGGCGGGGCGACGAGGACCCGGGAGGGAGGGGGCGGGGAGAGTCGGGGACCCCCAGGAGGGGCGGGGGGCGGGGCGCAGACCCCGGGAGGGGAGGGGGCGGGGAGAGGCGGGGACCCCGGGGGGGGAGGGGGCGGGGAGAGGCGGGGACCCCCGGGAGGGACGGGAGGGGCGCGCACCCCGGGGAGGGAGGGGGCGGGGAGGGGCCCAGCAGGGAGGGAGGGGGCGGGGAGGGGCGCGCACCCCGGGGGGGAGGGGGCGGGGAGGGGCCCAGCAGGGAGGGCGAGGGGGCGGGCCCCGCGGGAAGGAGGTGGAAGGGGAGGGCGGCGAGCAGCACCGGGTCAGGGCACGCGGGCGCGGACCCCGGAGGGAGGGCGGGGGGGGGGCGGGGCCCCGGGGAGGGCGGGGCGGGCAGAGGCGGGGACCCGGGGAGCGAGCGCGGGGGCGCGGGCGCGGACCCCGGGGAGGGCCGCTCAGGCCGGCGGCTCGGGGCGGAGGCGGGGAGCCCGGGCGGGGCGCGGTGGGCGGGCAGGGCTGACGCGCGCGGGGCCGGGCCGGGGGCGCGGGCCGGGGGCGGCGGGCCGGGGCGGGGCCGGGGGCCGGGGGCGCGGCGGGAGGCGGGGCGGCGGCGGCGGCGGCCGGGGGCGGGGTGGCGGCGGGCCGGGGCGGCGCGCGGCCGAGGGCGGCGGCCGGGGGGCGGCGGCGGCGGCGGCGAGCGCGGCGGGCGGCGGCGGCCGGGGGCGCGGCGGGCGCGCACGGCGGCGGCGGCGGCGGGCGGCGGGCGCGGCGGGCGGCGGGCCGGGGCTGCGGCGGGCGGCGCGCTGGCGGCGGCCATGGCGGTGGCGGCGGCGCCGGCGGGCCGCGGGGCGCGCGGAGGCAGGGGCCGGCCCCCGGGCGGCGGGCGGGCGGAGGGGGCGGGGCCCGGGCGGCGGGCGGCCCGCGCGGTGGCGGCGGCGGCGGCGGCGGCGGCGGCGGCGGCGGCCGGGACGAGGCGGCGGCGGCGGCGGCGGCGGCGGCGCGGGGCGCTCGGGCTGATGGCGGCGGCGGGCGGCCCCGGGACGGCGCTGTCCCCGCGGCCGTGCGACAGCGACCCGGCGTCCCCCGGAGCGCAGTCCCCGAAGGTGAGCAGCGGGCCGGGCCGGGCCGGGCCGGGGGGCGGCGGGCCCGCGGCCGGGCGTTCGCGGCGGTTTCGGCCCGCAGGCGCCGCCGCGCGTCCCCGGGCCGCCCGCTCTCGGCAGCGCGGAAAGTTTGCGCGGCGCGGGGGCCGGCCGTGCGCCGTGTGAGGCGCGCCCGCGGCGGCGCAGGCTCCCTCGGGGCGCGGGCTCTGCCCGGAGGGAGCGCGGGAGGGAGGGAGCGCGGGAAAGCGGGCGGGCCGCTGACGGGCCGCGCCTGAGGAGCCAGGCGGCCCCGCGCCGCCCTGCCCGCCGCGGCCGGCTGCGTCGCGCCGTCGGTGCTGCTTTAAGGGAGCGAGGCGGCTTCGAGCGGAGCGTTTCGTCAACCGCCTGTGTTCAGTCAGTTCACGAGTCTGTCTCGGAGCGACTTTGAGAGCGTCCGCATTTCCGCTGTAACCGGAAAGTTGCAGCCGGACGGTGCTGCGGCCCCTCCGGGCAGCGGGGTCGTCGGGGGCCGGGCCGGGGCGCCGGCGAGCCCGCGGCCGCTCCGCCCGGGGGAGCCGGGGGCCTCCAGGCCGCGCCTCCGGAGCGCGGGCCGGGCCGAGCGTGGCCGCTGCCGCCGGAGCCCGCGCCCGCCCGCGAGGCCCGTCCCGGATCCGTGGCCGCCGCTGTGGCGCTGCCGCAGCCGCTCAGTCGCGTCGGGCGCTGCGCGACCCGGGTGCCTGCTGCGCGCCAGGCTTCCCTGTCCACCGTCTCCCCGAGTTCGCTCACATTCCTGTCCAGTGACCTTCAGAAACGTGTTTAATCCGAAAGTGAGAGGCACCCAGGACTTTGAAGTACGCATTGCTGACTTCAGAGCTGGGAAGCCTTAAAACCCGGACTTCTCTGTCCATAGCCAGGTTGCAGGCAAATTTTTCAATCGTATTCCATCATATTAGGAAATATGTTGCTGTTATCCCTAATACTCACTATATGGAATAACACATTTGCCTAGAATTCATAATAGCAAATTCAAACACTACATGTGAAATTGTGCTTTCAGCTTTTTTGAGGACTTTCCTTTTTTAACTTTTTAACACTTTTTAAGTGTATACAATTTTTTTTAGGTAAGGGAAAGGTATTTAAACAAATGGACATAAAAATCCTTAAAGTGCTCAGAAGCAAGTAAAATAGAAGAGAAACGATACTTGAATGCTTGCTGACTATGAAATGTTTCAGTTGGGAGACATGGTTAAATGTAAGGTTTTCGAGAATATTTAGTAGATTTAGGCTGTTCTCCATCTCCTACCTGGGTGGCGCAGTGATAAAGAACCCACCTGCCAATGCAGGAGACGCGGGTTTGATCTTGGGTCAGGGAGTGGCAACCCATTCCAGTATTCTTGCTTGGGAGGAACCTGGGAAACTATAGTCTATGGGGTCACAAAAGAGTCCGATAAACAGATTTACCCCTATGTTTGCCTTAGGGACAACAACAACGTGATTAGATTGATTTCCTGATATTTGATCCATCATCATTTCCTTAGTGAAATGGTCTAACAACCTTGATAAAGTCACATAATGGAAAATGTCACTTAAAAAAAATTTTAAACCTCTTCTTTTGGGGAGGTAGTGTGTGTTGTATTGGTCGATGAATCTTATTCTGGTATATTTTTGCTGAATTTTTGCAATATAAGAAAAAAATAACAGAATTGGTCATTTGTTTTTGTTCCTTTGTGTCCTCTTTTCCCAGGGATCTAAGTATCTGAAATAGCCAGTTAGAATAAACCAGCTCTGAGTTGAGTTAAACAGTAACTGATTCATACATTTTTATCCTAGCTAGAGTAGGAATGTTTATTTCAGAGTATTGCAGCAGTTTGATGTGTTTCTTCAAAGCAGAAGGCATGTTAACCTCTTGGTAAGAAAGGAAAAGTAGATTTGGACCTACAAGTTTATTGAAAATTTTCTGCTTTGATTGGTATTGAAGATTAGTTTTTGGTCTTGCCAAGGCCAAATACTTAATCCCACAGACGGGGGAGCCTGGTGGGCTGCCATCTATGGGGTCGCACTGAGTCGGACACGACTGAAGCGACTTAGCAGCAGCAGCAGCAGCAGCAGTTAATTATAATAGGAAGTTATTATTTGTATAATCTTTAGGAAGCCTTTAAGTTGAGCCTTTTAGCAAGTTTGGGAGGATTACATAATCTTTCCTTATTTACTGTTCTTTGTCCTGCTATTTTTTGCATCTTTTGAATGTATAGGATGATAATGAAGAGAATTCAAATGATGGGACCCAGCCGTCCAAAAGGAGGCGAATGGGCTCTGGGGACAGCTCCAGGAGCTGCGACACTTCAAGCCAGGATCTTGGGTACTGTCATTTTATTGCTTTTAATGTGTTCTGTGTCATGTGTCTTTTCTCTGTGTTAGCTCTCTCCTCTCCATCCCCCAGCCCTGGCAGAGGCAATTACTACAGGTTGTAGAATGTTTTTATCGTGTTTTAAAAAGTGGCACCAAAGTTGCTTTTTGCTACTTAGTGCAATGCAAAGAAAAAAATTTTATTGTGGTAAAATACATGCAGAATTCACCATTCTAACTACCTTTAAGTGTATAATTCAGTGGCATAAATTACATTCACAGTGTTGTGTAACCGACACCACCATCCATTTCCAAAACGTTTACGTAATAAGATTCCCATTTCCCTCATTCGCAGCCGCTGGCAACCACCATTCTACTTTCTGTCATGAGTTTGCCTATTCTAGGTACCTCACGTAGGTGGAATCATACAATATTTGTCTTTTTCTGTCTGGTTTATTTTGGTTAGCAAAATTTCTTCAGAGATTTCATCCAAGTTGTAGCTTGTATTAGAATTTCCTTCTTTAAGGCTAAATTGTACTCCATTGGTATACTCTGCATTATCTTTTCATCTGTTGATGGACACTTGGGTTATTTCCACCTTTTGGGGGGTGTGGATAATGCTGCCTTGAACATTGGTGTATAAATATATATGATCTAGAGGCCCCGTTCTCAACTTCTTTGGATATATACCTAGGAGTGAAATAGGTGGGTCATATGACAACTGTATGTTTAACTTTTTGAGGAACTGCCAAACTGTTTTCCATAGTGGATGCACCATTTTATATTCTCACCAGCAGTGTACAAAGTTTCTAATTTCTTCATATCCTCACCAGCGTGTTTTATTTCCCATTTTATTGTTAATAATAGCCATTCTAAAAGGTGTGAAGTGGAATCTGTTGTGATTTAGATTTGAATTTCCATAATGACTAGTCAGATTGAACATCTGCTCATGTACTTACTGTCCATTAGTTTATTCTTGAGAAGTGTCTATTCAGGTTTTCTGCCTGTATTTAAATTGTTTTTGTTGTTGAGTTTTTATATATTTTAGATGCTGATTTCTTATCAGACATGTGATTTGCAAATATTTTCTCCCATTCTGTTGATTTTTCACTCTGTTAATACACAACATTTTAAGTTTTGCTCAAGTCCAAATTATTTACTTTTTCTTTTGCTGTCATATCTAGAATCCACTGCTAAATCTGAGATCATGAAGATTTACCCCCATGTTTTCTTCTAAGAGTATCCTAATTTTAGTTCTTATATTTAGGTCATCTGTCCATTTTTAAATTCATTTTTCTAGGTGACATCAGGTACAAGGGCTCTGTTTCATACATGTCCATTTGGATGTCCAATTTCCCAGGACCAGTTTTGAGAAAACTCTTCTTTTGTCTTTTAACTGATGTGTGTGTGTGTGTGTCTGTGTGTGTTTGTGTGTGTTGGTTGCTCAGTAGCCCGCTAGGCTCCTCTGTCCATGGGATTCTCCAGGCAAGAATACTGGAGTGGATTGCCGTTTCCGTCTCCAGGGGATCTTCCTGACCCGGGATCGAACCCGGGTCTCCCGCATTGGAGGCAGATTCTTTACTGTCTGGGCCACCAGGGAAGCCTTAATTGGATAGATGCATAAAATCATGTTATATTCTACCTATATTTTCCACTGATGAAATCTAGAGGGTGAATAGTTAGGTCCAGACATCTGTAGTCTGCTCTTCAGGGTTGGGCCTGATCTGCAGTGTACTGGCTCTCTCAAACTCGGTCCATGTTTTGCTCCTGGGTATGTGGAGTCTGTGGTTTATAGTTTATTGAGAAATAGTTTAGAGTTTTGCTTTCTCAGTTGTTTGTGACTCATTGAAGAGCAGATGGAAAACAGAAGTTGATTACTTTATACTTTGGGTGCATGAAATCGTGGCTCTTAGTGCTAGGCCCACAAGAAAGAATTCAGAACTGGTATCACTACCCTGACTTGCAAAAGCTAAAAGTGCTGCCTTTGTTCCTGAAGTTGTGATCTTTGTTCTTTGTGATACATAGACAGTGTTATTTCCAGTGTGCTCTTTTGCTTTGATATTCCGGATGGCTGTTTCTTTTCTCTCTACTTCTTCTGTAATTTCTTGGATGCACATGAAGTCATGGGAACTTCTTTGTAATACAGAATCATGGCAGACTGGTTGAGAATTTAGATAATTAAAAGTTTTTCCAAATATTCTCAAAAACCTTTAAAAAAGAACATCCTTCAAAATAAAATGATTTAAATTTTATAAATGCCACATTTAAGGCATAATATATATTTCTGTGCTTTAGCTTTAGCTACTATCCAGCGGAAAATTTGATCGAGTACAAGTGGCCACCGGATGAAACAGGAGAATACTACATGCTTCAGGAACAAGTCAGTGAATATTTGGGTGTGACCTCCTTTAAACGGAAATACCCAGGTATTAAGTCTTAGTTTGTATAACAAATTACACCTAACTTTCAACTGATAGTAATTGCTCTTCATGGGTTGTCAAGCTCTGAGTGTTTGAGTGTAGATTATAGCGTGCTTTACCTTCCTCTGCTGGCTGATTTTAGTTACAGCCTCCTTCCGCACCTCTCTCTACTATCAATTCACGCTTGTGCTTTATAAACGTGTTTACAGGCAAGACGAGGGAGGGGAGTTTCCTGGAAAAAAACTGCAGGGAAAGATCAATCTGTAACCACATTAATGAACCAGGGATTTTGATTCCTGACTATTGCTCCTTGACCTTAGGAATGGAATAGCTACTTAAGCTGTACCTGAACTTGAGAAGGGCTATATTTCATCAACTCTTTTACAGTTATTTGTCCTACCTTCTTGCTTGGGATTATTCTGTTCTCAGTTTTATTTTAACTTTCATTTTTTTGATTTATAACATTGTTTTGTGTTCTTTTAATAATATTTGGAATATGAATAGGAGGTACTTTTAAAATCCATGAAGATTTTAACTTAAAGTTTTTTTTTCTAAGTTCTTTAAGCTTTTAAAAGTTTTATAAATACATAACGTTACAAATGCAAAAGACTATCTGTAACAGTCTTTTGTTCTTTTTTTTTGAGATTTAGAGCGGCGAGATCTGTCTCACAAGGAGAAGCTGTACCTGAGAGAGCTGAATGTCATCACGGAGACGCAGTGCACCCTAGGTAGTGAGGCCTGTGCGGCGGCTCCGGATGGGCATCGCTGCTCCCCAGACCCGCAACCGACACTAACCCCAGACAGTGAGGCCTGTGCGGCGGCGCCGGATGGGCATCGCTGCTCCCCAGACCCGCAACCGACACTAACCCCAAACAGTGAGGCCTGTGCGGCGGCGCCGGATGGGCATCGCTGCTCCCCAGACCCCCAACCGACACTAACCCCAGACAGTGAGGCCTGTGCGCGGCGCCGGATGAGCATCGCTGCTCCCCAGACCCGCAACCGAGACTAACCCCAAAACCGCAACCGAGACTAACCCCAGACCCGCAACCGAAACTAACCCCGGACACGCAACCGAAACTAACCCTAGACACGCAGCTGAAACTAACCCTAAACACGCAGCCGAAACTAACCCCAGACACGCAACCGAAACTAACCCCAGACCCGCAACCGAAACTAACCCTAGACCCGCAACTGAAACTAACCCTGGACACACAACCGAAAGTAACCCTAGGTAGTGAGGCCTGTGCGGCGGCGCCGGATGAGCATCGCTGCTCCCCAGACCCGCAACCGACACTAACCCCAGACCCGCAACCGACACTAACCCCAGACCCGCAACCGAAACTAACCCTAGACACGCAGCTGAAACTAACCCTAAACACGCAGCCGAAACTAACCCCAGACACGCAACCGAAACTAACCCCAGACACGCAACCGAAACTAACCCTAGGTAGTGAGGCCTATGCGGCGGCGCCGGATGGGCATCGCTGCTCCCCAGACCTGCAACCGAGACTAACCCCAGACCCGCAACCGAAACTAACCCCAGGCCCGCAACCAAAACTAACCCCAGACATGCAACCGAAACTAACCCTAGGTAGTGAGGCCTGTGCGGCGGCGCCGGATGGGCATCGCTGCTCCCCAGACACGCAACCGACACTAACCCCAGACAGTGAGGCCTGTGCACGGCGCCGGATGAGCATCGCTGCTCCCCAGACCCGCAACCGAAACTAACCCCAGACACGCAACCGAAACTAACCCTAGGTAGTGAGGCCTATGCGGCGGCGCCGGATGGGCATCGCTGCTCCCCAGACCTGCAACTGAGACAAACCCCAGACCCGCAACCGAAACTAACCCCAGACCCGCAACCGAAACTAACCCTAGGTAGTGAGGCCTGTGCGGCGGCGCCGGATGAGCATCGCTGCTCCCCAGACCCGCAACCGAGACTAACCCTAGACCCGCAACTGAAACTAACCCTGGACACGCAACCGAAAGTAACCCTAGGTAGTGAGGCCTGTGCGGCGGCGCCGGATGGGCATCGCTGCTCCCCAGACCCGCAACCGAAACTAACCCCAGACCCGCAACCGAAACTAACCCTAGACACGCAGCTGAAACTAACCCTAAACACGCAGCCGAAACTAACCCCAGACACGCAACCGAAACTAACCCCAGACCCGCAACCGAAACTAACCCTAGGTAGTGAGGCCTGTGCGGCGGCGCCGGTTGGGCATCGCTGCTCCCCAGACCTGCAACTGAGACAAACCCCAGACCCGCAACCGAAACTAACCCTAGGTAGTGAGGCCTGTGCGGCGGCGCCGGATGAGCATCGCTGCTCCCCAGACCGCAACCGAGACTAACCCCAGACCCGCAACCGAGACTAACCCTAGACCCGCAACTGAAACTAACCCTGGACACGCAACCGAAAGTAACCCTAGGTAGTGAGGCCTGTGCGGCGGCGCCGGATGGGCATCGCTGCTCCCCAGACCCGCAACCGAAACTAACCCCAGACCCGCAACCGAAACTAATCCTAGACACGCAGCCGAAACTAACCCTAAACACGCAGCCGAAACTAACCCCAGACACGCAACCGAAACTAACCCTAGATAGTGAGGCCTGTGCGGCGGCGCCGGATGGGCATCGCTGCTCCCCAGACATGCACCTGAAACTAACCCCAGACCCGCAACCGAAACTAACCCCAGGCCCGCAACCAAAACTAACCCTAGACACGCAGCCGAAACTAACCCTGGACACGCAACCGAAACTAACCCCAGACACGCAGCCGAAACTAACCCTAGGTAGTGAGGCCTGTGCGGCGGCGCTGGATGGGCATCGCTGCTTCCCCAGACACGCAGCCGAAACTAACCCTAAATGGACCGAATTACCTAGTTGCTAAATTGTTAACCTCAGTTTGGACTCTTGTTAAAATACAGCGGAGACACATTTTATAACTGTCATTTTCTAACAGCCTTCACATAGTTGTCAAAGTGTATGTGTGTTTTATGTCCAAAATTTGTAAAGTGCTTTTTAAAAGCATTAGTTAAATACTTAAAAAACTCAGTTTTTAGTTATGTGTAATTGTCTCTGCTTTATTTGTACTTTTTCTTTCATAAATATATCAGTACAGCTTTTTAATATAAAACCATGGGAGTTCATCTCAGCAATTGGTATAATCTCACACTATGAGTTTAAAAAACTGTTCTTATGACTCACGTGTGTGCTGATGCTTTGATGAAATTTGAATTAGTTCTAGTAAATCGAATTTGAAGGCTAAGAATGGAAGTATATTGATAAAGTCTTTGTTTTTCTCACCTAATACCCTGTGTTAATTGCCAGTGGTTAGTGAGCGTTATTATTTAGCTGTTGTTTTTAGTAAAGGGATATATGTATATAGTACATGGAATCTTAAAAAAGTTTGGTTAAAAAATTGATTTCTTTGCCATTGCAACTTTGGTAATCTCTTTTCTTTTTACCTGTTTGATTTTATATTATGAGTATTATTTTTTCTTATTTTAGAGTGTATTAAAATATTTTGCTTTGAATATTGGAAAGCTTCTTTTATGTTGAGTAGTTTGAAAGAAAGTCAGTTTTGAAAATCAGTATGTTCAGTTAGCCTTGAAACAGCTTCTTTACTTTTTTTTTTTGTCTGAAATAGGTTTAACAGCGTTGCGCAGTGATGAAGTAATTGATTTAATGATAAAAGAATATCCAGCCAAACATGCTGAATATTCTGTTATTCTCCAGGAAAAAGAACGCCAACGAATTACAGATCACTATAAAGAGTATTCTGTAAGTATCGAGGTAACCAGGATTTTGGTTTGGGAAATCACATTTTATAAAGTTAGATGTGACTTCCAACTGTAATATTTTTATTTCAGCAAATGCAACAACAGAATACTCAGAAAGTTGAAGCCAGCAAAGTGCCTGAGTACATTAAGAAAGCTGCCAAAAAAGCAGCTGAATTTAACAGCAACTTAAACCGGGAGCGCATGGAGGAGCGGAGAGCCTATTTTGACTTACAGACGCACGTAGGGCCGCTAGTGTTTGTTGGTTCCTGAACCTCACTAGCTGCTTGTTACCGTGGGCTGGTCAACACCTCTCTCGTAATGTTTTGTACCAGCAGTGTGTCCTTTTCTTCCCCTGAACCGAGGCTGTCGTTTCCGTGTGCCTGATGATGTTTGCTTCTGCTCTGTGTGTGATGTGTTCCTTGCTTTGTGGTGGGCATGCTGCTGGAGGAGTCTGGTAGCTGAATAGCTTCCTGTGTGCTGGGGTGGACGGAAGAGGTTTCCACAGGAGCTCATGCACCTCTCACCCTTACTACGGGAGATGAAACTAGTACTGTTTCCGTTTCATAGACGAGGCAGTTGAGCTCCAGAGGTTTCTTCAGTAGCCCGTACGTGGTGAGCAGACATAGCGCCTTTCCTTGGTGGCGATGGTGAACAGCCCGTAGAACTAGAGGTGCCAGCTGTTCCTGGCTTGCAGGTCCTAATGTCTCACAGTTTTAGCCCTTTGGGGGAGGAGTGCAGTACAGGGCAGGAGGGGACTGTTTTCCTGAAGTCTTTAATTCTTTGCATGGAATCAGGCTTGTATTTCTCTTTGTGTTAATTCAGGTTATCCAGGTGCCTCAAGGGAAGTACAAAGTGCTGCCAACAGAGCGAACCAAGGTCAGTTCTTACCCGGTGGCCCTCATCCCTGGACAGTTCCAGGAATACTACAAAAGGTACATGGTGGGTTTTTGTTTTTGCTGTTAATATTGGTGTTGGTGAGAGACTTCAAAGCCCTCTGTCTCTGTAAGCATCACTATAAAAGGTGTAAGATTTGTGTCAGTGTTTTCTGACTTCTGCGGTTCTGTGGTGAAGAATGCTCGCACTGAACTTGAGCGTCTTCTGCTAAAGCCTGGGATGCTGCCTCCCTGCTCACCTGTCCGTGCTTCTGTGGATGGGAACCAGGGGGAGCTGCAGACCGCCGTCCTGAGAGCGTGGTCCGGGCCGGCCGCCGTCCTGAGAGCGTGGTCCGGGCCGGCCGCCGTCCTGAGAGCGTGGTCCAGGGCCCGGCCGCTGTCCTGAGAGCGTGGTCCAGGGCCGGCCGCCGTCCTGAGAGCGTGGTCCAGGGCCCGGCCGCTGTCCTGAGAGCGTGGTCCGGGCCGGCCGCCGTCCTGAGAGCGTGGTCCAGGGCCGGCCGCCGTCCTGAGAGCGTGGTCCAGGGCCGGCCGCCGTCCTGAGAGCGTGGTCCAGGGCCGGCCGCCGTCCTGAGAGCGTGGTCCAGGGCCGGCCGCCGTCCTGAGAGCGTGGTCCAGGGCCGGCCGCCGTCCTGAGAGCGTGGTCCGGGCCGGCCGCCGTCCTGAGAGCGTGGTCCAGGGCCCGGCCGCCGTCCTGAGAGCGTGGTCCAGGGCCCAACAGCACTGTTTGCAGATGCCGACTCTCCCCCACGCTTCCCCCACAGCCGTGGAGTCTGTGGTCACAGAAGCAGGGGGAGTTGGAGAGGCAAGTGTGGCCCACGTGGAGGAGGGTGGGCGACCCAGGGCTGCTGCTGCCCCGGCCTGGCTGCTCTTCCACTCCAGAGGGTGCCGCTCTGGTATTCCGCTCCAGAGGGTGCTGCGTGTCTCTTCTTCCCAACCTGGATGGAACCAGCTACTTTTGTCAGTCTCAGCCTTTGCCTCCTGAGAACCCTTACGATTTTAGGAGAGAGAATATTCTGTAGACAGTAGTATTTAAAATAGACCATAGGATCATACTTTTGAAAGTCAGACTTAAATCATGATGTTATAGAGTCCAGGCTTGCTCAGCTCACCACACGGCAGGCAGGTAAATCTGAGAGATAAGGGGTTGAGGCAAGGAAGAGGCTTTATTTGGGGAGCTGGCTGACCAAATAGATGGCAGGCTAGTGCCTCAAAATAACTGTCTTCTGGGGTCTGGATGCCAGGTTCTTTTATACATCAGAGATGAGGAAGCAAAGTAAAAAAGACCATTAATTAATCTTGCAAACGTCTCCTAGAAGGTCAAGCCTCAGGCAGGGGATGTGTTAATTTCTTCCCTCCTGCCATTATGGGTGGGCCCCGGGTTCTGAATAAAGGCACTTTAGTCATGAAGAGGGGTAGGGTCCTCTGAGACAGGCCATTCTGTTTGATTATAATAACAAAAGAAACTAGTCAAAGAAACAGTTCAACGTGGAGTCAGAATTGGTTTCTCTGCAGCAGTGAGTCAGCAAATTTAACATTTCTCATTTTGGACGAAGCAGATTATTGGGTGATAGGCCTGTGTACCCCCCACCCCCTGTGCTTTCTGGTGTGATGTTCTGGTTGAGGGGGGTGCTGGTCCGTGTCCACTCCCGACTGAGGCTCCAGGGTGTAGCCTTGGTGTGGTCCTGTGGCGACAGCACGGACGTGGTCAGCAGGCCGTGTGCTGACTGCCTGGGGAGGGGCTTGCCAGTCCCCAGTTTCAGAGGAAAGAGGTGATCATATTGGTTAGAATACACGCTTCACAAGTTGGTTTTAAATACTTTGTTCCTGGAAATTGTGTTTCTGAAGTATTGTCTGTGCCATGCCCCGCTGTGACTGTCCTCTGCTGGTTTATTTGATGCTCACGTTTGCTCTGTGAGAGGGACTTGCTTGTTGTGCCTGCTTTATGTGTGAAGGTGAGGGGCTCAGGCATTGACGACTCGGGAGGGTGGAGGCGAGGGCTCAGGCAGCTGGATTTTGTGCCCGGTTCTGTGTGGCCACAGTTTCATCCTTCATTGCTGACGTTTCTTTGATGGGGGTGTTGAGGGTAAAGGAGAGAGACATTTATCTTTTGATAATAAGAATCAAATGTATATTTTACACTGTTGGGTGAAAAGATGTTTAGGCTTTTTATTGGTTACATGTCTCTATTTGAGCACCAAAGTGAAAAAATTATTTGCCTTTAATCATTTTTCAGCACTATTTGGGGTTAATATTAAGGCTATTATCGTAGTTCAGAATTAGTGCATTTGTATTTAATAATAGAGGAAAACTGAAAACCCTTTCTCTGAACGCTAGGTACTCACCTGATGAGCTGCGGTATTTGCCATTAAACACAGCGCTTTACGAGCCCCCCCTCGACCCTGAGCTCCCCGCTCTCGAGAGCGATGGTGACTCGGATGAGGCTGAAGACGGTCGAGGTGACGAGAAACGGAAAAGCAAAGGCGCTTCGGTGAGAGCGTTTGTCTCAGTAGGAGCTGTCTCCTCTCCCTTTGACTTTGCTGATGCTTCCCTGGAATGTAATTCATAGTCTTTGCCTCTTCCAGGAAAATGTTAACATTGCCAACATGTTGTGCTGTTAGGTTGTGCTGCATAGCGCTTGTTTAATAGCAGCATGCTGCTGCAGGACCGTGGGGATGTTGGTGTGCCCTGTGGAGCTGAAGAAGAGCAACGAAGACGGTTTTACAGGGCGGATTGTATCAGCACGGCATCGTCACAGTGGGCCGTCTTACGCTTTCCGCTGTAGCCAGCCGGAACCTGGGGCTGTGTGGCACTGCACGGGCGCCGCGTTCAGTGTCGCCGACAGCGTCTGAGTCATGTGTAGCTCACACGTTGTGTGAAGGAGGCTGCCTTTCAGGTGCCGTGCTGTGACGGGCGATGAGGTTGGCTTTCTCCTGTGCTGCGAGTGGGAGTCTCAGTCGATCCAGTTTTTTCTGGGAAAGCATTTTCATAGTACATAGCAAGTTTTTTAACTTGCACGGAATTTGACTTGGCAGATACACTGATAGAACTTGTCCAAAGAACCTGATGAGATGGTAGCAAAATTATTTAGGAAAAAGATGCCCATTGGAGTGTTAGCAATATTTAATATAGCAAAAAAGAGAAGTAAATCTAATGTCCACAATGCGTGATATATTACATTTACATGGTAGAAATGCACTTCAAAGAATAATGTGATGAAATGCACGTAATACTTAAAAATATTAAAACACACACAACATTCAGTTTTGCATTTAAAGAATGAGGGTGTCCGTGTAGGTAGGATGTGTGTGTGTGTGAATCTGGGCACGTATACAAAACACATCACTAGAGAAAATGAGGCACAGCATGCTCCCAGGACTTGGCTCAATGTCTGTCAGGTGGTTTAGGATAACCTAATCTTTTCCAGTTTTCATAATTTAGATGAATGTGACATTTTTATCCTAATTAGAAATTTTTAAATTAAAAAATGAGGAATTAGATTATTATTGAACTCCTAAGTTTGGAACATGTGAAATATTTACATTGGTACAAATGTAAATGCAAATTTCAAGCATGAATTTTAAGTCATTATGAGTAGACGCAGACACATCTTAATTAAATTAGGAACCTTTACAAGCAACACATTCTTATCAACAAGAAATAAGTCTATTTCTCTAGTGTAAAAATCCATGGTTTCAGGATTCGATGAACTCTTGGAAAGCATTTTCTGCCTCCTGCTGCTTGTGGAAGGGTTTTCCCTGCAAAAAGTTTTCAAGAAAGTGGTAGTTGGTTGGTGAGAGGTCAGGTAAATGTGACAGATGAGGCAGAACTTCGTTGGTCGTGCAGCCTGTGGCCGGACGTTGCCGTGGAGGAGAACTGGGCCTTGCTGTTGCCCAGTACTGGCTGCAGGCATTACAGATCACTGCCTCTCGTCGATTTGCTGAGCATGCTTCTCAGATGCAGTGGTTTCACTGGGATTCAGAAAGCTGTAGTGGATTAGACCAGCAGCAGACCACCAAACAGTGACCATGACCTTTTTCTGATACAAGTTTGGCTTTGGGAAGTGCTTTGGAGCCTCTCAGTCAAGCCACTTAGCTGGTTGTCGCTGTTTGTTGTCTAAAATCCACTTTTTGTGGCACATCACAATCCGATCGAGAAATGGTTCATTGTTGTTGCGTAGAATAAGAGAAGACAACATTAAATGATGTTTTTTTATTTTGGGTCAGCTCATGAGGCACCTACTTACCAAGCTTTTTCACCTTTCCAACTTGCTTCATCTTTATGGATATGAGAGTTGGACCATAAAAGAAGGCTGAGCACCAAAGTATAGATGCTTCTGAGCTGTGGTGTTGGAGAAGAATCTTGAGAGTCCCTTGGACTGCAAGGAGATGAAACCAGTCCATCCTAAAGGAAATCAGTCCTGAATATTCATTGTGCAAGGACTGATGCTGAAGCTGAAGCTCCAAACCTTTGGCCACCTGATGGGAAGAACTGAC
Organism: Moschus berezovskii; assembly: GCF_049115385.1. Taxonomy (NCBI): domain Eukaryota; kingdom Metazoa; phylum Chordata; class Mammalia; order Artiodactyla; family Moschidae; genus Moschus; species Moschus berezovskii. The sequence continues at coordinate 110,579,340 of NC_142469.1, read as the reverse complement.
TTATTGGGAAAGACCCTGATGCTGGGAAAGACTGAAGGCAGGAGGAGAAGGGCTGGCGGAGGATGGGATGGATGTGACTTTGCGCAAGCTCTGGGAGTTGCTGATGGACAGGGAGGCCTGGCGTGCTGCAGTCGCAGAGTCGGACACGACTGAGCGACTGAACTAAGCTGAACTGAAGTTGCTTCAAATGCCAGATGATGGTAGAATGGTCAATGTTGAGTTCTTTGGCAACTTCTTGTGTAGTTAAAACTACATGAGAGGCTCGGCTTCGATGACGGCTCTCGGTTGGCTGTCCACTTCCAATGGCTGGCCACTATACTCCTCATCTTCACAGCTCTAGTCTCCTTTGCAAAACTTCTTGAACCACCGCAGCACTATGTTCGTTAGCAGTTCCTGTGCCAAACCTGTTGTTGATGTTATGAGTTTCTCCTCTACTTCACGACCCATTTTGAACTCAAATAAGAAAATCACTCAAGTTTGGTTTTTGTCTAAAATCATTTCCACAGTCTTAAGTGTTAGTTGCTCAGTTGTGTCTGACTCTTTGCAACCCCACGAACTACAGCTGTCCAGGCTCCTCTCTCCATGGGATACTCCAGGCAAGAGTACTAGAGTGGGTTCCCATGCCCTTCTCCAGGGGATCTTCCTAACCCAGGAATCGAACCCAGGTCTCCTGCATTGCAGGAGATGATGATTTATTCTCTGAGCCACCAGGGGCGCCCATAGTCTAAAATATTTATATTTTATAGTCTAGAATAAATATAAAATAAACAGTTAAGTAATGTCATTAGCAAAAAAACATAAAGCAAGAAGTGAACATTAAAATGATGTGTAACATAACCACATTTATTTAAGAATGTATTCCAGTATCAAAGGCAAATTTCAATGATTCAGTTACTTTTGTCCCAACCTAATATGTTTATACTGTTGTACATACTTGACGATAATTGGCTCTGCATAGTTTAATATTATGAAGACACGATTCTGTGCTTGAACTTCTTTCATGACCTTTATTAGTAAAAATGCTCACGCTTATTTCAGGCAGTTTTTTTAAAGAATATTTTTGTATGAAACAAGTATGCTCCCTTGTGACATGGTAAAATGGTGTTGAAGCCGTGTGGTATACTAACAGCTGAAGTAATAGTCCTGTTCTTGTCAAATTCAGTCAGAAAACAAAGCCATTAAAGTACTAGCTGATATAAATGGAATTAGCTATAATGTATTTATAAGATGGAGAAGTGATTCTTAACTTCTCATTTTATTCTTCACTGGAAATGTTTTCTTAGATTGGAATTAACCTTTTTATTTTGAAATTGATGGAATTTTAATTTTTTTTCAAAATTTTTTATTAGAAAACTAAAATTTACAATGTGTTTATATCACTCATTGAGTACATGGCATTCAAAAACAACATCATTACAGAAAGATAACAAAAATACAAAGTCTTGAAACCTACGGGATATGGAAAACATTATCCACTGAGGCCTTAAATGTAGTAGACTTTACATAAAAAGGAAAAGCAATGAGTATACAAGTACACAGCCAGTTTAAGAAGTTAGCAAAATAGAATAATCGTAAAGAAAAGAAAGCAACTAATACATACCAGATATTAATGCAATAAAAATAAAGATAAAGTTGAGAGGCTCAACAGAGTCAAAACTGCCTTAAAAAGCTTCTCTAAAAAGGGAAACATCAGGTAACAATAATCAACAAGAAAAAGCTTGCAAAAAAACAATAAATTGAAATTGATGGAACTTCGAAACGTTTTTGGATGTTTTCTGTAGTTTTCAGAATTCAGACTCAAATCTGCGTGAATTCCAATTCTGTGTTTGTGCCTTTGACTTGCAGGACAGCTCCTCTGGCAACGTGTCCGAGGGGGAAGGCCTTCCCGAAGGCCAGGAGGAGCCTTTGCAAGGAAGACAGAGGTCCAGGGACAAGGCTGCCCCTCCACGCAAAGATGCTTCCAAACGTTCTGTACTGTCCAAGTCAGTTCCTGGGTACAAGGTAGAAGAAAAAAGCCCCTGACTCATCTTCCTTCCTGACCAGCCTCTCTCCCTGAAGTATTTTAACTTTGAATTTCAAGGTTGTGGAGCTCCCGCTGCTGCTCTTCACTGGCTGTTCTGTGGTGTGCGCCTCCTTCAGCCTTCTTCCTTCTTGCTTTTTTTCCTGGTGGCTTTTCTGTCACTTTGGCTATGGGTTAGCGTCTGTTTTCTGTATATGTAAAATTGATAAGAGAATCTTTGTTTTATGTACTAACCAGGCAAGTATGAGTTTTTGAAAAGTGATGTAATAGGCAGAACTTAATACTTTGTTTCCTCAGTGTAAAGACCATCATTGTCTGACATTGAAAGCTTCCTGGTATTAGTAAAGATGAGCAGTGCAGTGGGAGGAAGTCCTCATAGAAAAGTTGCATTTCTGTGGTGCCTTTCGTTAAGAACGATCTGGGTTCAGTCTGAATTATTTGATCCATTTGCCATATTCAGCTAACTCTGCGATGGAAAGTAGTAAAATGTGGTGATTTTGTAGCCTCACCTTGGTGAGTAGCCTGTGCAATTCTGTGACAAGGATTTACACATTATCTGGCAAGGTGATTTGGCTTAGCTGTAACTTATTAACTTTTTGATTGGGTTATTCTTGGTCAGGTAGCATGCTGTCAGCAATAGTATTATTTTTAGTGTTTCTTTCTGCTATCTGCCCCTTCTTCAGAGGGTTGGGTGAGAGGTGAGTAGCCACATTCATATGTGGGGATTTAAGATTATCATAAAAGGAGTAGAATTAGCTGCAGGTTTATGTTTTGAATGGTAATAGTAAAATACAGAGTTTTCAGTCTGGTGTATTATCAGTCTGCTTTTTATCGGATTATGAAGGTGTTTTGAAGGAGCATTTTAGAGTAAGATGATCAAAAAGTTGTGCTGAGCAGAGTTGCTGAACACTTGTGTATGTCAGGCCAGGGTTGTGGAGTGTTGTGGAGTGTTGTCCGGAGGCACAGGTTCCAGTGTGTGCTGACCTCAGCCTAAGCAGAGCCCTTCTTAGAGTCTGTGGCCTTCTTTTCCTACAGTAAGAAAGCAGCTTAACAAGTTAGCGTATTCCGTATTAAATCATCAGCTTTCAAGTGCATACTTTTTCAGCCCAGCTCCATTCAGCAAGGATGGTGCAGTAGGCTGCAGCCATGTGATTTTGTTGTTTTTACATATAGAGCTTATCTAAGGTTTTAAACTAAAGATTTAAATTAATGCTTGATAACTGAAAGCAAATGAACTCCAAAGATTAGATTCTGGAAAGTGGCCTGCTGTGTGTGCTGCGCAGTGTGCTTCTGACCTGTGGAGAGTTGGAGTGGGAGCTGCGGCCCAGAGCACGCTGTCAGTATTACCTGGACCTTGCAGACAGTGAGCCTGGATTAATCATGGGTTAAACAAGGAAGAATATTAAAATAGACATTTTAATAGAGGTTGAAAATGAACTGTTCAGTACTATCATTGATTTAAGATAGAAGAAATCAGATAGGTTAACCTAAATTGATGGTACTCAAGGAAGTTGGATATGCAGAGGGAGCATTTTATAATCTTCTGTGAACGTTTTCAGTAACTAAACATGTTTCAGGTATTTCGCAGTTTGGAACAGCCAGTATCTGGACTTCATATATTAATGTGAACATGTTTATTAAAAGTTAACCTCTCTACAAAAAGTATTAATAAGCCAAGACGTGCCTACTTATTAGGGTACTTCAAGCTGAAGGTCATACATATAAATGTGTTTTAAAATGCAGAAGTTAAGAAAAATTATAATGTATCTGATGTCTTGCTTAATAAGATTCACTAGTGCTTGCCTTTAATTTGTAGGACAGTATTGTTTAGGTTACATTAACCTGAAATTAAAGCATAATTGTTAGGATTCAGGCCTGTGTTATAAGTATATAATTAAAATCTATACTGTATTAGTGCTGTTATGAAAGTCTGTCTTTGATTGTGTTCAAGGAGGAAAGTTGTGTATCGCGAGCCTTTTATATGAGATGCTGAGAACTCTTAGGCAGAGTATTTTTAATTTTCTTGTCAATAGTGAAACTTTGATGTTGTTGCTGTTATGGAGTAGGACTGTCTCCATCAGACACACGTGAGGTTCGTTCATTAACCTTCAGGGAGTTCCACATGCTGGCCCCTTCCTCTTCCGTCACCTCTGCAAACCCTGAGACACTAGACATGCACAGTCCTGGATGCGAGCGGTGGGGCTTCTGAGCGAGCTCAGAGAGCTTGCGTGAACCAAGTATTGTCTCATACTGCGCTGTGGCGCCGTCGTAACAATGCTGCAGAGTCCTGTCTCCACTGCCTCCCTCCCTCTCCACCCGTCTCCCTCTCTTCATCAAGATGAAGACTGTGGGGTAAGAAAAACCTTAAGTGGTTTAACAACATTATGATTTAAGCTTAGAAGTAAACCTACAGTTTTCTCGGTGTCCTTTTACTGTAGGTGTTCAAAGTATATTTTCATGATTGTAGAACTTGAACTGCTCTAGAATGTGAATGACTAGCTTTGTGTTTTACTCCTTTTGATTTGTGTAAAGGATCTCCTATGAGGAATTCTCGATTTAGATTTTAATATTGTGTGGTTACTTCCTTGACTTTACTGAAAAAATATTAAAGTACTTAGTATGCCAGTATCTAACTTGAACTGTAAGTATTAAATATCTTATACATTTAGTGCAGGTACCGTAACCAAAAGATATTTCTTATTTTGGTGGATTGAGAGGTAGCTTTCTGCTGTATGTTATGGCAGTTACAGATTTGATCATAACTGAACTGAATTTGGATCATAGAAGTGCACTTCCTAGCTATTTTTTATTTAGGTGTAAGAAAACAGTGAGAACCTTATGGGTAGAATGTAGCAGTTGCAACAGAGGGTAACTATACTGCACGACTTCGGCGGTTCGGGCGCGTGACACTATCCTTTTGTTGGGGAGCAGGGTATAAGATACACAGGAGAGATAGAATAGTGAACAGTAACATTTTATATGTATGTTTTAACTTCCATGATATTTATTATTTTGTAGAGACGTTTGTGATTGTTTAGAGTTATTGTTTTTATTATATTTATGTATAAGGTTGACTTTTTTAAAATAAATAAGCCAAAAATTATTTTTGAATGCCTCTGTCATCTTTTGTAAAGAAAGATAATTAAAAAGAAAAAAAAAACCTAAAGAATTAAGAACATATTGTTTAGGCTGTACAGGTTTTAAAGGTGGCAGCGAGACATTTCAAAGCTGGAGTAATAGTATGTAAAATTGGAATTCTGTGTAGAATCCTCCTTGGTTCAGTAACTTAGGGAATGGAAATGTAAGATGTTGTTTGACTGGGTTGTAATAAAACAGACACAATGTTTCTACTTAAAATACTTTCTCCCAGTTTTTATATTAATGAAGGAACGTGTGATTGAATGAGTGAACGTGCCCTCAGCCCCCGTTTCATTTCATACTTGACCCCTGCTTGTGCTCTCGTGCCACTGCTCCGTGTTCGTGTAGTGAGTGAACATCATGTTATCATGGTCAAGGCTGTGATGTTGTTCCCCTCCCCTCCCCTCCGAATTTTAGGCGTTATGAACTTTCTTTGTTCTTTCTCATGTTTTGCCAAGTGTTTTTTAAAGCCCAAATGCCTTCACTGGATTGTTTTAGTTTTTCATCTGAAAAATGAATGGTACTTGAAACATAGGGGGCGTCTGCATACTTTTGAAGTGATCATTTTATATTTTGCACATCTGAGAACTACTTCTTTTTTACATTTTATAAGTCGTAGTGAATACTTTTTCTCTTAAGTGTGGGCTCCTCTGTTAACGTATGTGATATGCAGAGGGAACAAGTTATACAACTCGGGCTTCCCACAAACCTTTCTGCACACAACAATGTATGCCTGAAACCTCTTTCAATTAACAATGTTAAAAAATTGATTTTGTAACTTAGATTTTATAGATGTAGTTTCACAACTTTGGAGAACATCAGCTTTTAAACAAAATCAGCATAGAAGCTGCTTATAGTGGAGTCTTCTGTTTGGGAATAAGCCTAACTCCCATGTAGTAGTCCCTGGCACTTTCATTTTTCTTTCAGCAAACAGTGCAGTTTGACAGTGTATTAGTCTTCCCTCCAGGTCATTTACAGATCTTACTGTATGTAGGGAGTGTGGAATGATATATCTAGTTCTAACATGAGATCGTACCTTTGACAAAATTTAAAAATGAAGTCTAAGGCTTTCGTTGGCATGTCGTCATATGTTGAAGGCAGACTGGTGTCAGGTCCTCATTAGCAAGTTAGGTCCTCATTAACAAGTTACTGGAAGTAAAATAAGGCAATACAGTAATAATTCCTTTTGAACCACGGTAGGTTCTTCTGGCATGAATTTATAGCCCTCTTCTACCCTTCCAGCCAAAGGTCATTCCAAATGCTCTATGTGGAATTTGTCTGAAGGGTAAGGAGTCCAACAAGAGAGGGAAGGCTGAGCCACTTGTGCACTGCTCCCAGTGTGACAGCAGTGGTAAGTACTGACACAGCTTCACATTTTAAGCTCTGATTGTTGCTTCAAAAACTAGCATTCTTAGTTGTCAACTAGGCTTGAGCCAGAGTCATCAGATACATAAAAAGTCCCTGCATTTTCTTCTACAATGTGTTTCCATTTCTCTTTGGCAGTTAAAATGGTGTAGCCATTCTTGAGAAGTTCAAGCAAACTAGCATTTTACTATGCCATATTAAGTTAAAAATTCTTGTGTGAAATACAACTAATACTGGTTTTGGTTTAGGCCATCCTTCTTGCCTGGATATGACCATGGAGCTTGTTTCTATGATTAAGACCTACCCATGGCAGTGTATGGAGTGTAAGACTTGCATTATATGTGGACAACCCCACCATGAAGAAGAAATGATGTTCTGTGATGTGTGTGACAGAGGTTATCATACTTTTTGTGTGGGCCTTGGTGCTATCCCATCAGGTAAAGACTGAAACAGAAGGAACGTTATCTTTGAGTGAAGGGACTCTTCCAGCACTTCTCTCTTGTTTTTTGGAGGCTGCGTAAATACCATAATGACATTAAGGGCCTGGAGACCCTTCCATTCACGAGAAGTGACCAAAGAAGCTATGGTCATGTCTGCCTGTTTTTCATCTCTAGACAAGCTGACTAAAGGAAAAGTGAGATACCAGATTGCCTGCAAGTTTTGGAAGCAGAGCTCAGTGTATGCAGATGAACTAGTGTTCTACTGAAATAGCTAAGGCAGTAGCATTGATTTGTTTCAAAGCCTTGATTTTATTTTTATATGTCATTTAGAAATTTAACAAAATGACTTATATGCCTTTATACATATTAAACCATTTTTGTAAACTGAGGCAACATAGCAATTCCAGATAACTTCAGAATGAACACAGAATCAAAGAATAAATCACAGTAATTGGATTAAAACATTATACACATAATTGTGTAGTTTTAGAACTGATTTGCATAGTTAACACTGTCTGATACTTATATGCCTAGGTTTCCTGGGAATCATTGAGATGTAAGCAACTTAAATAATTATTTAGAGTTCTGTAGTAATTCAGGTCAAGTATAGTTTATCATAATGCTATCAAATACTTGATACATTTTAAAGTGCTATGTGAGCATAGTACACCAGGACTTGAGGGGATGCTGAGATGCCTAAAAAGAAGCCAAAGTCAGGTAATAGGTTTCATATAAGGATTTGTATGACTGAACTTTGAAAGTACAGTAGTAGTTGAATTTCAGAAAGGATTATAATTTTTTCAAGGGGCCTATCATTTAGCTCCTCCATGATGCCTTCCCTCCCCCTGTGCATTTCACAGGGCATTTATGACACTGATGACATTAAGGGAAGTTAGTGCCTGTGCCACCAGAAATCCAGTGAGGTTATCAGTAGCCTTAGCTCAGGGAGGACAGCTAAACGGTTTTAAAACGCAATCCTAAAAAGTTAAGTCTCATCCTGTATTAACAATTTTTCTCCTAGGTCGCTGGATTTGTGACTGTTGTCAGCGAGCACCCCCAACACCCAGGAAAGTGGGCAGAAGGGGGAAAAACAGCAAAGAGGGATAGTTTTTCTGACCCCAGTACTGTAACAATATGCATTTAAATGACGTATTTGGTGTCAGCTTATTTACAACGTTCTCATTTTTATGCCAATAAAAGATTTTGAAATTATGTGCTTAAAATCTGCGAATTTATTTATAAGCCACTCTCATCCTGGAAACCAAGTAGAAAAATAGTTCCATCTTGCAAAAACTCTTTTATTTCTTAATACTTTGGCTCTCTCCAGAAATCCAGTGGTAACATTATGCAGCTTAATTATAAATATTTAAGTATTATTCCATTAACCTAAAAGTTACTATTATTTTCATAAAATTTTCCTAATCGGTATTCTTTCTGATCTACCATGGGTAGTAGAGCAGTTATTTAATAACGAAATAATTTCCATAGGGGCCCAAGATGATAAAATTACAGCCTGAGGAGATCTGGCGCAGCTGAGTTGAGAACCATCATTAACCGCATGGGGACACCACCCACCTACCCAGGAAATCCTGTTGGACAGCAGGTGCTGTCTCTACTTCGGGTGTAGACAGGGGACTTTAGTTCACGGTCAGGCAAGTGTGGAGAAATGATTACCTTTCAGACTTGGTTTTATAACTCTTGAAAGCTAACACACTATTTGAGTCTCTAAAAACCTGTCACTGCAATCATCTAGTCACCTGACAAACTTAATCAAAGTGGGGTTTAAACATTTTATTGTGCATCTTCCTTTTACGGGAATTTTGATGCTTTATTGAAGGAAAACATATCCTGCTTGCTGCTTTGCGTACTTTTGGAGTGACTGAGGTAACGAAACTCTATGGCTTTATCCTTTCATCCCCCACCCAGAAAAGGTAACCAGAATGCCAACCAGGTCAGAGTAGCTAGGTTCACAGCGAAGTGCAGTCAGCTTCGCAGATTACGAGTATTGTACTCAAGAATATGTTAAGCGAGTCAAAAAAGAATCTCAAGTACCAACTTCAAAATACTAATTAATATCGTCCAGAGCACAGACTCCTCCTCTTGAGAGGCCTCTTCCGGGGCATGGGCGTGCTTGCGACTCGCATCGGTACCGTCCGAATAGGCGGTGTCCCCGAACGGATGCGGCTCGAGCGTCGCGTCGTGGTAGACCTTCACCTCGAACACGCTCTCGAGGTGGGACGGGTGCCCGTAGACGCCGATGCCCACGGGGCGCCGGAAGTGCGCGGGGATGGCGACGGCGTCGGCGCCGCACGTGGCCGACTGCAGCGCGTACTCGTCGAAGCTGGGGTGCAGGGTGCTGTCGGACACGTACAGGTCGGCGTCGCCGCGCAGGCTGCGCATCCGCAGGACGACCTTCCCCTCGTGGTGCAACCTCAGGTAGCTGTAGTTCCCGGCGCCCACCTGGCCCTGCACGACGTGCAGGAGGACCCAGCCCTCGGGCACCTTCTCCTCGTCCGAGGCCCGCGCCGAGGGGACGGCCTGCGACGCCAGGAGCAGCAGAAGCGCGCCCTTCCACGGGGCGGCCATGGCGGGGGCGCCGGCCGCGCCCACCCGCGAGCGTCCTGCGGACAGAGCACGGGGGGCGCTGAGCGCGTCCCGGCCGCCCGCGGGAGGAAGCGGGGCGAGGGGCAGAGGCGGGGAGCGCGCCGCGGCCGCACAAAGGGGCGGCGAGGCGCTCGGGACTCACCTCTCCCCGCGGGCGCCGCGTCTGAGCCTCCGCGCCGGCCGTCCGCGCCCGAGGAGCCGGAAGGGAGGCGCGCCCGGAAGCGAGGCGTTCGGAGGAGGGCGGTGCTCGGAAGTTGACCGGCGCCCGGAAGTGAGGAGGAGACCGGACGGGGGCAGTGCGTTGACTCCGGGTTATCGCGAGAATGGCGAAGGGGTGCGGTCACGGCCGGGGGCTCGTAACCATGACGACGGGGGCGGGACGCTGGCCCTAAACTTGATCAGCCGGATTGCGAGTGACTCAGGGATAGGTCTGGGGGCCCCAGGTGAGACGCAGGTGCGCCCGTTACCTGTTCTCTCTTAAAAGCGTGTTACTTCATGAACTGCTGGCTTTAAAATGCAGTTGTGTTTGTATTCAGGATTTACTTTGTTAACTTGGGATGTGGTGTTAATGGGCGCCTATTGGCCACTGAAAAATACTTTCCTAAGAAAGATTATGTTCATTTTAGCATCATATTTTGTGTTGATCCCAATTCCCGTGTTTCATTTTAGAACGTGCTAAATCAATTTTCTGGAAACAGGTGCAGTGTAAGTATTAAAAACAGGCAATGACTTGTGCCGCTTTTTGTAGAACCTGAGCTCTGCCAAGTAGCTACACGATGTGGGTTGGTCAGGTTGCTGAGGAGACTGTCATGTGTTGGGTTTAAAAATGTGTCTGTTGCCGCTTTGAAGTGTTTCATCTGTGTCACCTATAGGCGTGTAAAAGAGGCTTGAGAGACTTAAGACTGATTATCTGAGGAGAGTGGCGTTGATTTGTGTGAAGCTGGGGCAAGCTGCATCCAGGTGGGGAGTCGCTGGTTTGGGTTGATGACCTCCACACCTCCTCCTGCAAGAAGTATCTGGCACCCATGACATCCCGCTGCACCTGGGCCATTTCCAAGTTTAACATTTTACTGTCAAGAAAGCATATCAGACTGGAATACAAGGGAATGTATAGAGATACATAGAAATGCATCAAGAAATGACTTTAAAACTCCAGCATCGTTACTACTATTGGTAGTCAGTGATTGGCTGCCTAAACATCGCCTAAAGAATGCTTAAACTACCGCACAATTGCACTCATCTCACACGCTAGTAGTCACGCTCAAAATTCTCCAAGCCAGGCTTCAGCAGTATGTGAACCGTGAACTCCCAGATGTTCAAGCAGGTTTTAGAAAAGGCAGAGGCACCAGAGATCAAATTGCCAACATGCGCTGGATCATGGAGAAAGCAAGAGAGTTCCAGAAAACCATCTATTTCTGCTTCATTGACTATGCCAAAACCTTTGACTGTGTGGATCACAAGAAACTGTGGAAAATTCTGAAAGAGATAGGAATACCAGACCACCTGACCTGCCTCTTGAGAAACCTGTATGCAGGTCAGGAAGCAACAGTCAGAACTGTACATGGAACAACAGACTGGTTCCAAATAGGGAAAGGAGTACGTCAAGGTTGTACATTGTCACCCTGCTTATTTAACTTATACACAGAGTACCTCATGAGGAACGCTGGGCTGGAAGAAGCACAAGCTGGAATCAAGGTTGCCGGGAGAAATATCAATAACCTCAGAGACGCAGATGACACTACCCTTATGGCAGAAAGTGAAGAGGAACTCAAAAGCCTCTTGATGAAAGTGAAAGAGGAGAGTGAAAAGGTTGGTTTGAAGCTCAACATTCAGAAAACGAAGATCATGGCATCTGGTCCCATCACTTCATGGGAAATAGTTGGGAAAACAGTGGAAACAGTGTCAGACTTTATATTTTTGGGCTCCAAAATCACTGCGGATGCTGATTGCAGCCATGAAATTAAAAGACGCTTACTCCTTGGAAGGAAAGTTATGACCAACCTAGACAGTATATTAAAAAGCAGAGACATTACTTTGCCAACCAAGGTCCGTCTAGTCAAGGCTATGGTTTTTCCCGTGGTTATGTATGGATGTGAGAGTTGGACTGTGAAGAAGGCTGATCGCCAAAGAATTGATGCTTTTAAACTGTGGTGCTGGAGAAGACTCTTGAGAGTCCCTTGGAGTGCAAGGAGATCCAACCAGTCCATTCTAAAGGAGATCAATCCTGGGTATTCATTGGAAGGACTGATGCTAAAGCTGAAACTCCAATACTTTGGCCACCTCATGCGATGAGTTGACTCACTGGAAAAGACTCTGATGCTGGGAAGGATTGGGGACAGGAGAAGAAGGGGACGACAGAGAATGAGATGGCTGGATGGCATCACCGACTCGATGGACATGAGTTTGAGTGAACTCCGGGAGTTGGTGATGAACAAGGAGGCCTGGCGTACTGTGATTCATGGGGTCGCGGAGAGTCGGACACGACTGAGCGACTGAACTGAACTGAACTGAAACATTGCCAAAGAGCTGATGCTTTTGAACTGTGGTGTTGGAGAAGACTCTTGAGAGTCCCTTGGACTGCAAGGAGATCCAACCAGTCCATTCTAAAGGAGATCAGTCCTGGGTGTTCATTGGAAGGACTGAAGCTAAAGCTGAAACTCCAATACTTTGGTCACCTCGTGCAGAGTTGACTCACTGGAAAAGACCCTGATGCTGGGAGGGATTGGCGGCAAGAGGAGAAGGGGACGACAGGAGATGAGATGGCTGGATGGCATCACCAACTCAATGGATGTGAGTTTGAGTGAACTCTGGGAGTTGGTGATGGACAGGGAGGCCTGGTGTGCTGTGATTCATGGGGTTGCAAAGAGTCGGACATGACTGAGTGACTGAACTGAACTGAACAAGTCATGGTGCGGACTGAAAAAAATGCACAACCTAAAAGTTGAGATTATGTTTTATTCTGAGGACTTCAAGCCTGGAACATAGCATCTCAGATGGCTCTGAGAGACTGCTTTGAAGAGGCAATGGGGAAGCCAGGATATATATAGGAGATTTTGTAACAAAGACCAGATAATCAGAATATCAAAAGATTATTGTTAATTAAAACCAGGGGTTTCAAAGAGTTGGACACAACTGGGCGATTCATTAACAACGACAAAGAAAACCAGATATCTCCATTTAAGGAATCTAACACTTTTCTATGTATGAGAAGATGCAAGAATCTGGGCTCATTGAAATCATTCCTTTAATATGCACCTCAGCTGTCTCAGACTGGTATCCTGTGTTTTCTCCTCCTGAGTCTCCTCAGGGTGCCCTGTTCGGAGGTTGTGATGTGATGGCTTGATGGCAACAGAGTCCTTAGTGTACTGATAAGGCAGCAACATTTTTCGTTCTCTTTCATTTTGTGGCATAAAAGTACAAAATTTGTGTTTTAAGAACCAATGGTTTGTAAAATCAGGCTTCTCTCAGCTGGGACAATCGAAAGAAGATATCTTTTTTTTTTTTTTATTAAAGCAGCTAAATATAACCTTTTAAAGTATTTATTAACTTGCTGCTACTGCTAAGTCACTTCAGTCGTGTCCGACTCTGTGCGACCCCATGGACTGCAGCCTATCATGCTCCTCCGTCCATGGGATTTTCTAGGCAAGAGTATTGGAGTGGCTTGCCATTGCCTTCTCCGATTAACTTAGGAAAGGCCTTAAAGACACAGGGAGGCCAGAGTATAATTTGGTGCTTTCATACCTTTATGATCAACCATTGCCTCATCTTATACTAGTTCTGTTCTCCGTGGACCTAGAATTATAACCTGTGTCCTATTCTGGCAAATGCAGAGAACTTTATATTTTCTTTAGCTACTAAGCAAGCCATCAAGGGTATGTTAATTATGGTGCCATATATAATTTCACTGTGGGTACTCAACCTGTTGTCTGATTACCACACTGTGTTTTCCAAACTCAAGAATAAATTGGCACATTTCTGGCTGGGTTAGTCACTAAAAGAGAAAGATTATAATCTTTTTATAATCAAAAGGGAGTAATTTTCTCTCTCTAAAAATACACATTTATACAAAGAAGAAAAAAACAGGAGGAGATGCAGAAGGTTTTAACAGTGGTGCCCCTAAGTACAAAATAATTATGTTTTTTTCTCTTGTATGGATTTTCTGATTTTGTGCAGTTTACCTGTTCTTTTGTGTAACTAAAGGGGCTTGGATGTACAGCCTACCCCCATCTGAGATTGCTTTCTGCTGTTTACTGATGTGACTTTAGAACAATGGCCTCTTTAGTAGTCATTTGTCACCACCTTTTCTTAAAGTGCTTATGCAGCCTCAGATAGGAACCGCATCAGAAGCTGGCTGCAGTGTGTCTTCTCAGACTCTTCCTGTGATGTACACATGGGACTCTCAAACTGATTTTCTCTGGGAAGACACAGCAAGGAGGTGGCCTAGGGAGGGAAAGGCCAACTGTATTATTTCTGTGCTGTTTAAATATTTTGCATTGTATTGCTCTTGTAAATGAAAAAAGTTAAAGAACTTCTGTCAGCGGTGATAGGCTCGTGCAGGAGCAAAGGGTCCTGGTGGGTGACAGCCTGTTTCCTGCCCACAGGGTCCTCTCCATCTCCCAGTCGCCTCACTAGGCCCCGCAAGCACCTCCAGCCAGCCAGGGGTGCGGGGAGAAGAAAGTCGGGCGGAGGGTTTTCTGGGCTCCTAAGTGGCCTAGGTTCCACACCAGAACTTAGCCTCGTGGTGGCACCTGGCTGCTGGGGAAGCTGGCTGTGTCCTTTCCAGAAGGGAAGGCGGGAGGGGGGAACAGGCTGCCCCTGCTGCTGCTTCCGCCCGGGGGGCGGGACTTCCGCCTCGGGCCGGAAGCACAGGCGAGGGCCTCACGCCTTCGCACCGCCTGCAGAGCGCTCCCAGCAGGCACCGCTCCGCCGGCGGCCCAGGCGTGGCTCCTCGTGGTGCTGCGACCGCGGACTGCTGCCCGGCAGAGCCGCTCGCCGTCCCGAGGGAGACGCGGCCGCGGCAGAGCTGGAGTTGGGCGGGGGCGTGGGAAGAGCTTCTTGGTGGGCCCTGACTGTGGCCCGGAGGCGCGGCGCCCTAGGGCCGCCCCTCAGACCCTCCCCTCGTGTCTCTTGCGGTCTGTGAGGAGGCGCTGCCGCGGTCCCCCTCCTGCCGCTGTGGGCACGGGCCGCCCAGAGACACTCGGTCCCGAGCCGTCGTGCCCGCTGTGCCGTGTCTGCGGCCGCTTGACTGTCCCAGGAGCGCCTGGGCTCCTGTCTATGTGCCTTGCGCGTGCCGGCCGCCGGCTCCACCGGGCCCGCCTTTGCTTTCCTTTGCACGCCCTTGCTCGCTCCTCTGTCTTGAACCTGAGGGACTTAGACCTGGGGTTTGTGGAGCTAAAGGCTTCGGAGGGAAGGTGGCCGTGCCTGACCTGACCTTCCCTGGAAGGAGAGTCTGGATGGCCCTGCGTGGAGGGGGGCTGCAGTTTGTCTCCCAGGGTCCCCAGGCCTCCGGTTACTTTCTGTTCCACTCGTGTCTGTTTGTTTAAGCCAGCTTTATGCGTGGGCGACAAACACAGGTTCTTTCCCATCATTTCCTCCAGGGCCACAGGCTTAGTCACTGCTGGCCATGAGCCTTCGCTTTGTCCCCGTGCCCTGCCTGCCACTGTATTAAGCACCATCCTGCAGGGTCACTGCCGTCCTCTCCTCGGGTACCGGTTTCTGCCGGCAGCTGTCACAAGTAATCCCACATTTCAGCGCTTCCCACAGTAGAGGTCCATTTACTGGTTGCACAGCAGGCAACCCGGTGCTGCTGGTCAGGTGACCGTTCGGAGCAGCAGCTCAGGTGCGGCCTCCAGCGAGCGCCCTCCCTCTTGGTCTTCCCAGCCTTGCCACACCTCCTGTACTTCAGGTTGTGGCTTCTCCCTGCAGTTGGGAAGTGTGGTTGGCGGCATTCCTTTGGCTCTGGGGAGAAAGTGGAAAGGGCTTGGTGAAAACCTAGCAGGAGGTGCCCCGCCTCAGAAACAGGAAGGCAGATGTTCTAACAGGTGTGAGGAGTTATGTCCAGTGTTAAGCGCTCTGAGGCAGGTGCTGGGCCATCCTTGGCTCAGAGGAGATGCTGTGCTCGGGCTTCTCCCCGTGAAAGGAGGCTGGGCAGAGGTGAGTGGGTGGGCCCAGAGCAGGTCCTCTGAGCGTCCCTGCCCCCCGCACCCCGGGAGTCAGGCGGGCTAGTTCTCCCAGCATCTGTGAAGCCAGGGAGTCCAGGGTGACTGCGGTCGGCTGTGCAGGCACACACCACTCCCCTAACCACCTCAGCTGCTGAGGCTGCCCTGGGGGAGTGGGCTCGCTGGGAACCACCTCAGGGTGAGCTGCTTCAGTCAGACTGGTCTCAGACTCCAGACTCACTCCTGTCACGGGTGTCTCCCAGGAGCAGCCCTGGGCCTGTCCTGAGGACAGGCCTCTCCTGGGATGTGTAGCTGTGCAGCTTACACAGGCTGTGTGTGCGTGTGTGTGTGTAGTTTTCTCTCGTGTTCTTTGGTTGATACAGCCTCTGGAAAATAGATATTCCTGCCATCTCTAGAACAGGATTGTTCTAGAGATAGTTGAGAAAAATCCATTTTCTAGGAAACTTTTATGTGATTGTTTTAATTTGCTAACAGAAAAGTCAAGTGAGGATAGTTTTCACCTGAACATTTATTCCATTTTAATTGTGTTTACCTTACAGGTTAACGTAAGAACTGTTCTGTCTTGATCCAGTGCGGGCGGGGTTCTTCCAGGCAGAATGTCTGACTTGTAGGCACAGCCACCGTGCTGGTTCCTCATCCAAGAGGAAATGAATATGCCTCTAGGAGAGCGAGGTGCTCACTCCTGCTCTGGTGTGTGCAGGCCTGATGTCACCCAGGGTCAGAGAAACTTTCTCTGGAGCTCAGACTCCGCCTCTCTGAAAGTCAGATGAGAAGAGCTGCCATCTTGCTGTGACAGTGGGCAGAGCAGGGCCCCAGTCCCCTGAAATGCTGGTGGGGAGGGTTTGCAGCTGGGCTGCCATGGTCCTCGCCCTGGAGCCCGGCTCCCAGGTGCCTTCATCCCCTGTCCTAATCTGCCCTCACCTGCCTCCTGAGCTGCAGGTGGACCTGCAGGCCTTGGCGTGGGATCGTGCACACTGCATATCTTGGTCCATTATGGCTGCTGAGACGGAGGGAAACCTCACCAAGGCCAAGACTCGGGACCCGCGGCCCAGACGTGGTCCCTTTCCTCCTACACAGGGCATCCGTACTCCAGCGCACTACCCGCATTCTCATGGGATTCTGTCCCTCAAAGAGAGAACCCTTGCAGCTTTGGCTGACAATCCACCAGGTGTCCACCCACGGCAGATTACAGTTTAGGACTGTCACAGCCCTCCAGTGGCTGGTGTCTGTGGGCAAATCTGAAAGTCCCCACAAAGAAATAAAGGGCCAGCCGTGGGCCGGCTGTGAGGGCAGAGACAGGGAGGCTTAGCATTCACTTAAACTTCATGCCTGGAAGCCTGGAAGCTAGGACAGCGGTTGTGTAGCAGTGAGAAGTGGGCTGGGGCAGAAAGGTCTTCATGGGGAGGGGGACGTGGGCTGCGTGCTGGCTGGCCTGTGCTCACAGGGCTGCTGTCCAGGCTCTCTGGGCCAGGTCCCGGTATGGACTTGGGATCAGCCCATCTCTCCCTCCTGGCCGCTCTTGACTCTTACCCCCACATGCTGCTGCCAGGTGACCACGCGTCTGCGTCTCCTGAATGCCCGCCCTCCTTGCCTCGCTTCTTTGTTCAGCGACCACCAGAAGTGCCCCAGGGTCATCTGAGCGTCAGGATGACCCTGCTGCATGGTCAGTTCTGTGGCCACCGTGCCACGACCGCCCTCAAGAGCATCAGCTCCCACCTCCTGCCCAGCCCCGTCTCTGCTGGTCCCTGTCCACAGGGTCCTCTTCTGCGCTAAGTGCTGCTTCCCCGTGAGGCCTGTCCAGGCCGAGTCCACACCACCAGCCTGGTGGCCACAGGCCTGGGTTCTGTGAGTCCACACCACCAGCCTGGTGACCAGAGGGCTGGGTTCTGTGAGTCCACATGACCAGCCTGGTGGCCACAGGCCTGGGTTCTATGAGTCCATCTGACCAGCCTGGTGACCACAGGGCTGGGTTCTGTGAGTCCACACGACCAGCCTGGTGGCCACAGGCCTGGGTTCTCTGAGTCCATCTGACCAGCCTGGTGACCAGAGGGCTGGGTTCTGTGTGTCCACACGACCAGCCTGGTGGCCACAGGCCTGGGTTCTCTGAGTCCATCTGACGAGCCTGGAGCCGGGCGGTCAGGCCCTTGCTCTTGACTTTGTTGGTGTTTTGTCCCTAGGTTTCAGGTGCATCGGGAGCCTGTGATGGGTTGTGGGGCAGAGCGGAAGCAGGGTAACCCGGAGCTGCTGCCTCGTGTGTCAGCTGGTGACAGGGAGTTGTTAACTGTGAGGTGGGACAGGGTCTGAAACTTCCTTGTTTCTGTCCATGTCTTGTTGATTTATGCTTTATAAGACACTGCCAGTGAACCAGTGGTTACGTTATCTGAGATGGTCAACTCGGATGACAGAATGTTATAGAATAGCTGACTGGATCCCAGATGAGCAGGAGATAGCAGTGTATTTTGTAGTCTTCCACCAACCAGCATAGGAGGTGGCTTCGCGTCCTCATTGTTGGTGACAGCTGTCCACTCTGGCCGTGATCTGGAGCTGCGGCTCGGGGCTGGTAATCCCCAGGCCTCTGCGAGGGTGGCGCCCGTCTGTTCCCAGCAGGGGCCGCAGTCGCCCCACATCCCGGTGGGTCTGCTCAGTGGGAGCCACAGGACTGGAGCCCAGGTCTGCGTGACTTGACAGCCTGTAGGAGCAGTCATGGCAGGGAACCTCTGGAGTGGTCGGGGCTTCTGTTTTCTCTTTCTTGGGGGAGAAGAGGGGAGATGAATCAGGAGGTGTGACGTGTGTGCGTGATCGTACTGGTAATAGGGCATAATAAGCAACAGACTGGGGTCTGCATTAACATCATGCCCAAGGTCATTCACATGTTCCTGGGGCTCCAGGTGGAAGATGGAAGAACCGCAAGAGGTTTTCTCCAGGAATGGTGGCCGTGCGGGTGACATCGTGGTGGAAAAGTTCCTGGTGGATTCCATGAAGCCTGCACCCCACGTGCAGCTCGCCTGCAGTGGGCAGTCCTGTGCTTTCCCTTTGGATGGAAACAAACTTTGCATATGGGACACCAAGGACCCCCCTCAGCAGGTGAGAAAGTTACCCGTGTGTCTTGTTACGTCAGAGACGCGCCATCGCCGCTCTGTTTCTCTGTCGCTGCTGGCCTGGTTTTGCCCTTTGTGGATTCAGCTGCCAGCTCTGGGAGGAGAATACTCACAAAACAAAACATACGGAGGTTTGATTTTTAGGAAATAAACTGTCTGGAATCACTTTATTTAAAAATAAATTTAAATTATTTAAAATTTCTTCTTGAATAAGAATATAAGCAAGGAAAAGTTCATCTTAACACTGTCAAGACAAGTCAAACTTTTGGATTTTTAGATTTTTTAAAATTTTTAATTTTTTTAAATAAAAAAATGCCCATGGTCATTCATACGTTCTTGGGTTTCCAGTTCTTGAGCCACTTCCCTGGTGGCTCACAGGGTAAGGAGTCTGCCTGCAGTGCGGTAGACCCGGGTTTGATCCCTGGGTCGGGAAGATCCCCTGGAGAAGGAAACAGCAGCCCGCTCCAGCATTCTTGCCTGAAGAATTCCATGGACAGAGGAGCCTAGCAGGCTACAGTCCATGGGGTCACAAAGAGTCGGACATGACTGAGTGACTTCACTTCATTTTTTAATTTTTATTTTTAATTTTTCATATTTTAAATACTGCATTTGAGGGAGCTTACTGTGTTTGTTGCAGAGTCTTTAACATCAAACTGATAGAGTTTTGAAGACACCAGCTGAGTTTTGCTGATGTTCGGGCTTAATGTAAATGGTGTGATGCACTGTGTGTTCTTTTTTTGCTGCTTTCTTTGATTCACCAAGTTTATGTTTCTGAGATTCATCCACGTTAATTTTCATTACTGTGCAGTGTTGTTTTGTGGCTAGACCACACTTTATTGCTCTACTATTATTGGAGATTTGGTTTGTTTCCATATTTGATTGCTACAAACATTTTTTATATATCTTTTGATACACATGTGTGTACAATTTCTGAGTCTTAAGGAGTGCCTTTGTTTAGGCTAAACGTTAATGCCAAGATTTCTACAGTGACTGTTCCAACCTATTGTCCTTCACATGGTGCGTGAGACTGCCAGCTGATCCACGTCCTCACCCACACTTTGTTCTTTTACCTTTGTCCCTCCTTGTGGGTGTGCTGGTATTTAATCATGATTTGAAGTTCCCTGACAGTTAGTGAGCTTTAACACCTTTGAGCACATTTATTATGGATGTGCTCATTTGGCCATTCTCTTTTGTGATATATGTGTTCCGTCTCTTGCCGTTTGTTTCCTACTCAATTATCTGTCTTATTGATTTGAAAGAGTGTTTTATGTATTCTAAATATGAGCTTTATATTGCTCTGCATTTCCTAGAGTTTTGTGTGAGCGGCATCAGGCAGGTTGAGCTCTTTCCGTCTGGCTGCTCTCGCTCAGAGTAATCGTCCTGAGCTTTGCCTGTGCTGCTGAGTGTGCCAACAGTTTGTTCCTTTTTTGTTATTGAGCAGCATCCCACCTCGTGGATACGCTGTAATTATTGAGCAGCATCCCACCTTGTGGATACGCTGTCATTTTGTTTCATCCATGCTCCTGTTGATGCGCTGAGGCTATTCCACAATAGACAAAGTGTGATTTTGTCTATTATGAAGGACGTTGCTGTGAGTGTTTGTGTGTCCTGTCTTATGAATGTCAGTTAGTGCAGTTGGTTGAGTGTGTGTTCTTTCGGCTCTCCCCTTATGACCACTTGTTCCTGCAGTTATTGAGGCGACCTGAAGTCTGTGACCAAGTGTGGGCTTGTCTGCTTCTCTCCTGTCAGTTCTGCTCCATGTGTTTTGAAGAGCCATTAAGCAGTATATGTTCGGTATCTTTATATCTTCTTGATGAAGTGATTCCATTAACATGGCAGGACGTGCTTTGTCGCTGCTAATATTTCTTACTCTGGAATTTTGGTGCACTTTTCTTTTTGGAGTTTACTTTTTACTTGTTTTTTTTTTTTTGTATTTTAAGACTATTATTTTTTAAGAGCAGTTTTAGGTTTGCAGCAAAATTGAGGGGAAAGTAGAAATTTCCTCCCAAACATGCGTTTCTTCCCCCAGGTCAGCACCCCTACATGGTACATCTGTTACAGCTGATGAGCCTGCATCAAAGTGGTTTTTACCTGAAGCCTATAGCTTGCCTTGGGGTTGGCGTGTGCATTCTGTGGGTTTCGACAGGTGTCCAGCGACATCATAGCATCACACAGCGGCCTTTCCCTGCTGAATGTCCTCTGGGCTCTGCCTGATTATTCATCCCCCAATCCCCTCACCCTGGCCCCCAATCTTTCACCAACTCCGTAGTTTGTCTTCTCCAGAATGCTGTATGTTGGAATCATACAATATGTAGCCTTTTCAGATTGACTTCTTTCACTAGTAATTTGCATTGAAGTTTTCTCCATGTCTTTTCTTGGCTTGATAGCTGATTTCTTTCCAGTGCGGAATAATATTTTCTTGTCTGGATGAGCCAGAGTTTATTTATTCATTCACCTACTGAAGAAGCTTTAAAGTTTTTGCAATTATCAATAAAGCTGTGGTAAACAAAAGAGTCCGAAATGCAGTACTTGGATGCAATCTTAAAAACGACAGAATGATTTCTGTTTGTTTCCAAGGCAAACCATTCAATATTACAGTAATCCAGGCCTATGCCCCAAACAGTAATGCTGAAGAAGCCGAAGTTGAATGGTTCTATGAAGACCTACAAGACCTTTTAGAACTAACACCCAAAAAAGATGTCCTTTTCATTATAGGGGACTGGAATGCAAAAGTAGGAAGTCAAGAAACACCTGGAGTAACAGGCAAATTTGGCCTTGGAGCACGGAATGAAGCAGGGCAAAGGCCAATAGAGTTTTGTCAAGAGAACACACTGGTCATAGCAAATACCCTCTTCCAACAACACAAGAGAAGACTCTACACGTGGACATCACCAGATGGTCAACACCGAAATCAGATTGATCATATTCTTTGCAGCCAAAGATGGAGAAGCTGTATACAGTTAGCAAAAACAAGACCAGGAACTGACTGTGGCTCAGATCATGAATTCTTTATTGCCAAATTCAGACTTAAGTTGAAGAAAGTAGGGAAAACCACTAGACCATTCAGATATGACCTAAATCAAATCCCTTATGATTATACAGTGGAAGTAATAAATAGATTTAAGGGACTAGATCTGATAGACAGAGTGCCTGATGAACTTTGGACGGAGGTTCGTGACATTGTACAGGAGACAGGGACCAAGACCATCCCCATGGAAAAGAAATGCGAAAGAGCAAAATGGCTGTCTGAGGAGGCCTTACAAATAGCTGTGAAAAGAAGAGAAGCGAAAAGCAAAGGAGAAAAGGAAAGATATAAGCATCTGAATGCAGAGTTCCAAAGAATAGCAAGGAGAGATAAGAAAGCCTTCCTCAGTGATCAATGCAAAGAAATAGAGGAAAACAACAGAATAGGAAAAACGAGATCTCTTCAAGAAAATTAGAGATTTCAAGGGAACATTTCATGCAAAGATGGGCTCGAGAAAGGACAGAAATGGTATGGACCTAACAGAAGCAGAAGATATTAAGAAGAGGTGGCAAGAATACACAGAAGAACTGTACAAAAAAGATCTTCACGACCAAGATAGTCACGATAACGTGATCACTGACCTAGAGCCAGACATCTTGGAATGTGAAGTCAAGTGGGCCTTAGAAAACATCACTACGAACAAAGCTAGTGGTGGTGATGGAATTCCAGTTGAGCTATTTCAAATCTTGAGAAAGATGATGCTGTGAAAGTGCTGCACTCAATATGCCAGCAAATTTGGAAAAGTCAGCAGTGGCCACAGGACTGGAAAAGGTCAGCCTTCATTCCAATCCCAAAGAAAGGCAATGCCAAAGAATGCTCAAACTACTGCACAATTGCACTCATCTCACACGCTAGTAAAGTCATGCTCAAAATTCTCCAAGCCAGGCTTCAGCAATATGTGAACCGTGAACTCCCAGATGTTCAAGCAGGTTTTAGAAAAGGCAGAGGCACCAGAGATCAAATTGCCAACATGCGCTGGATCATGGAGAAAGCAAGAGAGTTCCAGAAAAACATCTATTTCTGCTTCATTGACTATGCCAAAACCTTTGACTGTGTCGATCACAATAAACTGTGGAACATTCTGAAAGAGATGGGAATCCCAGACCACCTGACCTGCCTCTTGAGAAACCTGTATGCAGGTCAGGAAGCTACAGTCAGAACTGAACATGGAACAACAGACTGGTTCCAAATAGGAAAAGGAGTACGTCAAAGATGTATATTGTCACCTTGCTTATTTAACTTACATGCAGAATACATCATGAGGAACGCTGGGCTGGAAGAAGCACAAGCTGGAATCAAGATTGCTGGGAGAATTATCAATAACCTCAGATATGCAGATGACACTACCCTTATGGCAGAAAGTGAAGAGGAACTCAAAAGCCTCTTGATGAAAGTGAAAGAGGAGAGTGAAAAGGTTGGTTTGAAGCTCAACATTCAGAAAACAAAGATCATGGCATGTAGTCCCATCACTTCATGGGAAATAGATGGGGTAACAGTGAAAACAGTGGAAACAGTGTCAGACTTTATATTTTTGGGCTCCAAAATCACTGCAGATGCTGATTGCAGCTATGAAATTAAAAGGCGCTGACTGCTTGGAAGGAAAGTTATGACCAACCTAGATAGCATATTAAAAAGCAGAGACATTACTTTGCCAACCAAGGTCCGTCTAGTCAAGGCTATGGTTTTTCCCATGGTCATGTATGGATGTGAGAGTTGGACTGTGAAGAAAGGTGATCACCGAAGAATCGATGCTTTTGAACTGTGGTGTTGGAGAAGACTCTTGAGAGTCCCTTGTACCGCAAGGAGATCCAACCAGTCCATTCTAAAGGAGATCAATCCTGGGTGTTCATTGGAGGGACTGATGCTAAAGCTGAAACTGCAATACTGTGGCCACCTCATGCGACGAGTTGACTCACTGGAAAAGACTCTGATGCTGGGAGGGATTGGGGGCGGGAGGAGAAGGGGACGACAGAGAATGAGATGGCTGGATGGCATCACCGACTCTGTGGACATGAGTTTGAGTGAACTCCGGGAGTTGGTGATGGACAGGGAGGCCTGGTGTGCTGTGATTCATGGGGTCGCAGAGAGTCGGACACGACTGAGCAACTGAACTGAACTGAGCTGAATTGAAACATCAATTTTCGCGCAGACATAAATTTTGAAAGTGAAGTGAAGTGAAAGTCGCTCAGTTGTGTCTGACTCTTTGTGACCCCATGGACTGTATGGTTCATGGATTCTCCAGGCCAGAGTACTGGAATGGGTAGTCTTCCCCTTCTCCAGGGGATCTTCCAGACCCAGGAATCGATCCTGCATTGCAAGCAGATTCTTTACCAACTGAGCTATGAGGGAAGGCAACTCTTGTGGTAAATATGAAGGGGCAGGATCGCTGGGTTGTGTGATGAGTGTGCCTCACTTTGTAAGGAAGTGGCCCTAGCAAAGGGTGAGAGTTCCCCTTGCTCCGCGTCCTTGCCAGCATTTGGTTTTGCCTGTTCTGGATTTTAGCCATTTTGACAAGTGTGCAGTAGTATCTTACTGCTGTTTAATTTGAGTTTCCCTGATGGCTTACGTTTCATACCTGCCACCTGCGTATCTTCTTTGGTGAAGTTTCTGTTAAGGTCTTTTGTCCATTTTTGGATTCTCCGGGCCAGAGTACTGGAGTGGTTTATTCTCTCGTGTCTTAAGAAGTCTGTATATTTTGGATAACAGCCTGTGGTTTTTGTTTTTATTCTCTTGATAGTGTCTTTCATGGAGCAGAAAATTTTAATGTTAATGAAGTCCAGCTTATCAATTCTTACTTTCATGGATCATGTCTCTTGTGTCTTATCTAAAAAGTCATTGCCAAACTCAAGTCATCTCGAGTTTGTCTATGTTGCCTTTTGGAAGTCTGTAGTTTCTCCCACTGTACTGCCTTTGTTTCTTTATGAGTGGTCTGCTGATTATCTCCGGCTCTGTCGTCTCTCCCAGTGATCTGTTTGTCCTTTCTTTTGCCAACATCACACAGTCTTAATCAGTGGAGCTTTAGAGTAAGCCTTAAGCTCAGTCTTCCACTTGTGTTATTTTACAATATTATGTGGCTGTTGTGTCTTTTGCCCTCACCATGATAAACTTCAGAGTAAGTTTGTTGATTTCATTTGAATTATGCTGAATCTATAGATCAAGCTGGGAAGAACTGACGTATTAATAATATCGAGTCTTCGTGTCCATGAACATGGACTATGTCTCCATTAATTTAGTTCTTCATTTATTTCTTTCCACAGAGTTTTAAAATTTTGCAACCTTGTGTACATGGAATAAACCCCACTTGGTCATGGTTATAATTCTTTTTATAAATTGTTTGATTTGATTTGGTAATATTTTAAATATTTGGTGAGGATTTTTGCATCTCTGTTCATGAGGGGTTTTGATCTGTGGTTTTCTTCTCTTATGATTTTGTGTGGTTTTGGTATCCAGGTAATGCTGACCTCAGAGAAGGAGCAAGGAGGTAATCCTTCTGTTTCTCCTGAAAAGAAGTGTTTCCTCTAATTTTTCTTCTGTTTTCTGAAAGACATTTGGTAGAATTGGCAACATGCCCCTCCCTCCCACCTTGGTAGGCTGTATTTCTTTTTCAAAGCAGGAATTTGTTAAAATCCGCCCCTTGCATTTTAAAGGGAAGAAGTGCATGGAGTGTCACCTTATGGCTTTTGGGTCTGTTCTCGGAAGTACTTTGTGGCAGGATGGAATTCTTTGCTCTTCTCCCAGTAAGATTGTTCCATTTATGCCCAGACAGTAATGCATCCGGTGGCACCATTTTTGTGCCCCAGCCCATAAGTACTTTGCTTCTCAGGTGCTTCACTGGGTCAGTTGGGAGCGTAGCTGCCTTCACTGGAGAAGCAGCCTTGGTGCTGGAGTCCTCCCTCTCAGCCTTCTTCTTCTCTGATTGGAACTCTTCGTTGCCTCATTACTCTCTGATGTCTGAGAAGATGTTTTCTTTTTTGGCAAAGTGTGTCTCTCTTTTGTCTTGTCCTTCTCATGGGAAGGTTGGTGCAGATGAACCCACCTGCCATGGGCATAGGAGGGACTCTCCTGGGCCTCCCACTTGAGGCAGAGCTCTCACAGCAGAAGGCATGCTGTCCACCTGAGGTAGGCTTGAGAGCACCCCTGCCTCCTGGGGCGATCACCGCCAGTCCCCACCCTCCCCGGTGTGTCCTCTCTTCCTGTGCTGTATTCACACCGACTCCCCATCCTCCCCGGTGTGTCCTCTCTTCATGTGCTGTATTCACACTGATTCCCCACGCTCCCCGGTGTGTCCTCTCTTCCTGTGCTGTATTCACACCGACTCCTCATCCTCCCCGGTGTGTCCTCTCTTCCTGTGCTCTGTCCACACCGACTCCCCACCCTCCCCGGTGTGTCCTCTCTTCCTGTGCTGTGTCCACACTGACTCCCTAACCTCCCTTGTGTGTCCTCTCTTCCTATGCTATATTCACACCGACTCCCCACCCTCCCTGGTGTGTCCTCTCTTGCTGTGCTGTATTCACACCGACTCCCCATCCTCCCTGCTGTGTCCTCTTTTCATGTGCTGTGTCCACACCGATTCCCCACCCTCCCCGGTGTGTCCTCTTTTGCTGTGCTGTATTCACACCGACTCCCCACCTTCCCCAGTGTGTCCTCTCTTCCCTCTGCTGTATTCACGCAGGGTCTCAGCCTGTTCACACCAACTCTGCATCCTCCCCGGCATGTCCTCTCTTCCTGTGCTGTATTCACACTGACTCGCCATCCTCCCCGGCATGTCTTCTCTTCCTGTGCTGTGTCCACACCGACTCCCCATCCTCCCCGGTGTGTCCTCTCTTCCCTGTGCTGTGTCCACACTGACTCCCCATCTTCCCCGGTGTGTCCTCTCTTCCCTGTGCTATGTCCACACTGACTCCTCATCCTCCCCGGTGTGTCCTCTCTTCCTGTGCTGTGTCCACACCAACTCCCCATCCTCCCCAGTGTGTCCTCTCTTCCTGTGCTGTATTCACACTGACTCCCCATCCTCCCCGGCGTGTCCTCTCTTCCTGTGTTGTGTCCACACCGACTCCCCATCTTCCACGGCGTGTCCTCTCTTCCTGTGCTGTATTCACACCGACTCCCCATCCTCCCTGGCGTGTCCTCTCTTCCCTGTGCTGTATTCACATTGACTCTCCATCCTCCACGGCGTGGCCTCTCTTCCTGTGCTGTATTCACACCGACTCCCCATCCTCCCTGGCGTGTCCTCTCTTCCCTGTGCTGTATTCACATTGACTCTCCATCCTCCCCGGCCTGTCCTCTCTTCCTGTGCTGTGTCCACACCAACTCCCCATCCTCCCTGCTGTGTCCTCTCTTCATGTGCTATATTCACACCGATTCCCCACGCTCCCCGGTGTGTCCTCTCTTCCTGTGCTGTATTCACACTGACTCCCCATCCTCCCCAGTGTGTCCTCTCTTCCTGTGCTGTGTCCACACCGACTCCCCACCCTCCCCGGTGTGTCCTCTCTTCCTATGCTGTATTCACACCGACTCCCCACCCTCCCCAGTGTGTCCTCTCTTCCTGTGCTGTATTCACACTGACTCGCCATCCTCCCTGGTGTGTCCTCTCTTCCTGTGCTGTGTCCACACTGACTCCCCACCCTCCCCGGTGTGTCCTCTCTTCCCTGTGCTTTGTACACACCGACTCCCCATCCTCCCTGGTGTGTCCTCTCTTCCTGTGCTGTGTCCACACCGACTCCCCATCCTCCCCAGTGTGTCCTCTCTTCCTGTGTTGTGTCCACACCGACTCCCTGGCGTGTCCTCTCTTCCCTGTGCTGTATTCACATTGACTCCCCATCCTCCCCGGTGTGTTCTCTCTTCCTGTGCTGTGTCCACACCGACTCCCCATCCTCCGCGGCGTGTCCTCTCTTCCTGTACTGTATTCACACCGACTCCCCATCCTCCCTGGCGTGTCCTCTCTTCCCTGTGCTGTATTCACATTGACTCTCCATCCTCCCCGGCGTGTCCTCTCTTCCTGTGCTGTGTCCACACCGACTCCCCACCCTCCCCGGTGTGTCCTCTCTTCCTATGCTGTATTCACACCGACTCCCCACCCTCCCCGGTGTGTCCTCTCTTCCTATGCTGTATTCACACCGACTCCCCATCCTCCCCGGTGTGTCCTCTCTTCCCTGTGCTGTGTCCACACAGGGTCTCAGCTATACTGCTGTCTCTTGTCTTCTTGTCTTTTCTTCATCCCTCCAGTCCACTGGTCATCCCCTCCCTCCTCCAACTCAGCCTCCTTGGCTCGAGCCTCTGTTCTATCTCCTTTGGAGTGTTTTGGTTTCCTCTGTGCCCCTGCCCTTGTCTCTCCTCTGAACCTTCAGAAATGTGTGTTCCTGAAACCCAGACCCGGCCACTACATTCCTCTACATGCACAGAGCTGGCCTGTGGTTTTCTGTGGCTCCGTCCTGGCTCCCTACGTGGTTGTCAGGGCATCAGTACGTGGCCTCAACTCCCTCCAGCTTCGTCTTCTTTCTTTGTTCATACCAGCTCTTCCGTAAACACGCTTTGCTTTCTCAGCTTCTCTTGCCAGACCCTTGTTACTGTCCTCATCCTCCAGCATTTAGCACAGCTGTCACCCCTCTGGCATGGAGTGGGGATGCTGTGTGCATTGGTAATTAATAAGTAGGGAAAAACAGAAGGAAGAGGTAATCATTTGACTTGTGTGCCGTTAGTGATACTAAGTAATGGTGAAATACTTAACCCAAGAGAGTAATTTAATGGTACATGAACAGTAATTTTAATAGATGAAATAGAAATGAATATATGAAATACATGTTTGAAGAACTCAATCCATTTAATTTCTTAGGGTTGAGGTTATGTTACATTCTTTTTTATTAAAAAATGTTTTCTATAATCTGTGGTCTTTTTGATTTTTGTTACTCTCTTCAGCTGATGATCCTAAAAGGACACCGTCAGCCCATCACCGCTGTGACATTTGGGAGCAGAGAGAGCCCGCTTCTGGTCTGTTCTGCATCACTAGATTGTGTCATGATGTGGGGCCTGGATGAGTGCAGACAGGAAGAACTTCAAGGTGATGGGGCTTTAAACACATTTAAAATGCACAAAGGGAATGACTCATTTTAGATGCACTTGGTGACACAAGGTGTTTTGGGATCATTTTTGATGCCTTTAACCTTGAAACTTGGTTTCTAAGCTGGATGTCCTGTGTGGGAAGTAGACTGGGCCACTCAGAACTGCCGATCTTGGCTGACACCGCGGTTCATTAATTTTCATCTTAAGACTGTCTGTTTCTGAAATCGGTGATTTTTGTGGAATTCTGAAAGTAGCTTGACAAGTTGAAATATTCTTCCCTCACTGAGACAGTGGTGAGTCTGCAGCTTAGAGTGGGAGACAGACTGTGAACCAGCAGACAGTTGTGGCAGCGAGTAGGGAAAGGACCTCAGTGCGGGCGGGGACTGCGGCGGGACCTGCTCAGCGCTGTGGGTTCTGCAAGGGCAGGGTTTGGGCCGGAGGAGGAGGGTCAGAGCAGGAGCCGCTGACTGAAGAGCTGAGAACCAGCCCATGTGGTTGGAGCTCAGTGATGTGAGGAGAGTTTTATCAGGTGAAGTCAAAGAGTTGGGTGGGTCACAGAACTAGAACAAATACTTTAAAAATTTGTATGGAAACATGAGAGAAACAGAGAAAACCTTGAGAAATAAGGATGGAGCTGGCGGAATCAGGCTCCCTGACTTCAGACTATGCTGCAGAGCTGCAGTATTCAAAGCAGCGTGGAGCTAGCACTGAAGCAGATGCCTCGATCAGCAGAACAAATGGGGAGCTGGTTTATTTGTTCTGCTTGCTGCTGCTTCTGCTGCTGCTAAGTCACTTCAGTCGTGTCCGACTCTGTGCGACCCCATAGACGGCAGCCCACCAGGCTCCCCCGTCCCTGGGATTCTCCAGGCAAGAACACTGGAGTGGGTTGCCATTTCCTTCTCCAAAGCATGAAAGTGAAAAGTGAAAGAGAAGTTGCTCAATCATGTCTGACTCTTAGCGACCCCATGGACTGCAGCCCACCAGGCTCCTCCATCCATGGGATTTTCCAGGCAAGAGTACTGGTATCTAAATGCCTCCTGCCTGCCCACCCTGTAAGATTTCCTTGGAGGTGGGGTTTCTCTGGTTCCTGGATGTGTCCGAGGCCTGAGGGTGCCTGGGGAGGTAGGAGCACGTGCTGAGCACAGCGCGGCAGATCTGTGTGGTGGCCCCCAGGACGGAACAGCAGTGTGGTGGGTGCACGTTCTCCTTCCTGTGGGCTCTTGACAAGTGGCTTTAGTCTCTGGGCCAGACTGCGGTGGGCACTGAGCCTTTGCTGCCCAGTGGCGGGCTGGCCCAGTGACCTCACTTGAAGGTAAGGCTGCAGGCTGGCTTGCAGCATCACTGTGGGCCTTGTAGGCCAACCTGACACCTCCTTCTCCTGGCGGTGGAGAGGGTCTGGACTGGAACTGAAGCTCAGATGGGCACAGCTTCCCTTCTGCCTGCTTGACACAGGCCATGGCTGGTCAATGGCTGGGTCTGGAGCCAGGGTGGCCGCAGGGAGAAGGAGGGAGGGTTGGGACCCATGACTCGCCCAGGGTGTGTGCGTGGGTGGTTCCCCAAGACACGTTATCCTTCCTGATGTGGACTCACTTCCCTGTGGCCAGTCCCTGGGCTCCATGTATTTGTAGAAGAACTTTCCAACGTTTTTAATTCTCTTGAATTAAAATCAGACCAAGGCTCTTGCACTTCTGCACATAGTCCTAGAGCAGAGGGCTTTGCTGCCAGCATTTTCCAGAGGTCATTGCGGGCATTGCTGAGTGGTCTTGACAGGCCGACACTGATGACGGAACTCCCTGCAGGGCGACTTCCACGGGGGACCGTTCTCGGCGCCCTCCTGGGAAGGGTGCTGTGTCTGAGGCTTAGTCCCGACGACCAAGTGGTGGCGGTGTGTGCGGGGAACAAAGTACTCATGCTGGACCTTGAGGTGAGGCCCCCTGGCGCGACCTTGAGGTGAGGTCCCTGGCGCGGGCCCCTGGTGCGACCTTGAGGTGAGGCCCCCTGGCGTGGGCCCCTGACGCGACCTTGAGGTGAGGCCCCCTGGCGCGACCTTGAGGTGAGGTCCCTGGCGCGGGCCCCTCCCACCTTGTCTCGCCAGCACATCTCACTGGGCCTGCTTCTGTGAGGGTGTTGGCCTGGGGCCGCCCTGGACTCCCTCTTGGCTGGGTGTCTGAGTTTTAGCTTCCAGGTTTATATGCTGGAAGTTTCACATTTGGGTGAGGGGATTATGTAGAAACGGTTTTCTGTGGGATTCCTGTAACTTCTTAATAACAATAATGACCAGAGCACTCAATGCCTGACCTTCCTTCACCAATCCCCCAGAGCCGGTCCACGCTGGCTGAGCTGGATGGTCACCACGGCCCAGTGACTGCGGCCGAGTTTTGTGCTTGGCAGACACACATCCTCATCTCGGCGTCCGAGGACAGAAGCTTCAAGGTATGGGGCGGGTGTCAGAATGTCGGGGTGTATGAACGCTTTGCGCTGTGCTTCTGGTTCCTGGCCACTGCCACACGTGAAACGTGTGAGGGATGACTGCCCTCAACCTGAGTCTGATGTTTTGGCCGGTCACCAGGCGAGTGTGGGAAGCCGGGGCCCACAGCACCATCTGCTGACTCCAGGGGGTAAAGTCTGGCACGGGACCCTCCTGGAACTGGGGCCTTGCGGGGACTGGCACCTTAACTCACCTCCATGGTGTTCCCTGGGGCCGCTTTCCAATAGCAGAAGATTCAGTCAGAACTCAACTGGGCTTGAGAGGAGAGTAACTCAAAATACAAGCTCAGGCCCCATCCACCTCCCAGTCAGTTCACTGTGGTCATTACCTGGCTGAGACATGAGGATGTTGTATGTTGTAACTGAATGAAATGGGGGGTGAGTAGCAGCTGTCTGCAGACAGAGAGAGGAGGGAGACTGTAAATACTTCCCTCATCGCCTTGAGGTTTCTGCCACCGACTTGACAAAGGTCCCCTCCCCACTCTGAGGCAGCAGTTGGGGCTGGAACCCCAGCTCCCCGCTCACCAGGGGAGCCCTAGCTCCCTGCTGTGGAGGGCTGGCTGTGCGGAGCCTCGCTTCTCTGTGAGGCGAGGTGCTGGCGTCCTTGCCCACAGGGTGTGTGAGGGTCGGAGCTGCTGTCTGGAAAAGAGGAGTGCGAGCCGTCTTCACGTAACTGGCCCCTTCCAGTCTTCCCACCTCATCTCGAGCTGTTGCTGAAGTGCTGGACCTATCCCCACCCTTGTCTTGTTTGTGTCTTTCAGACCCACAGGGTGACCCTTCTGGGAATGTTTATCTCCTGTGTGGTTCTGATGGCTTCTGTTGTCTTTCTATGGTTTTGTCACTCATATCCTTGTTATTTTCTCCTTTAGATAACTATTCCTGTAAATTTAACAGGTGGTTGGTAGAATATTAGTTTGAGCTGTAGCAATAACAGCAATGCTTGTGCTTCTTCTGAGGGAATGTGTGTCTGTCCACAGGTCTGGGACCATCGCACGGGATCGCTGGTGCACGACTCACCAGTGTTAGCAGGTAATGTGGGCCCTGTTTCTTGTCTGTTGGCCATAATGTGTGTCTGTCCACAGGTCTGGGACCGCCGCACGGGCTCGCTGGTACACAGCTTGCCAGTGTTAGCAGGTAGTGTGGACCGTGGTTCCAGTCTGTCGGCCGAGTGCACGCAGTGCATCCTGGCTCGTGTGTTGCTCTTTACGCCAGAGCGGCACTGCCCGTCGGGTCCCTGTGTCGCTCGTGGAGAGCGTGTCATATCGTCTACTGTCTATCCACATGTTGGAAGAGTTCACACAACAGTTAATCCTTTTGAAACTTTTAACTTAGAATTAACTGTATGCTTGGAGTCAGAGCCTCTTGTGTCTCAGAAAATTGGGAAATCATGTTGGCGGCCCTAAGAAAAGTGCTGTCTGCCTCCGCTGTCGCATGGAAGCAAGGCCCAGCGCCATGGCCTCTGCCGACAGAGCCAGTGGATGTGGCTGGGAGTGAGGGCCCGGCCTGGGTGGGCCGTGGGCCGCTCCTGAGCCCTTTCGGGCAGCCGCGCGCTTTCCCCATGCTCGTCCTGGCGCCAGAGACCCCAGAGTGTCACACGGGCGGGCTTGGTGCTGAGCAGGGCTGGCAGGCGTCCAGTCTAAGGGCTCTGTGCTCCCTTCCGCAGCCACGCCCCTCCTGAGTCTGCTCGTGGACCCGCAGAGTCAGCAGCTGGTGGCCGGGGGCACGGACGGCCAGGTGAGAGCCACTGTGCAACTCCAGCTTGCAGACATTATTGTGATGGGTGAACATGTGTACAGAGGTGTCTGTTTCAAGGCTGCTTTTATCCGTGGCTGAGGCCAGACTGGCTGCAGGAAACGGGACCTTCTGTAAAGGCTAGTACAGCCCTAAGTGTCAGCTTTATACCTTTTGAGAGGTTTGAAGGTACTTGGTCTTTTTTAAAACTTAGTTTTTGGGTGAGCAATTGAAGTTTACTTTGCAGGCTATGGGTACCATTCTCTTTTTAAAAGTGGCTGTTGGACTTCCCTGGTGGATCAGGGTAGTCTGCCTGCCAATGCAGGGAACATGGGTTTGATCCCTGATCTGGGAAGATCCCACATGCCACAGAGCAACTAAGCCCGTGAATCACAACTGAGCCTGTGCTCTCGAGTTCGGGTGCTGCAAGTACTGAGCCCATGGGGGCAACTGCTGAAGCCTGTGCACCTCGAGACTGTGCTGTGAAACAGGAGAAGCCCCCTCAGTGAGAACCCTGCTCACCACGGCTAGAGAGCAGCCCCTGTTCTCTGCAACCAGAGAAGCCCCCTCAGTGAGAGCCCCGCTCACCACAGCTAGAGAGCAGCTCCTGTTCTCTGCAACCAGAGAAGCCCCCTCAGTGAGAGCCCCGCTCACCACGGCTAGAGAGCAGCCCCTGTTCTCTGCAACCAGAGAAGCCCCCTCAGTGAGAGCCCCGCTCACCACGGCTAGAGAGCAGCTCCTGTTTGCTGCAACCAGAGAAGCCCCCTCAGTGAGAACCCTGCTCACCACAGCTAGAGAGCAGCCCCTGTTCTCTGCAACTAGAGAAAAGCCCACGTGGCACTGAAGACCCAGCATGGCCACAGCAAATAAACATGTGAAGAGAGTGGGTGTTGGCATGATTCGGGAGGATGCTGTGTCAGGCTGTTTCCCAGCCTTCCTCCTGTGTGCCTCTGCTTTCATACTGAGCTCTGCTGGCACTCTGTCCCCAGATGCGGGGGCTCCCCCCCAGGTACATGTTACCACAACCCCAGCAAGGTCCTGCTTTGACCTGGTCTGGCACCATCTGCCTGGAGGTGGTTAGGGGCTCATCTCATGAGCCTGCATCCTCTCCACCCCCACCAGTCCCAGGGAGTGGGTCTCCAGGTCACCCACAGCTTCCGTCTGACTTCGCACAAATTGGAGGTTCCCACGACCCCTTCCTCTCTTGGTTCTGTTAACACAGGTGAGCAGCCAGATGAAGAGCTGCAGGGGTGAGGTCGGGAGGGCCTCAGCACAGCAGCTTCTGTTCCCAGGATGTGGGGAGGGGGCTCTGCTCCCCAGGGAGGTGTTTTCACCTGCCTGGAGCTCCTGAACCCGCACTTTGGGGATTTTTATGGAGGCCTCATCGCTTAGGCACCATTGATTTGATCCTTGGCTGTGGGTGATGGAAGCCCATCTAGCCCCCCTCCCCAGAGGTCAGGGGTTGTTTCCCTGGCAACCAGCCCCCATCCTTAAGCAAACTGAGGGCTTTCCAAAGGTCACGTCATCAACCTAACAGTGGTACCGTGGTCCCTCCATGATCAGGAAGCCCCCAGGGTTTTAGGAGCTCTGCACCTGGGCCGGGCCGGGCCCAAGACCAAGTGTCTGCTTCTTGTTACATCACTGCAGCCGCTGAGAGAGCTGTGTCCTTCCTGACAAAGCTGACTGCTAAAGGGCGGAAGCAAAGTTAGCCAGGCCAGCAGCGGCCCGGCTCTCTCACCCCGGGTGTTGTAAAGGATGATTATGTAACGGCCGAGCTCACTTGCAGCCCTGTGCATGCACGTCACCAAGTGCCCACTTGGCCGTGGGCCGCTTCTCTTGTGTGAGCTCCGTCTGGAAAGCCCTTGAGGCCGCGTTCTGGCCACCGCACCAGCCCGGAGAGGACAAGCGTGTTTACAGTTCCTGTGGCGCCTTGAGAACTCTTCTGGAAGGCTTGCGACTTGCCTGCCCTGGGTTCAGTGAGCAGTGGGATACAGCACGACGACCGCCATCACCTGTGTGAGGCCTCCAGGGACACATCGGCTGCGCTCACAGTGCTGGGTTTTCAGAGGCTGGGCGTGCAGTGCCGGGCACAGGAGCACACCTGCTCTCGGTCCATGCTGTGTATAAGACGTGTGACCTCGGGGTCATGTCACCCACTTCTGTGCCCTTAGGAGGATGCCTCCTGGGTCAGGGGATGGGGAGGGTATTGGAGGTCAGAAAGGAAGAGCTAGGGGCCTCTGAAGGGCCATCTCTCGTCCTGTTGGCTCCCTGCTCACTCTTCTCACTGGCTACCTGCTCTTCATTGTCATGTCTGGTGAGACCCATGTCTAGACGTGTTCCTGCGTGTCTAGATGTGTTCCAGCCTGTCTAGACCTGTTCCTGTGGGTTTAGATGTGTTCCCGCGTGTCTAGATGTGTTCCAGCCTGTCTAGACCTGTTCCTGTGCATCTAGATGTGTTCCCGTGTGTCTAGATGTGTTCCAGCCTGTCTAGACCTGTTCCTGTGGGTTTAGATGTGTTCCCACATGTCTAGATGTGTTCCCACATGTCTAGATGTGTTCCAGCCTGTCTAGACCTGTTCCCGTGGGTTTAGATGTGTTCCCGCATGTCTAGATGTGTTCCCGCATGTCTAGATGTGTTCGCGCATGTCTAGATGTGTTCCAGCCTGTCTAGACCTGTTCCTGTGGGTTTAGATGTGTTCCCGCGTGTCTAGATGTGTTCCAGCCTGTCTAGACCTATTCCTGTGCATCTAGATGTGTTCCTGCCTGTCTAGACCTGTTCCTGTGCGTCTAGATGTGTTCCCGCGTGTCTAGATGTGTTCCAGCCTGTCTAGACCTGTTCCTGTGCATCTAGATGTGTTCCCGCGTGTCTAGATGTGTTCCAGCTTGTCTAGACGTGTTTTCCTTTTACAGCTTTGGATCTTCAGTTTGGTTGAAGCGCACCATTACCGCTGTGTGACGCATGTTGACCTGAGGAAAAAGAGAGAGAGTTTCTCCACTAGGAGGGCAGAGTCCAAGCCAGGTGCGTGGCCAGGTGATGCCCTGGAGCCCCTCCCATGGAGTTCACAGCCCTCGTGACCAGGGGTGGGGGAGGGGGAAGCCAGGGACCTGGAACCAGGCAGGACGCGGGAGCAGACGGGGTGCGGGCGGTGGGGGCTTATCTTGCTGCCCAGAGGGCTCCTGTTCCTCCGCCACCCAGCGCTTCCTGGCTTCTGCGGGTGGTGTCGCAGCA
Source organism: Moschus berezovskii (assembly GCF_049115385.1). Classification (NCBI taxonomy): domain Eukaryota; kingdom Metazoa; phylum Chordata; class Mammalia; order Artiodactyla; family Moschidae; genus Moschus; species Moschus berezovskii. The sequence goes on along the minus strand of NC_142469.1, from coordinate 110,542,965 downwards.
GGGCCACCCGGGAGTCCGGGGCTTCTCAGCTGAGTCTGATTGGCTGGCCCGGCCCCTCCTCCTGCTTGTCACCCTCCACCCGTGACCGTGGTCAGGTGCTTGAATATCTAGGGCCACCGCAGGAGGAGCCGTGTTTTTCCTGTTCTGACTTGCTTGAGCTGCAGGCTGTCTGTCGCGGCAGCCGCAGCCGTTCACTTGCACGTTGCAGCAAACATGTCTCCACTATGCTCCCCTGCGCGTTTATCCTTATTGTGGTCTTTCTTTTAGCATGAGAGACACGTGTAACATGTATGTTAGTAAATGGCTTTAAGCTATTTCTTCTTAAAGTGGGTCAGAAATTGCCCTTATCCAGTGGATCTTAGGCTTCCCTTGGTGGCTCAGATGATAAAGAATCTGCCTGCAGTGCAGGAGACCCAGGTTCAATTCCTGGGTTGGGAAGATCCCCTGGAGAAGGGAATGGCAACCCACTCCAGTACTCTTGCCTGGAAAATCCCATGGACCAAGGAGCCTGGTGGGCTACAGTCCTTGGGGTCGAAAAGAGTCGGACATGACTGAGTGGCTGGCACATACACGGATCTTGAGCCCACAGTTGGTTTCTAAGCCGTTTCCTCCCGCCCCCTTCCTGCAGGTCTATCCTTAAAACTCCTTCTCCCTCCCTCGCAGGCTCGTGACGCAGGGTCTGTGTTGTATTTCCAGACTTGTGCTTTATAATATACAAGACCAAGGGTTTTTCTTGATTCATGATCTGTGTTACGCCAACAAGGTGCATCTCCCACAGTGCCCCACGGGGTCAGCTGTCAGCCTTTACTGTGACCAGTCATTTTGATGTTGCATCTCAGATTGTCAGTAATTCTGTCCGTAGAAGGTGGTCAGCCTCCGTCCATGAAGGCCCCAGAAGCAGGAGAAGAGACTGAAGTGGCCCTTCCTGTCCTGAGCCTGGCAGCCTGCGACTGTGGGTTGTAAGTACTGTGAACTCCACCGAGCCCTTATGGAGAAAGCCTCCTAGATTAGGTTCATTTTTTCTAGAACGACTATAACCAAATTATTTTTGTCTGTATGAGTAATAACTAAGTGTTCTTAGAGTTGCATAGTTTAAGCCTTAAGGTTGATAATCTTGATCAATTATTTTTAACTATTTAATAAAGGAAATGAAAATGAAATTGAAATTAAAAGATGCTTCCTCCTTGGAAGGAAAGTTATGACCAACCTAGATAGCTTCCCTGGTAAGCGTCTGCCTCCAATGTGGGAGAGCCGGGTTCGATCCCTGGGTCAGGAAGATCCCCTGGAGAAGGAAACGGTAACCCACTCCAGTATTCTTGCCTGGAGAATCCCATGGACGAAGAAGCCTGGTAGGCTACAGTCCACGGGGTCGCAAAGAGTCGGACATAACTGAGCAACGGAACGGAATGGAATGGAGATAGCATATTAAAAAGCAGAGACATTTCTTTGCCAACAAAGGTCTGTCTAGTCAAGGCTATGGTTTTTCCAGTGGTCATGTATGGATGTGAGAGTTGGACTGTGAAGAAGGCTGATTGCTGAAGAATTGATGGTTTTGAACTGTGGTGCTGGAGAAGACTCTTGAGAGTCCCTTGGACTGCAAGGAGATCCAACCAGTCCATTCTAAAGGAGATCAGTCCTGGGTATTCATTGGAAGGACTGATCCTAAAGCTGAAACTCCAATACTTTGGCCACCTTATGCGAAGAGTGGACTCACTGGAAAAGATTCTGATGCTGGGAGGGATTGGGGGCGGGAGGAGAAGGGGACGACAGAGAATGAGATGGCTGGATGGCGTCACCGACTCGATGGACATGAGTTTGAGTGAACTCCAGGAGTTGGTGATGGACAGGGAGGCCTGGCGTGCTGTGATTCATGGGGTCGCGGAGAGTTGGACACGACTGAGCGACTGAACTGAACTGAATAAAGGAAATGAGATTATTTTCATTTACTTCACCCACTGAGGCTGATCTTGACTTCTGCAATAGGGGAAAGGGTGACATTATCATAACTCATCCTAAACTTCTGCCATCTGTGTCATATTTCATACCTTTAAATTTGACCCCAAATGAATTTTAGTTATTTCTTGTTTTATAGAATATTTTAAATATTTGGGAACACCAGGGAGCCACTGTTTTACTCTGACTAAGCAGATACGTCATGATTTCATTCCCCTTGGCTCTGCACAGACTGCAGAGAGCTCCGGTGATGACTAAGGCCTGCCTTTGGCTCTGCTGGGGCAGGAGCCCTGAGGAGGCAGCTGGTGCAGTCAGGGCCCCTGCCTGGTCTGGACGTGAGCTGACTAGGGGCTCTGAGGCCTTGCGTCCCCACCTTTGCTCAGGGAGAGTGACCATCTTTCTGCTCAGGCTCACGGGATCTCCCTGGGGCTGGTGTTGGAGGCTGAGGATCCATGAGCAGCCCAGGGAGTTGGGGCTGTTGGAGGCCCGGTGGCCGAGGTGTGCGTGGGAGGGAGGTGCCTGAAAAAGCTGCTCTGATTCCAGGTCTGCGAAGCCAGAGGAGGCTGGCCAGTCAGTTTCCAGACTGTGTCTAGCTTGTAAATCAGAAAACAAAGCAGCAGAGACAGACCTGTCTGTCCTGGTGTGAACGCCTCTGTCGGTTAGTCTCTGCTTTGTCAGCTCCGCTCGGCAGGGTCTTCAGGTGCAGCTGTGGTGCAGGTGTGGCTCTGGCAGGGATGCCCATCTGTGCGGGGGTCTTGCGGAGGCCACAGGTGCCTACCTCTGGTGACCTTAGAGGAGAGGAAAGCCTCAGGCCAGAGCTGAGTCGGGCCCAGCTTGGAGCCTTCTGAGTTCCACCTTCCCTGGACGTGCTTGAGGTGGTCTGAGATGGGGCCGGCACCCGAGACTCGGGCAGGGGACCCTCAGGTTCCCTGAGGCCCGGGGTCCCTGCCACTCTGGCTGAGGAGGACGGTCAGCACATGCTTTTCTCTCTTCCTTTTGAAATTAGCCTTTCTGAGCCCGCCAGCTGCTTGTGGATTGGAAGCTCTGCTGGTTTGTTCATATTTAACTTGGCAAGCTTTGAACTGGAGGCTGTTTTACATTACAAGGGTAAGATCTACCTTCAGAGAATCTTTGATACAGATAGCTTGTAATTTTAACGATTTCCTTTGTCTGACATTCGGGGGGTCACGGTGGGTGCCCGTCACTGACCCCCAGGGACCAGGCTCCTGGGTTACCTGCACCACGCTGGGTGTCCTGGAGCCCCCCAGCCCCTCCTGCAGCCTATCACCTGCCCCTGGTCCTCTGTCTCCCCCTCCTCCTGGGGCCCAGCTACATCCGGGACCTGAAGTTGGCCCTGTGTCCCCGCCACAGCCTTGCTGGAGCGCCTGGTCACCATCACAGCTGTTGGGCTGAGTGATGGACTTCTTGCCTTTCCCGGTGTCCGCATGCCCGCAGGCTTGGTCCCCACTGGCCCCTGAGCTGCGTGGAGACAACGGACTGCTGCCTGCTGCCCCGTGTGCACACGGCCTGGCCCGCGCCGTGCTCCCCAAGGGCTCCTGGTCCGGGCCCTCCTCCTGGGGAGTCCCCTCCCTGTCATCTGTCTGCGCACGTGACCTCTGCTGGTCCCGTTGTCTGTGCCTGCCTCCCGGTTGGTTTTTCAGTCTGTTAAGGTCCCACACCATGTATCCTGGGCCTGGCTCGGAGTCCTCGCAGGGACGCTGCGCCTCCCGTGCTCTCGCAGCTGTGTGTGGAGCTTGGTCTGTGGGCTGGCGCCGGGGCAGCTCTGCAGGGGCAGCGGCCTGTCCGCTCTGTCCTCACGTCCCTGGCCCTGGCCCCGGCCCATGTGCAGGCAGCACCTCGTGGCCTTACGTGTGGCCTGTTTTCTCTTTGCCGGGAATGAAGACTTCCGGAGCCTCAGCATACAGGTTGCTGGATCGTGCGCTGTGGCGAGCAGAACCGGCGGTGGTAAGGTGAGTTGTGAGCTGTGCCCTGAGCGAGGCTGGGGTGGTGTGCCCTCCCGCTGCAGGTTATCCTCCCTTCCGACGTGCTCTCGCGGCTGCGCACCATGAGGCTGTGTGTGAAGGTTCAGGGGTCACACACATCTGCACAGGGCACCCAGTAGCACAACTAAAGTGCCCACAACCACGACCGATTCTCTGAACCCGTCTGCACAGGTCCTCTGCTTGCTCACATCCATGTTCAGGAAGGAGACCACGCTGGTGGAGGTGGACCCTGCTGCTCTGCTGAGGTCCCAGCAGTGCCCCCGCCGGGGACCGGGCCTGTCGGTGCTGCCCAGGTGCGGAGTCGTGCGAAACTGTCTTTAAGATGCACGTTTCCCTGAAATAACTCTGTCACGCAAGTTTGCTGTCACAGACCAGGACTGTGTTTTTATTTTAGCTCCTGTGTCTTACCAACCTCTCTGCTGTACCTGGGACTTGTTAAGGAAAAAAGAACCAAGCCGCCTACTCAGAAGCAGTCTGGTGAGTATAACGCAGTCTGGAGTGCAGAATGTAGGTGTCTGTTCAGCTGCACTCTGTCTCTTTGTGGACTCACGTTCATCGAGGTGAGAATTCAGTGCTTTTGCTTCCTTTGCTTCTTCCTTTCTTTGCCTCTCGCGTGTTGACACAGTTTTTGTGGTGGGGAATATGGTGGGCATTTATTCATGACTTGGGTATAATTCTTAGGAATTCAAAACATGAGAAATACTGGCAGTGGTTTCTCTGGGTTGATTTCCTTTATGTTGACTAGTTTGATCTCTTTGGAGTCCAAGGGACTCTCAGGAGTCTTCTCCAGCACCACAGTTCAAAAGCATCAATTCTTTGGCAGTCAGCCTTCTTTATGGTCCAAGTCTCACATCTGTACGTGACTACTGGAAAAACTATAGCTTTGACTATATGGAGCTTTGTTGGCAGAGTGGTATCTCTGCTTTTTAATATGCTGCCTAGGTTGGTCATAGCTTTTGTTCCAAGGAGCAGGCATCTTTTAATTTCATGGCTGCAGTCACCATCTGCAGTGATTTTGGAGCCCAAGAAAACAAAGTCTGTCACTGTGCTACTCAGTGAATGCTTGTTGTTTATCTATTTTACGGACTTCCCTGGTGGCTCAGACGGTGAAGAGTCCACCTGCAATGCAGGCGACCTGGGTTCAATTCCTGGGTCAGGAAGATCCCCTGGAGAAGGCAGTGGCTACCCACTCCAGTGTTCTTGCCTGAAGAATCCCATGGACAGAGGAGCCTGGTGGGCTATAGTCCGTGGACTCAAAGAGAGTCGCCCACGACTGAGTGACTTAACGCTTTCCCTTATTATCTATTTTATATATGGCAGTGTGTATCTCTTCACTTATTTCTTGTGTGTACTTTTTACTGTGGTAAAATATAAATTACATAAAATTTACCGTATTAACCATACTTGTGTGTACAATTCAGTGGAAGTAAGTAACTCTATAACTTTGGGCAACATAATAAGTATTTTTGAATCATTTTCTTCGACAATACCCCAAATAATGTTATGTATAGATTTCTTTTAATATTCTTTGGGAAAACTTGTGGACTAACAAATATTAATTAAAATTCCTAATAGTTGGAATAACACTAGGTTGTTCAGAGAGTATTCCAAAATCCTAACTATGTTTTCACTCAAAGCAAATTACTTGTGGGGTGAACTCTGTTAAAAGTGATGCCGTCCCTCATACCCTAGAAGGGCAACTTGTTTTGTCAGCTGCGCTGAGGACCATGCTCCCCAGTGTGAGCTGATACCAGACCTCTGTGTGGAGGCCTGCTGTGAAATGAGACTTGGGATTGTCTTTCTTTTTTTAACCAAATTCATTTGCATTTTGTTCTTAGATATATTTTACTTAGATCGGCCCTTCAAATGGAATTTAAGACTTTTTTATTTTATTATTTTAAATTTATTTTTAGTTGAAGTATTAGTTGATTTATAATGTACCAGTCCCTGCTGTACAGCAGAGTGATTCAGTTTTACACAGACATATACATGTGTATATTTTTAATATTCTTCTCTGTTGTGGTTTATCCCAGGAGATTGGATGCAGTTCTTCCTTGTGCTATAGTGGGACCTTGTTGTTTATCCATTCTAAATGTTGTGTGTGTGTGTGTATGTGTCTGTGTATGTGTGCATGTCTGTGTATGTGTATGTGTGTATGTCTGTGTGTATGTGTGTATCTCTGTGTGTGTGTGTGTATATGTCTGTGTGTGTGTGTCTCTGTGTGTCTCTGTGTGTGTGTCTCTGTGTGTTTATGTCTGTGTGTGTGTGTATGTGTACACGTGTGTGCGCGTGTGTGTATGTGTGTATGTCTGTGTCTGTATGTGTATGTGTGTATGTGTGTGTGTGTCTGTGTGTGTCTGTGTGTATGTCTGTGTGTGTGTGTCTGTGTGTGTATGTGTGTGTGTCTCTGTGTGTTTATGTCTATGTGTGTGTATGTGTGTGTGTATGTGCACATGTGTGCGCGCGTGTGTATGCGTGTATGTCTGTGTGTGTATGTGTATGTGTGTATGTCTGTGTGTGTGTATGTGTGTGTCTCTGTGTTTATGTCTGTGTGTGTATGTGCACGTGTGTGCACGCGTGTGTATGCATGTATGTCTGTGTGTGTATGTGTATGTGTGTATGTCTCTGTGTGTGTCTGTGTGTATGTCTGTGTGTGTGTGTCTGTGTGTGTATGTGTGTGTGTCTCTGTGTGTTTATGTCTATGTGTGTGTATGTGTGTGTGTGTGCACATGTGTGCGCGCGTGTGTATGCGTGTATGTCTGTGTGTGTATGTGTATGTGTGTATGTCTGTGTGTGTATGTGTGTGTGTCTCTGTGTGTTTATGTCTGTGTGTGTATGTGTGTGTGTGTGTGTGCACGTGTGTGCGCGCGCGTGTATGCGTGTGTGTATGTGTGTATGTCTGTGTGTGTGTATGTGTGTGTCTCTGTGTATGTGTGTGTATGTCTGTGTGTGTGGATCTCTGTGTGTTTGTGTGTGTGTGTGTGTATGTGTGTGTGTTAGTCGCTCAGTCGTGTCCTAGTCTTTGGTATCGCATGGACTGTAGCCCAGCAGGCTCCTCTGTCTTCTGGAATTCTCCAGGCAAGAATACTGGAGTGGGTTGTCATTCCCTTCTCCAGGGAATCTTTCCAACCCTAGGATTGAACCCACGTCTCCTGAATTACAGACAGTCTCTTTACTGTTTGAAGCATCAGGGAAGCCCCTAAATGTGATGCCCCTTCTGCTAACCCCAGATTCTCAGCCTGCCCATCCCCGCCTCACTCCTCCTGGTAACCACCGAGGTCACCAGGAGGTCTCTGTGTCAGTGAGTACGTCTCTGTTTTGAGAATAGGTTCACGTGTGTCGCATTTTAGACTCCAGCTGTAAGTGCTGCCATGTGATGTTGTCTGATACTTGCTTCAGTTAGTGTAATCTCCAGGTCCATCTGTGTTGCTGCAATGGCATCGTTTCATTCTTTTTATGGCTGAGTAATATCCTGCTGTATAAACGCACCACATTTTCTTGATCCATTTGTCTTTCCATGGACATTTAGGTTGTTTCCTTGTCTTGGCTGTTGTGAACAGTGCTGCTGTGAACATAAGGGTGCGTGCATCTTTTTGAACGATAGTTTTGTCCAGGTTTTTTTTATGTTTTTGGTTGCATGGCAAGAATCTTTCAGGATCTTAGTTTCCCGACCAGGGTTTGAACCTGGGCCCTGGAAGTGAAAGTACTGAGTTCTTACCACTGGACCGACAGGGGATGCCCTGCTAGGATGTATCATTTTGCTCCAGATGACTGTACATGCTGTACTATGCTTCACAACTAAATAATATGTAAATTGTGAAACAAAACTTTAGTGAGAACAGTCATATAAACAGTAAGGTTTATTACAGAGATTATAATTTCTCTGTATCCAGGGACTGGTGAAATTTTAAAGCATTGACTTTTTATGATAGCTTTATGTATTGTTTAGAAAATATTCATATGGAATATTACAGAAGATGACTGATTTTAGTGATTCTGTAATCTCAAAATTTGTTTCCCTCCTCTTACAAAAGCATAATAGAAATAGCAAGGTTTCCTGGTTCGTCTGGGATTTCCAGTCCCTCCCAAGGGTCTCTGGGGGCCCAGCTCCCTCCTCGGGGCCTCCATGCCCAGTGGGGTTCCGTGAGCTGTTGATGGGAATATGTCTCGGTTTCCGTTCTGTTCCGTTCCGTCGCTCAGTCATGTCTGACTCTTTGCGACCCTTTGAAATAGTTCCAAAGCAGAGCTGAATTTCTTTGTTTTAAAATAACGAGAACTGGTTTTAGGAGTATTCAGTGTTATGTAATTATCCATTTTCTAAAGCTGTTTTATAGTATTGCATAGAATATTCATATTGAATAGCAAGTATCAAATATACAAAAAAATGAGTAATTCTGGCGGGACTTTATTCTGTCTGAAAGCACCCTTGGGACCTGTCAGTGTCGGTGGTAAGTTCCTGAGGTGTCAGAGCTCTAACCAGCCAGCTGGGCCATGGAAACTTAGAGTGTGTTAAGAATAGGGTAAGGTGTTTCCTTGCCATTAAAATGCTCTATGGCTGGTCTTTCTGACTGTTGTGTCGTGATAAACACAGGCATAAGAGAGACACTTGGTTGGCATAAGAGACTTGCATTCCTGTTGTAGAGGAGCTGTACCTGGCACCAGCACAGAGGCACTTGCTCCATGCTGCGGGTTTCAGGGTCCCGTGGACAGAATCCCACTGGTCGGGTTCTGTGCGGCCTGTCTCACCCCAGAGTGGACAGCCTCTTCCAGACGTGCCAGGAAGGGCCAGCACTGTGGGAAGGGCTGACGTTTTAGCCCTCGAGTATCTGAATACACAGTATTAAACACTACGATTCAGGTCGTTTAAGGAGGAAAATCACGTTTTTGTTGTTTTCTGGTACTTTTAATGCCCTTGGTTTCCCTTTCTGCTGGTGGTGTTGGTTTGTCATCAGGTATGAAGCCCCTCCAGTCTGTAGGGTGTGCACTGACTCCTCTTGTGTGAACTCGGCTGTCTCTGCAGAGCTTTGTCCTTATCCACGATGAAGCAGCCGTGTTAATGACTTGCTTCTTCTGTAACCGTGTTTCCTGCAGCTGCTCGGAGCGTCGTGAAGGACCACCCGCTGGTTTTCCACAGCAAAATTCGGTCATCGGGCTACACGGCTGCCCCATGGTGAGTGGACCACCCAGAGACAGACCATAGCCTCCGGGCGCAGGTGCTGGTGTGGATGGAGGTGGGTGTGTGGACCCAAGCGTGTCACCATTGCAGAACAGAAGCAGCAGTAGCAAGCGTTTATTGAGTGCTTGCTATGTACTTTGGGGCTTCCCTGATAGCTCAGTTGGTAAAGAATCTGCCTGCAATGCAGGAGGTGGATGGGTGAGTGGGTGGATGGGTAGATGTGTGGGTGGATGGATGGGTGGGTGGGTGGATATATGGATGGATGAATGGGTGGCTGGGTGAATGGGTGGGTGGATGGGTAGGTGGCTGGGTGGAAGGGTGGGTGGATGGATGGGTGGATGGGTGGGTGGGTGGGTGGATGTATGGATGGGTGTTGGATGGGTGGGTGGGTGGATATATGGATGGATGAATGGGTGGATGGATGGGTGGATGCATGGGTGGAAGGGTGGGTGGATGGATGGGTGGATGCATGGGTGGATGGGTGGGTGGGTGGGTGGATGTATGGATGGATGAATGGGTGGCTGGGTGAATGGGTGGATGGATGGGTAGGTGGCTGGGTGGCTGGGTGGCTGAGTGCTGGATGGGTGGGTGGTAGATGGATGGATGGATGATTGGATGGATGGATGGGTGACTGGATGGGTGGGTGGTGGGTGGATGGATCCTGGATTCATGCCTCAGTGCAGCTGCACACTAGTCCAGGTCCTGAGCCCATGTGCTAGTCCAGTGGTGGTGCCATCTGCTTAGTGTGGACTCCTCGGGTTCACTGTGCTTGGCTGGGTCTTGCATGTGGGGCCTGTGAGGCGGTCCAGGGGGAGGAGGAACCAGGCCATGGTCAGTCCTACGTACCAGCCCCAGGGTTTGAACTTTCTAGGAGAAGTACAGGGAGATTCTAGGTGGGGTCACTGGGCGATGATGTGTTTCACTGTGACATCCTGGAGGCAGTGAGGACAGACGGGGAGGTGGTGAGGCTGACGACTGCCTGCCTCCTTGCCTGGGTGCTTCCTCCTCCTGAGACCTCACCTGGCTCCCACCGCCCTCACCCAGCCTCCCTGGACCCTGTGCTCTGGGTGGGATGAGCCCCCGCCCCGCCCGGTCCTCACAGGCAGATGTCCGTGTCCTTACCTGTCTCATCCAGGTCTGCTCCGGGTCACTGCCCAGGGGACTTGCAGAAAGTCCCCATTGCTGCGGAAATGTAGCCCCCCCGCCCCCCCGTCTCTCTCCCAGGGCTCCAGACCTGAAGCTGAAATCTGGGCTGCCCTGCATGCCCGGCTACAAAGCAATTATCTTAGCTTTTATCTAGGAACCCAGAGTTCGTAGGTAAATAGCACGGTGTTTTCCGGAATTTTAATACACAAATATATTTATGTCCCCATTAGTGAAAGAGCTGATATGGATATAGAATTAGAGGAATAGCTGTCAAAATTAAAGTGATTAAATGTTCAGTTTATTACTAACTTGGGACACGGGAAGCATTTATGAATTTATGTTTATTTTTTCACTGTGAAGTAGTTCTCTAAGCTTAGAACTTTTAATCTGTGAGTGACAAGGAGTTCTTCTTTCCACAGTGCAACCATGTTTTCACCAAAGACTAATTTCAAAAATGATGGAAAAAGAGTTTCAAAATGCAAAAACAATTACAGGTGGTATGTAACCTAGTTTGTGCATCCCAAGTAACTGAGATAATTTGGAGGAACTCTTTAGATACTTTGTTTTTTTCAAACAGATACAAGACCTTTTCAGTACCTATGTGTAAGTACATACATGTACACACACATATGTATGTATTATTTTTGTATCTGTCTCTTCTTTTAGTTAAATTTAATTCCTACTAATCATTTTTCAGACATGCTGCTGTTTTTAATCACCTTAACTATTTAGAAACATTTAATTTTTGTTTTAGGTTTCATTTTGGAGAGCATCATAGCTAACGATTATTCTGATAAGCGTCTTAGGTGGTAATTGGACAGGAAGTCTGAGTAGACATGGTGCTTGGTGCCATTCTGGGTGGCCTGCGATGGGCTCATTGGCTTGGAAAGGCTTCCTTAACCCAGCAGTCCTCAGCCGAGAGCTGGCTGCCCGGCTCTGTGTCCACACCTGTCCCCGTGTCCCAGGATGCTGGACGAGTTCTGCAGATTCCCTGGGTCCATCTCTCTGGACAGGAAGGTGTCTGGGGGCCTATAGGGCCCCCAGCTTTGCTGTTAGAGGTGACACCATCTACGCAGAGACAGTGGGCTGTGGCACTTGAGCTACTCCTCATTCCCGTGTGCATGACAGCTGCACCTGCTGTCGCTGGCTCACAAGACGCTGCTGGGCCTGACTTGCCCACGTTTAATCGCATTTCTTGGTCCTCTTCCTGCCCTGTCTGCTGTTCCCATGTTAGCAGGTCATTGCTACTGAGTAGGCGTCTCCACCAGATGCCCTCACGCCCTGTCAGACCCTCTCAAACATCCATGGTTGAGTATGGAATACAGCCCTGGGCTCTGCTGAGCTTGGATTTCCTGTGGTTGTTTTTCCAGGGAGTTATTATTATTTTTTTTTAATCATAAAGGATGCTGAATTTCCTCAAATGCTTTTTGTGCATCTGTTGAGATTATTGTGTTGTTTTTATCATCTCTGTTTTTAATGTGGTGTATCACATTGATTAATTTGTGAGTATTGCATCATCTTTGCATCTCTGGAATGAATCCCACTTTATCATGTATAATCCTTTATATACATGGTTAAATTCAAATTTGTAATATTTTGGTGATGATTTTTTGCATCTTTATTCATCAATGATATTGGCCTATAATTTTTTTGTAGCATCTCTGTCCGGTTTGGGTATCAGGTGGTGTTAAAGGTAAATTTGGGAGTGTTTTGCCTCAAGTTTTTGTAATAGTTTGAGAAGGATAGGAATTAGCTCTTCTTTATGTGTTTGGCAGAATTCCCCCGTGAAATTGTTCAGTTCTGGACTTTTTGTCTGCTGCTGCTGCTGCTGCTAAGTCACTTCAGTCGTGTCCGACTCTGTGTGACCCCATGGACGGCAGCCCACCAGGCTCCACCATCCCTGGGATTCTCCAGGCAAGAACACTGGAGTGGCTTGCCATTGCCTTCTCCGTTTTGTCTGCTGGGAGTTTTCAAATCACTAATAAAATGTCACTACTGGTGCTCCATCTGTTGAGACTCTGCTTCCTCCTGACTTGGCTTTGGAAGTCTGCATGCTCCCAGACATTGTCCCGTTCCTCCCGGGTGGCCCAGTTTACCGGCATGCAGCTGTCCACAGTACTTGCTACTGACAGCTCCTGCCTCTGCGGCATCGGTTTCCGGCTCCCCCCTCACTGCTCGTTTGATTTGCTTGGGTCTCTCTCTTCCCTTCTTGACGGCCTGGCTAAAGCTTTGCTGGCTCCGTTTTGTCTTTTCAGACAGCACTTCTTGTGCTGCTGGTCCTTTCTATCGTGTTTGGTCTCTATGTTATTTCCTCTGTGAACTTCATTGTTTCCTTTCTCTTGCTGACTTTGCGCTTGTTTATTCTTCTGTTTCTGGTTCCTTTAGATGGAAGACTAGATTGGTTATTTCAGATTCTTCTTGTTTCTTGAGGAAGGCCTGTGGCGCTATGAAACTTCCCCTTTTATGACTTATTTTGCTGCATCCCATAAATTTTGGGGCAGTTGTGTTTCCATTTTGATATGTCTTGAGGTCTTTTCTGATTTTTTCTTTTTTTCTTTTTGATCCGTTTGTTTTTCGTAGCTTGTTGTTTAGGCTCCATGTGTCTGTGCTTTTCACATTTTTCTTCCTAAAATTGATTTCCAGTTTCATAAAATTTTGTTTAGAAAAAATGCTTGATGTAATTTCTGTCCTCTGTCTCTTGTTGAGACTTGTTTTGTAGCCCATCATATGACCTATCCTGGAGAATGTTCCATGTGTACCTGAAAAGGATGTGTGTTCTGCTGTTTTTGGATGGGGAGAGTCCTATAGGTATCTGTTAAGTTGAACTGGTCTTCTGTGTCATTTAAAACATGTTTCCTTATTGATTTTCTGTCTGGATGCTTTGTCCTTTGATGTCAGTGGGGTGGTAGAGTCCCCTACTATTATTGTGTTGTTGTTAACTTCTCCCTTTATGTCTGTTAATATTTGCTTTATATATTTAGGTGCTATTTTACTGAGTTCATATATGTTAATGAGTATAATATCTTCTTGTGTTGATCCCTTTATCATTATATAATGCCATTGTTTGTTTTTAATAACCTTTGTTTTAAAGTCTGTTTTGTCTGATCTGAGTATTGCTACTACTGCCTTGTTTCCAATTTCATGAAATATGTTTTTCTATCCCCTCATTTTCAGTCTGTGTATGTCTTTAGCTCTGAAATAAGTCTCCTGTAGGCAGCATATACATATTATTTCATGGTTCTGAATGTAAGAGTTTATATATATATACACACATTATATATATAGAAATGTTATGGAATAAAATTATACATGTAAATAGGGAAACACTCACCTTATTTCTAGTATATTTTTTATTTCTAAATGTTACTTTGGACTGTCTCAGTTATTTTCTCTGATCTTCCCTGAAGTAAGGAGTACCCTTTGGAGAGTCCTCCGCCCAGCAAGCTGAGCAAGCAGCTGGCCATGGCCCACGACCAGGCTGCCCTGCTGTGTGTTCAGTATTCAGGTACGTTGCTCCAGCCAGAGCTATGCTTCACTGCAAGTTTCTTGTTTAAAATAGATTTTAAAACTCTTGGATATTTGAAGTCATATGACATTGTTTGAGTCTAGATTGAAATCAAAGCTTGCTTCCCCTGGACCGTCACTAGGATTAGCCCAGGGCATCCACGCGTGCCCTGCAGCTTCTGGCAGCAGGAGCTCTGGTTTGGTTATAAGCTGGTCCAGGTCTGTGCTCTGAGTATACGTGGCCATCTCCTCCACGAGCCCTAAGGGAGCCTGGCAGGAGGGCTGCATACAGAGGCTGGTTCATCAAAAGAGAGGCCACAGAAGAGCCGCCACTGCCCCCTGGAGACCTGATCTCCTGGTTCTTCAGTGGGTGGAGCCTCCCCCAGGCACACTAGACCCCTGGCATCCAAACACCTTTACTTCCTCTCTGGGAACCTGGCATCCAAACACCTTTACTTCCTTTCTGGGACTTTAAGAAGCCAGGAGGCAGCTCTCACCCAGGTAGCTCCATTGTTTAAGCTCTTCTCAGAGTTAAACATCATTTCTGGTTTCCAGATTTGCTTACAGGTGAGACTGTGCCTTTGCCCAGGTCCAGGGTCTGTCTGTGCACCAGACCCCGCCCCCATCTCCTTGAGTGTTTGACCAGCCGTCTGCCCAAATCCGAAAGGTTACTGACTTCCTTTTTTTTTTTTCCATAGAATTCCAGCCAGTCAAAGAATTTTTTGAATAACTTTGGGAAATTGGATGTGTAGTATTATCAGTAAATATTTATGTGATATTTCATATGCTTACCAAGCATGTGACCTAAAAGTAGGATCTGCAAGTTTGAATATTATGGGGAAATGTATAATTTATTATGACTTACTTTAGGGCAGTGTTTAGATGGAACGGCTGAGGCAAATATGCCCTTAAGAGGAGGCATGGGAGGCTGGGGGGCTGGTTGCTCGGGACTTCCCAGCACATTCAGGTTCAGATCCTGGTGCCGCCTCTCACCAGCCCTACGTCCTGGGCAGGCCCCTCAGCCCCAGCCCTCAGCTCCTGTCCACAGAAGAAGCTGGGTGTAGCATGAGCCCCCGGTGGACCCTGCACACCCGGTGACTGGGAGTTGAGGGAACGCTGTTACTGTTTCAGGTTTCCTCACTGCCTGTGAAAACAAACGTCGGGTTAACTGTAAAGTTCTATAATTTCACCTGTTGCAAGTGTGGTACCTCTGACTTATGCTTTATAAGGAGTTTCTCTTACTTTTTCAACCAGGAGATGGACAGCAGCTGGCCTGTGGCTTAGCCAACCACTTGTCCCTGGTCTGCAATGCTGACCTTACTGGGATGCCTGCTGTTTTGTCAGGTAAGATGGAGAATTTTAGTTAATATGGATTTGTGAGTGTTTTTCTCTTGTTACCAAGTCAGGTCCTTTTGCCAGACACTGAGGCAGATGCTGAGATGCCAAGGTTTGCAGCAGAGGAAGGGTTTACACAAGGCAGCCAAGTGAGGAGCTGGGAGGGCAGAGCTCAGACCTGCTCCCTGAGGTAGGGCCAGGCACTTACGGGACCGAGAAGCAGGGTGGTCTTGGGGGCGGGGGACGGGACGGGAGGTAGGGACAAGGTGAGGTAGTTGTGTGCTGCACAGACAGCCCAGGGTTGCATGCTGCTTCATGGGACGCACGTTCAGAAGCCATGAGGCGAGGGTGGCGTTCTGGGCCTCCTGATGTCAGGAGGCCGTCCGTTGGACACATGCACAGGCCTCGTTTTAGGGTCAGTGGTCCCAACAGGCTTGGCTGGCCACACACAGCTGATTCCACATTCTTGAAAGCCAGCTTAAGCCCCTGTAAGTATAGGGACCCATATGTCAGAGGCGTTATCCGACGGGGTGGTTATAGGGTGAGCGTGCTCAGTGAGGGTGGTGACCCATATGTCAGAGGCGTTATCCGACGGGGTGGTTATAGGGTGAGCTTGCTCAGTGAGGGTGGTGACCCATATGTCAGAGGCGTTATCCGACGGGGTGGTTATAGGGTGAGCTTGCTCAGTGAGGGTGGTGACCCATATGTCAGAGGCGTTATCCGACGGGGTGGTTACAGGGTGAGCGTGCTCAGTGAGGGTGGTGACCCATATGTCAGAGGCGTTACCCGACGGGGTGGTTATAGGGTGAGCGTGCTCAGTGAGGGTGGTAACCAGTGGAGAGTCTCTGATGCATGCCTCTCACCTGCTGTTCTGCAGGATGAGCTCATGGATTTCTGTTGGTCACGGTTCCTGTTTGCCCTGTGGGCGTGGCTTCAGGGTGGCCTTTTTAATCCTCTGGGGCACAGATTCAGCCTCGCTATGGTCCTGTTGTTAATCTGCAAGCGCCACGCTTGTTCCCTTCAAACAAGAACAGACTAGACCTGTGGCTGACTTGGGGAACAAAATGACCAGATTACGCGGACCCTGCTGACCTGAGCAGGGGGGAGCGTCACTTGTGGGGCCAGACCTGGAGGCGCGTTTGTGGAAGGGGCTCCGCAGCGCTCAGGTAAAGTCCGTCTTGGAGGTCTCTGCTTCTGAGAGCAGAAGCTGGCCATGCATCCCAGTGTGACGACCATGGATCCCAGTGGAGTGTCATTCGCTGGCAGGGTCTGTGTTCACGCTTTAGACTTGAGAGTGTTTCCCATCCAACGTGGCTGTCTAGTCCAGGGATGCCGGGGGGCCCAGTGCTGACCCTCCTGTGAGGGTGCACCTGGCACAGGGCAGGCTGGTGGCACAGCTGGACGGATGTGAGTGCGGCCCGGGAGGACCACCCCCTCATGTTGGGTGGAGGGCAAGGGGTGTAACAGCTAAACCCTGGGGTCAGTCACTTCAGAAGGTCAAACTGATTAAGATTTCACTAAGTACAGTGGAGTTGTGGACACACGAAGTCCTATGAAGGGATGACGCTGAGCCTGGAACTCCTGCTGCTGTCTCTTGAGTTCTGCGTCTGTCTGAGGACTGCCCACTGGCCCCCTTCCAGGGTCCTTCCTGTTGGGCGCCTGCAGCCTGGTTCCCGACCTCCACCACTGCTCCGGTGGTCCCGGGGCAGGGCTGGGGTCAAGGTTGTGTGTCTTGGGGGGTGGCGCTGGGGTCAGGGTTCTTGGGGGACTGGGTCAGGGTTGTGTGGGAGGGGAGGCTGGGGTCAGGGTTGTGAGTCCTGCCGGGGGGAGGCTGGGGTCAGGGTTGTGTGTCCTGGGGGGAGGCTGGGGTCAGGGTTGTGTGTCCTGGGGGGAGGCTGGGGTCAGGGTTGTGTGTCCTGGGGGGAGGCTGGGGTCAGGGTTGTGTGTCCTGGGGGGAGGCTGGGGTCAGGGTTGTGTGTCTTGGGGGGGTGCTGGGGCCAGGGTTCTTGGGGGGCTGGTCAGGGTTGTGTGTCTTGGGTGACAGGGGTCAGAGTTGTGTGTCCTGGGGGGGCTGGGGTGAGGGTTCTTGGGGGCCTAGTTGTGTGTCCTGGGATGGGGCTGGGGTCAGGGTTGTGAGTCCTGGAGGGGTGGGCTGGGGTCAGGGTTGTGTGTCCTGGGGGGGGCTGGGGTCAGGGTTCTTGGGGGGCTGCGGTCAGGGTTGTGTGTCCTGGAGGGGCTGGGGTCAGGGTCCTTGGGGGCCTGGGGTCAGGGCTGTGTGTCCTGGGATGGGGCTGGGGTCAGGGTTGTGAGTCCTGGGAGGGGTGGGCTGGGGTCAGGAATGTGTGTCCTGGGGGGGCCTGGTGTCAGGGTTGTGTGTCCTAGGGGTGCTGGGGTCAGGGTTCTTGGGGGACTGGGGTCATGGTTGTGTGTCCTGGGATGGGGCTGGGGTCAGGGTTGTGAGTCCTGGCTGGGGTGGGCTGGGGTGAGTCCTGGGCAGGGTGGGTTGGGGTCAGGGTTGTGTGTCCTGGGGGGGCTGGGGTCAGGGTTCTTGGGGGCCTGGGGTCAGGGTTGTGTGTCCTGGGGGTGCTGGGGCCAGGGTTCTTGGGGGGCTGGTCAGGGTTGTGTGTCTTGGGGGCTTGGGATCAGGGTTGTGTGTCCTGGGGTGGTCAGGGTTCTTGTGGGGCTGGGTCAGAATTTTGTGTCCTGGGGGGGACTGGGGTCAGGGTTGTGAGTCCTGGGATGGGAGGCTGGGGTCAGGTTGTGTGTCCTGGGGTTGGTGGGCTGGGGTCAGGGTTGTGTGTCTTGGAGGCTGGGGTCAGGGTTGTGAGTCCTGGGAGGGGAGGCTGGGGTCAGGGTTCTTGGGGGGCTTGGGTCAGGGTTGTGTGTTCTGGGGGCTGGGGTCAGGTTGTGTGTCCTGGGGGCTGGGGTCAGGTTGTGTGTCCTGGGGGGGGTGGGCTGGGGTCAGGGTTGTGTGTCTTGGGGGGTGGCGCTGAGGTCAGGGTTCTTGGGGGGCTCGGTCAGGGTTGTGTGTCCTGGGAGGGGAGGCTGGGGTCAGGGTTGTGTGTCCTGGGGGGAGGCTGGGGTCAGGGTTGTGTGTCCTGGGGGGAGGCTGGGGTCAGGGTTGTGTGTCCTGGGGGGAGGCTGGGGTCAGGGTTATGTGTCTTGGAGGGGGGCGCTGGGGTCAGAGTTCTTGGGGGGCTGGTCAGGGTTGTGTGTCTTGGGGGGCTGGGGACAGGGTTGTGTGTCCTGGGGGCACTGGGGTCAGGGTTGTGTGTCCTGGGGGTTGGGATCAGGGTTGTGTGTCCTGGGGTGGCTGGGATCAGGGTTCTTGTGGGGCTGGGTCAGAGTTTTGTGTCCTGGGGGGGACTGGGGTCAGGGTTGTGAGTCCTGCGGCGGGAGGCTGGGGTCAGGTTGTGTGTCGTGGGGGCCTGGGGTCAGGGTTGTGAGTCCTGGCGGGGGGAGGCTGTGGTCAGGGTTGTGTGTCCTGGAGACTGGGGTCAGGGTTGTGAGTCCTTGGCGGGGGAGGCTAGGGTCAAGGTTCTTGGGGGCCTGGGGTCAGGGTTGTGTGTCTTGGAGGCTGGGGTCAGGGTTGTGTCTTGGAGGGGGGTGCTGGGGTCAGGGTTCTTGGGGGCCTGGGGTCAGGTTTGTGTGTCCTGTTGCTCTTCTTCTCTAGCGCGTCCCTGCTGTCCACACCTGGGGCGTCAGTCATCAGAGGCGGGCGCCGTCTACCGTTGCTGTGGGGAGAAGACATTGTGGAAAGCAGGGCCCAGTGGGGTCCCGGGGCGGGGGCACATGGCTCAGCAGGGCCTGGGGTCTTGGTTCTCACCCTGAGGCCAGTGTCTGCACAGCCCTCGGGGTCCTGGCGCTTCCAGTGTCCAGGGTGGAGCTTGGAGGAGAAGGTCCCATTGGGTTCCTGTGGTCACTGGGAGTTGCGGTCTGTCTGTCCTGACCCTCAGGCGGGAGCGGGCAGCCTCCTGACCGATCTGCTCCGGGGGAGGGGCGGTGCTCCTTAGCGGTGGGGGTATGGGGGGACCGGAGGCAGGGGTCTGCTCCGCTGTGGGGAGGGGAGGGAGCCCCGCTGAATCCGCCTCACGTGGCCTTGAGGCCTCTGGCCGCCTGGGGAGGCGGTGGCCCGAGCAGCCTCATTTGAGGCGGGAGGGAGGGGAGCTGCTCCACGTGAGCTGGTGCGTCTGGAGCTCGGTGTGTCCAGCTCCCGCCCGTCCACGCAGCCGGCTCTGGCTCGGCAGGGAGGCAGTCCTCGTTGCCTTTGCTGTAGCTCCCGGGAGCCTGCAGCAGAGGGCAGCAAAGCCATTTCTGGTGTTTCTCCCCTCTGTTTTCTCTGGGTCATGATTACGCCAGTCCATCCTCCCAGGATGGTGGCCCCCCTTCTTCCTGTGGACTCTGACCGGGGTGACGCGGTGATGCTACACCCCTCTGTCCGATCTCAGGTTCCCGAGTGTAGGTCACATGCTGAGCCCCAGGCGCGCGCGGGCGTCTGGGGTGAGCTTGCTGAGACAAGTGTGTCCCCTTGTCGGCTGTTCTTTCTGGGCAGTTTGTCACAAAGCATTCGACACGGGAAGTCTGAGACGCTGGATCGCGGGCCCAGGGGTGGCGGGTGGAGCCTGCCCCAGGGCGGCGCAGGGCGCAGAGGTGCAGCCTTGCTCATCACGGGAGGCGTCACTGGTTTTCTCACCTGCGTGCGCGCACCGTGGCCGGTGAACAGCCCGGCCCGGCCCTGTTGGTTCTAAATCTCCTCTCGCAGGATTGTGGTTTTCTCTTCCCAAACAAGTATCCACCTCCGAGAAACCTTTCCCGCACGGGCTCCTCTGCTTCTCGGTGGCTGGGGGTGGGGGGGTTGGGGGAGGTCCTGGATGATTCTAAGGTTGCCTCCCGGCCGCGATGGCCTTTCTAAGGGGTCGTGAGGGCAAAGCGGGTCCGAAAATCAGGTCGTGTGCGGGTTCAGAGCCGGAGGTGGCTGACGCCAAGTGGAGGGCAGGGCTGGCTGGAGGGTGGGGGGAGTCAGAGGGGCCGATACAGAATCTGCAGTGGGTCCTGACGCTTCCTTGGGACTGAGCGGACCAGCCGGGCAGCGGGTGCTGGGCTGGCAGGGGCCGGGACTCCCCAGGAGCGGCTGTGGTGTTGTCCCTGGTGTTACCTCCTGATCTGGGCAGCGTTTCCTCTCCCTTCCTGAGCATCCGCTTATTGCCCGGGAAACGAGGGGACGGCTGAGTGATAAGCGGTCCGTTACCTGCAGGTCTGATTGCTCAGACACTGTCACCGTTGGCCAGTGGAATCCTCTAACACCTTCTTCGCAAACTGGCCTTTAAATGAAGCAAGGTCCGCCGCCTTGGGCGTCGGCTCGCTGGGGCGCTTGGCTGGGAGAAGCCTCCGGGGTCACTCCCTTCTGGACGCGGCGGCGGCGGTGGCTCTGCTGCTTTGTGGGGCTCAAGGCCCGCTCTTCCTGCCCTGTCCTCAGGTCACGACGGGGCGGTGAGCAGCGTGTGCTGGAGCCACGACGGCTGCTGGGTGCTGTCCGCCTCCCAGGACGGGACGCTGCGGGTGTGGTCGGTGCGCAGCCCGCAGCCGGTGCTGTGTCTGGTAACTGGGCGGGGGCAGAGGGCTGGTGGTCGGGGGCCCCACCCAGCTCCTCCTGCGCAGTCTCCGGCCCCACCCGAGGGGTGGGGTTAGGAGGGCAGCACAGTGTGTTCACGCGCACACATGACACACAAACAGCGCAGCACACTCGTGCACACGCGCACATATGCACATACAGTTAAATAAGCCTGACGTTTGTATGTCTGAAAATGCCCGAACAATAGTAAAATGTGGGAATAATTTAAATATAAAAATAAATGTGATTCTAGTAGAGGCGATAATAATGCCCACAGGACACTATGTGGGGGAAGTGTGTTTTGGGGAGAAAAATGCCTTATTTTGGTGACCTCATGGGAGACTGTTTGGAAACAGAGGGAAGGGAGTCAGGAAGATGGGTAGCGGGGGACAGGCGACGCGGCTCTAAGTCACCAGGCTCCTTGCTGGCAGGAAGCAGATTCAAGGCCGCTGTTAGCACCCATCCTGTAAGTCTTGTAAAAGGAGACTGAGTCCTGGGGCACTGCTCGAGGAAGGCTGGTCACTCCAGGGTGGCGGGTGGGGCCTCTGAGGCCGAGGGGAGAATGGGGGTTGGCTCTGGGGCCCAGAGTCCTGTCGACTTCTGCACCCTTCTCAGGCCGGGCTGCGTCATTGGAGGAGCAGACACCTCAGAACTGGGTTTAAAACAGGTGTAGAACTTTGGCTTCAATGTGTGTACTGTCAAGTTTTAATTTTCTTTCATTTTAGAGTTTTTAAAAGGCCAGAATTCCAAACACTCATTACAGTAAAATTTTAATTACATAGCATCATTTCGAGAGTCAGGAAGAAGAACCGAAGGTTGTATGTTGGTTCTACCAAGAGGCATTCTGTACATTTAGAATAAGTGGATGTTTGTGTTAGGATGAGAGGGTTTCATATTTATAGCAGTAGAGTTTTTACTGACATTTATTAGTGATGATGACCAATTCGCACTGCAGGGCAAAGACATGTTCCCTAAGCCTGTCCAGTCTGCACAGTTTTATTACATCGACGCGTTTATCTTGTCGTCCTCTGGCCCCGAGGTCCAGCTCCTCAGGCATCACATCGACACCAGCAAGGACGACTTACGAAGGTAGCGCCCTCCGCGGTCGGGATGCTGTGTCTCACCCTGCGCCGGTGCAAATAAAGTAACGGGGTCCAAGGTGTGGTCACACCCGCCTGTGATCGGAAGGTCCTTCTCCGCATGTTGAGCTTCCCTGGGGACCAGGCCTGGGCCTCGGGGGACTCACCAGTGTCCGGGACTCAGGAAAGGGGGCCACTGCCCTGGTTCATCGACATGATGAACACGTTCTGTATGGAGACTGTTACCATCTATAGTAAGTTGAAGTAGTGCAGTGGTCAAGAATCAACCTGCCAGTGCAGGAGATAGGAGTTCCATCCATGGGTTGGCAAGGTTCCCTGGAGAAGGAAATAGCTACCCACTCCAGTATGCTTGCCTGGAAAATTCCATGGACAGAGGAGCCTGGTGGGCTACAGTCCGTGGGGGAGCAAAGGGTCTGATGTGACTGAGCACATGTGCACGGAACGTCTCAGATGCGTCCACAGAGGTACGAGTGTATGGTCTGCTGGACACCTGCCAGGGCACACCTGATGTCAGCAGACACTAACGTTCGGCTGTCTTTGTTTTCAAAGTGTTAAGAAAATGAAACCTGCAGAGAGAACCAGAGGCCTCCCCTCTGAGCCCTGCCCCTCCGTCCCCTTCCTGAGACCCACGTGCTCGCATCCTGGCCCTGGTCTGTGCCCATCCAGGGGTCTGTGTGGTTTGATGGGCAGTCCGTGTGTGACATACCTGTGATGATGACCACGCTCACGAGCACGGCTGCTCTCTGTGGGTTTACCTGTTGGGATGTGTCGGGCGATAGGAGGCTTCCACACTTCTTCCTGTTCTCACATCCAGACACCTTGTTTGTTCCAGGGGGGCCACCCTGAGCTTCCCTGCATGCGTCTGGTGGTGGGCCTGGTGGGCCAGGTGGGTGTTTCTGGACTCCGTGCTCCAGCCACCCCACAGGGGGCGTACGTGGTGCCCAGCAGTGTGGTGGTGGGCTCGCACTGCCCTGAAGGCAGTGCCCGCAGTCCCCCTGTCCTGCATCCTGCAGCATGGGGGCCCGTCAGCCAGCTTCCTTCCTGGAGCTGAGCAGCCGCTCGCTGTGCTCACACCATGATGCTGGTGTTCCATCAGGTCCCGCCCACCACCCTCTTCTGGGCGGCTCTGTCCCACTGCTGTCACTCTGCAGAACACGGTGGCTGCTGCAGCTCCAGGTGTCATGTCTGTGTTTCTCATGGCAAGATGAAAGGGAGTCCTGTTTAGGCCTGCATGCCTCAGGGCCCCACCAGCACCTTGGGTGTTGGGTGGGGCTGGTCTCATGGACAAGCTGTTTGCCTCTTGTCTTGGCCCCTCCCCCTTCCCTCACCTCTGACCGAGTCCCCGTGGTGCTGACAGCCTCACCTTGATGGGCACATGCCAGCCTCCAGCACGGGGGACTCCTGCACCCTGGGCAGGTGTGGGTTGGGTCAGGATCACCTGTACCTTATCCCGGCCCTCCCCTACTGCAGGGACGTCTGCACCTCCTTTGCTCACATGACTCTTCTCTCTCATGGGCTGTTCTGTCCACAGTAAGTTGCTGCTATCACCTCTTTAGCCGTGCTGCTGTGTGACTTTGGGGAGTCTCTCAGCAGGACACACAGGGGTTTATGAAATCTCTGCTGATCATTACGCTTCATTCCCAAACTTCCCCTGAGACTTGGCCTGGCTTGTCCCCTGAGTCTGCATGTGGCCTTTTCTCCCGGGACATGAGGCCTGTCCCTGCACTGCAAGTCACCCCTCTGGGCGCCACTCTGTGCCTGGCTCTGCATCAGAGCCCTGCCCAGCAGTTACCTCCCTGTGGACGGGATGGGCTGACAACCAGTTTCATCCGCACCTCAAGTGTCTGAGGGGTTTGGACACTGAGTGCGAATGGCTTTGGCGTTGCCCGCCTGTGCATCACTTTGCCAACAAAGGTCTGTCCAGTGCAAGTCGTGGCTCTTTCGGTCGTCATGCATGGATCTGAGAGTGGACCGTAAAGAAGGCAGAGAGCCAAAGAATTGATGCCTTCAGACTGTGGTGTTGGAGAAGACTCCTGAGAGTCCCTTGGACTGCACAGAGATCAAACCAGTCAGTCTTAAGGGAAATCAACCTGAATATTCGTTGGAAGGACTGATGCTGAAGCTGAAGCTCCAGTATTTTGGTCATCTGATGTGAAGAGCCGACTCCCTGGAAAAGTCTCTGATGCTGGGAAAGATTGAGGGCAGAAGGAGAAGAGGGCATCAGAGGATGAGGTAGTTGGATGGCATCACCGATGCAATGGACATGAACTTGGGCATGCTTCAGGAGTTGGTGATGGACAGGGAGGCCTGGGTCTTGCAGTCCATGGGGTCACAGAGTCAGACACGCCTGGGCAACTGAACAATAACAGACAACTTATAGCTCACTGGATATCTGAAGTAAGTAGGGCCTCCCTGGTGGCTCAGATTGTAAAGAATCTGCCTGAATGCAGGAGACCCGGGTTTGGTCTGTGGAATCTGCGAAGTATACGCAATTATTTTAAAATTAAGAGAAAAATCTGTTTTCTCATAGATAGGGATGAATCCGACTTGGCTATGTATATAGTAATATTTTTCATGAAGTTTTATTAAAGGAAAAGCCAGAATTACCTAAAGGTTAACTTAGGTAGTCAACTTGTTACCTAATAAAATAAAATTTATTTCTTATTAATATTAATGAAATATGATTGTTAATACTGACATGAAAACTTTTATTTTCAAGTTTTTGAAGGTAGAATCTTGGGTTGTGGCAAAAGGGGAACAAGGGGATAGATCGTCCTCCACCCTCTCGCAGGTACAGACAGAAGAGCTGGTGCACGCCCGTGTGCAGGCTCCTCACGACCGACGCTGCGGAGATCACCAGCTTGTCCGCAGTGAACGATTTCTACTCCTGTATCCTTTCTCCTGCTGTGCGTCCGATGTTTTCACATCCTGACCATCATCCTTCCGGCAAAGGCTAGTGCTGAGGGTCCAGGCTCCAGGCTCGGGCTGAGTGCTCGGACCTCGTGGAGCTCTGGGGCCTTCGTGTAATGGCTTCATCTCAATAATGAAAGGAGCCCCGGAGGGAAGGGGAAGCTGGAGGTGGGGAGCCTGTGAGGTGGAGCAGAGTGACGGGACCTGAGGTTCTGGTCTGCTTGTGTCTTGACAACAGTGCATTTATACCGGACACGGCCACACTCACCACATGCATCCTTTGATGGACTGAACGGTGTAGCCCATTTCACGTGGAAGATGGCAAAGTTACAACAGTGCTGCTGAACAGCACGTTGGTCCCACAATGTTTTGAGTTTTTGTGGTTACATCATCATTTAAAATTAAAGAGCATTGACTTTATTTAGAAACAAAGCTCTGATCTTTAGGGAGTCATCTTATAAACTTTTATTCAAAGGTCTTAGATTCTTTTGAAAAGTTTTATTCTTGAAATTTCAGAAGGTCTGATACAGGGTATTAGAGGATCTAGTATATTTTAGTTAGAATTAAGGTAACTTTTTTATGCTAGAACCTTTTGCTAAAAACACAGAAACACTTAGCGGAAATGTGTTGTTCTGATTATTCTGTCCTTGAGTGAGGATCCCTGAGTATTTGGGCTTTAGCATTGGATTTATTATTGGATCTAGTACTTTTTCTGTTCTGTACTTTTCTAGCGCATATACTTTTTTTTTTTTTCTACACCACATGGCAGGTGAGAGCTTAGTTCCCTGACCTGGGATTGGACCCATGACCCCTGCAGTGGAAGCGTGGAGTCTTAACCACTGGGCTGCCAACCTAGCCACTGTCCCTCCTGGTCCATGTGGATGAAGTGTCCTTGCCATGTGCTGCATTCAGGGCTTGTCCTCCGTGCAGGCAGCCTGACCTGGTGGGAGGGGCACCGCTTATTTCCGCGGCCTCCCTGTCTAGTCTCTGGCTGAGGCTCGTCTTTGAGCTCGCTGCCGACATGTGGGCCGGCCATTCTGCCTCTTGATTTGGGTGTTTCCTGACATCTCAAACCTCGCTAAACTCTCAGTGGACCTAGGCCTTCCTCATGGAAATCCTGTCCTCCCCATCCTCCCAGCAGCTCTGGCCAGGCACCCGGGATCAGGTGGGGAGTGGGCTGTGGTCAGGACTGTCCTGTGGAGCCTCAGGAGATCACAGCTGGTCATCTGTCCGTGCAACCTTCTGCCGAGAGAAGTTCCATAACCGAGCCCCAGACCTCGTGCTCGCTGCGGGGCGGAACCGGACCTTGGAGGTTTTCGACCTCAACGTGGGCTGCAGCGTGGCCGTCATCACGGGAGCCCATTCTCGGCCCGTCCACCAGATCTGTCAAAATAAAGTGAGTGACCTTCTGACCGCACACAGCCTTTGTAAACTTTGCGTTTAAGTGTTTAACAAACTTATGATGCAACCTTATAGCAGTTTGCTGCCAAAAGCAACAGTGATTTTTATTGGCCGTGAAGCTATTGTCAACCTTGATGTTTGATGTTAGAAGGCATTTGGATGCTGTGTCGAATGTGGATGTTTGTACCTTTGTCTTTGATGATTTTGGGGTCCCAGTGTTTGATTTTACCACTTTCAATTGAAAATGATCCCATTTTCGTTTACCATTTGGCGGTGGTTTTGGGTGTTTCCAGTGCTGGGGAGATTCTGCTGGGATGTGAAGCAGCCTTTGTGGATTAGCGGGTCTCTCTGGCGGGTGCAGCTGGTCTGTCTCAACAGAGGAAGAGTTCACAATGACACACAACTGGGCGTTGAAGCTCAGGGACTGAGGAGGTGGCCGTTCTGATGAACTCGTTGTCTCACAGTTTAGTTCAAAAGATGCTTTGTTGCTCAAAAGAACAACCAAGAAACTTGTGAACAGAACTTTTGTTTTCAGGACTACAACTTTGATTTTTGATAGATTTGTAATCGCTTTCCAAATTAAGGATTTACTTTATAATGCCTGCAGAAATATGCATTATGGTTCAAGGATATTCTCCTTTTTTAAGTGAAGTCTTACTATATTGCTCACAGAAGACTCTCTTATCCACAGTTTCAAGATGTTATTCAGGTTTAAGTTTCCATGTGACGGCGTGTGTGGACGGCGTTCGTGGTCTGATAGTCGGTGAGGTTCTGTAAGTGGCTAAGTGGGAGGATAGCACAGATCTGGGGCCGTGGAGCTGAATTCTCACGAACTGACTTTGGTGTTGTCCTGGGGGAGTGGGAGTGGGGGTGCTGGACCCAGATTCAGACTGTGTTGGGGGCAGTGGGAGACCGCTGATGTGAGGGGCAGTGGCCTGAGGCCCTGCGTCCGAGTCCTGGGAGGTCCGTCTGGACGTACCGTCCACACAGCCGTGGCCAGAGTCCTGGCCCCTGGCTTTGGCGGGCAGCGGCTGGGGGCTGAGGAGGTGAGCGTCCGTTCCTCCCCGGGGCTCCTGGTCTTGGATGGGCATCTCGAGGCTCAGACTGGGTCCTACCTGGACGTTTGCCCCAGTTTACCCATTGGAGGTTCATTAAGGAGGACATTTCCAATTAAGAGGAAGCTTTTCTGGTTTGTATGATGTTTTCAGCTTGCTGAGTTATTGAAGAAAAGATTATTTTTTTGCATCTTTTTTTGGGAATAGACTCTTAACTGCATAAGAAACAGAGCAAAAATATTTTAAACACTGTGCAGTAGGTCCCGCAGACGAATGGAGCACCCTCTGAAGGACGCAGTGACGCCGTGGCACTGCTGACATAGCAGCCTCGGACCCGCGGGGGTGGCAGGCCGTGCGGCGTGATGGCGTCCCCTGCTGGCGCGGCCCCTGGGAGGGCTGTGGGTATGGGTGTGCCTTTTACGGCCGGATTGCGGTTTGCGCTGCGAACCGTGATCTCACACTGCTCATTTCAGAGGAAGATCTGCCAGGATGGCATTCCAGATTGATTATTAGACCTGGTAGAGTTCTGGGCTTTTCAGTGAATTTGATAATAGACTCATATATCTTTTCCATTTTAAATCCATTATAAATCCTATTTTCTTTTTTGCATGTTCTAATCTTTATTTCTTTCTGTAGTTTATCATATAGCCATAAAAACTTGATTGAAAGTTGGTATGTTAGAGATCAGTATAAGGCTTTTATTCAGTTTGGTTCCCAAAACTGTTTAAGTTGAAAATGCAAAGTATAATCTTGGTGTTTTGATGCTCTTTTACTTATGATGTAAGGATAAAGCCTTGGCTTTAAAATAGTGGTAAAGACAATTCTTTTAAACTTAGCTAACCAGATTGTGTCATATTTTCAGAGAAGTTATTTCACTTTGAAAAGTAATATGTTGCTATTTTGACTGATATCTTCCTCTCTGTTTCCATTTCATAAAAGAAGATATTTTAACTTTTTGCATGTAATGCTTTTCTCTGTTATAAGAATTAAATAATATAATGTATATTGATTTCTTAGCATATGCTAAATTCACTAAATGGAAGCTATTTCTAAAAATATAAATTTATGAGGGCTGGTGGACATTGCCTTAGAAAACTCTTAATCTTCATATGCAACTAATTTCGCACAATTCCTTTGTTCCCATGAGTGTTAAGGAGAAACGTATAGAATTTTGCTTCCTGCAGTTGAAAGTCAGGCTGAATTATTACATAAATGATGTCTGCTTTCAAAGAAACTGCGGCCTGGAAGGTGGGAGATGTGGGTGTGAGTAACCCGCACTCATGAAAATCTGACTCTTGAAGCTCCATAAAGTGTGTGAGTCGCTCAGTCGTGTCTGGCTCTTGCGACCCCATGGACTGTAGCCCAACAGGCTCCTCTGTCCCTGGGATTCTCCACGCAAGAATACTGGAGTGGGTTGCCATTCCGTTCTCCAGGGGGTCTGCCCAACCCAGGGATCGAACCCGGGTCTTCTGCATTACGGGCGATTCTTTACCATCTGAGCCACCAGGGAAGCCCACTTAAGCTCTGTAAGGTGAGAGAAAAGTGCCTCCCCCACAGCGATGAGAACAGGATGCTTGTGCTGTTCTGGAAGGTCGGAGCAGACGGCATGCAGCTGGAGTCGCACATCCTTCCACGTGGTCAGACAGAAGTTGACTTTATGGGGCCTTTGAAGGTGCAGGAAAGAGAGAAGCAGGTTGACCTGACTCCTGCCGGAGAGTCTGGACGAGTCCCTGGGTCTCAGGTTCCTCTGTTCCCAGACTGACTTGCATATAAAATTCCAGAATGGGATTAACACCAAGAATGCAAACCTCCGGAGGATGTAGGTTTGAGTCCAGCTTCCATTCAGCCTGGGCCCTGGTCTACTCCTGCCCCTCCAGGAGCCCTGACCACCCAGCCTGCTGCTAAAACACACATCCCTGACTCCACGTCTGGCCTTTGGTTCCTCAGGGGATCCCTCTGACACAAACCCCCAACTCTGCGTCCGGCCTTTGGTTCCTCAGGGGATCCCTCTGACACAAACCCCCAACTCTGCGTCCGGCCTTTGGTTCCTCAGGGGATCCCCCTGACACACACCCCCGACTCCGTGTCTGGCCTTCGGTTCCTCGGGGCCCCCAGAAACACACCCCCGACTCCGTGTCCAGCCTTCGGTTCCTCGGGGCCCCCGACACACACCCCTGACTCTGTGTCCAGCGTTCGGTTCCTTGGGGCCCCCCGACACACACCAAGACTCCGTGTCCGGCCTTCGGTTCCTCGGGGCCCTGCTGCTTCTGAGATAGAGTGAGCTTTGCAGGCAGCCTCTCGCCGCTCTTCTTGTTTGTCTCTGCCTGCTGTCCTCAGGGTGGGTGTGGACCCTCCCGTCTCGGGTGAGGGGGTGGGGCATCCGCGTGACCTGCGCCGCTCTACTGCACGGCGGAACTGCTGTGGGATGCCCCACGCCAGGCGGCAAAAACCAGGGATCACTTCCACTAGGGGATTCACCTGCTATCACCAGGGGCAGGTGTGAGCAGGTTCCTAGTCCTCCATGTATCAGGTCACCAGGGGCAGGTGCGTGCAGGTTCCTATCCTCAGTGTACCCCGTCACCAGGGGCAGGTTCCTCTGGCTCCTGTGCTGTGGATCGTTGGTCCCAGTTGCTCTCCCCCTGCCTCAGTTGAGCAGAGGACTCTGTGGCCCCCAGGCCAGGCCACCCCAGGTTTCCTCCCCTGGGGGCCTGGAGCCGGTCCATCTTGAGCTGTCCGCAGTGTCGTGGCAGGGCCTGGAAAGCAGGTCACAGCAGCCCGCGCTGTGTCGTCAGATGAGAGGTGTTAGGTTGGAAAGGGAGTTATGAGGGGTTTGATGGGAAAAGAACTGGTTTTACTTCCTGAAAATAAACATCTGAACGGTATATGATGGAATGAAAAGATGAGGCTATACGGTTAGAGGTTTACCCCATGGCTTAATAGCTTTCTTAAACTTCCCTGACATCTGTCAGTTACGCATTGGCATCAAAGTGTTCCGACTCAGCAGAGTTCTACAGGAACTGTCATCCTGCAAGTCCAAGTTCAGGGGAAGCAGAAGCCACAGTTGGCCCAAAAGTCCCATTTCCACTCAGATAGGAAATAGGTTGTTTCTGACTTCCTTTCGGCTTGGTGACAAGTGCAGCTGCAGCTGCAGGCGCTGGTGGAGCTCTGTGTTAGCATCCGGGCTCGTGTTGTGACCTGTGCAGAGGATCACCTGCAGCGGCCTCGTGTTGCACAAGCAGAATTTAATTCATTTTACCTCCAGTCACAAAAAGTGAGGCCTTGCGTTTTTATTTTTGAATTCTATTTTATATCATTAAATGGTTTATTTTTAGAATGAAAGTGCGTACATATTTTTTTATGATTTATTGATATCTTTAAGAATCACAGCAGATGTCTTTTCTTTATATATTAAAAAAATCTGATTCGCTACTACTCTTTTTTGTGTCTGAATGAGATTCTTGCATTTTTTTGTGATGTAAATCTGTAGTGTACATGCCTGCTCAGCCTCTTCAGTCGTGTCGAACTCTTTGCAACCCCATGGACTGTAGCCTGCCAGGCTCCTGTTTCCATGGGATTTCCTAGCCGAGAATATTGGAGTGCGTGTGCTAAGTCACTTCAGTCCTATCTGCCTTTCTGTGACCCCATGGACTGTAGCCTGCCAGGCTCCTCTGTCCATGGGATTCTCCAGGCAAGACTACTGGAGTGGGTAGCCTTTCCCTCATCCAGGGGATCTTTCCACCCCAGGGATTGAACCCAGGTCTCCTGCATTGCAGGTGTATTATTTACCGCTGAGTCATCGGGGGAGCCCAAATGTGCAAATGTATAATACTAGACAGCTAATTTGATTTGAAAAGCTAGAAAATATGTAAAATTTTAAATAGTTTAATGAAACTATCTTGTCACACCAGAACTTTAGATTTTCAGAAATAGTAGTCACTCAAATTGACATAATTTGCTTTAAAACAGATACTTCATTAGCTCTAGGTCTTACGTTTTTCTCTTTTTTAGAGAAGTGCACTGGTTTTTTGCTACAGGGAAACGTTCCTGTTTGCTGGCCCCTGCTGACTCCCCGGTGACTCTCCCCCAGTGTGTGCTCAGCGCACAGTGCCTTCTGCAGCGCGTGTGCGCTCCTTCCTGTAGCAGCGCCGAGCCCTGTGTGTCCCCAGCCACCTCATCTTCAGTGCATCATGCGCATGAATTTCACCCATTTTTGTGCATTTCTTACATGTGCATTTAGGCCTATAAATTTCTCTCGGAATGCCACTTTGGGTGTAATTTGCCAGTTTAGCAAATGGCCTTTTGATGTAGCAGTAAATATTTTCTGATTTTTTTCAGTCTAGTCTTTATTTACATATGAGCTTTCAGTTTTCCACATCCATAAACTAATTTGTTGTTTGGCCGCTCAGTTGTATCCAACTATTTGTGACCCCATGGACTGCAGCATTCCAGGCCTCCCTGTCCTTCACCATCTCCTGGAACTTTCTCAAACTCAGGTCCATTGAGGCGGTGATGCCATCCAACCATCTCATCCTCTGTTGTCCGCTTCTCCGCCTGCCTTCATTCTTTCCCAGCATCAGGGTCTTTTCTAATGAGTCAGTTCTTCGCATCAGGTAGTCAAAGTATTGGAGCTTCAGCTTCACCATCAGTCCTTCCAATGAACATTCAGGGTTGATTTCCTTTAGGATTTACTGGTTTGACCTCCTTACAGCCCTAGAGACTCTCAAGAATCTTCTCCACAGTTCAAAAGCATTGGTTCTTCGGCGCTCAGCTTTCTTTAGAGTCCAGCTGTCACATCCATACATGACTACTGGAAAAACCGTAGTTTTGACTATACAGACCTTTGTTAGTAAAGTTAT
The DNA here is from genome assembly GCF_049115385.1 of Moschus berezovskii. NCBI lineage: Eukaryota > Metazoa > Chordata > Mammalia > Artiodactyla > Moschidae > Moschus > Moschus berezovskii. The sequence continues at coordinate 110,510,915 of NC_142469.1, read as the reverse complement.
GTCTCTGTGTTTTAATAGGCTGTTTAGGTTTGTCATAGCTTTTGTTCTGTTGTTTCCTCATCTACTTGCCAAGAAGTGATGGGATGAGATGCCATGATCTTAGTTTTCTGAATGTTTAGTTTTAAGCCAACTTTTTCACTCTCCTCTTTCACCTTTATCAAGAGGCTCTTTAGTTCCTCTTTGCTTTCTGCCATAAGGGTGGTGTCACCCTGTTTGTTTAACCTATATGCTGGGCGCATCATGAGAAATGCTGGGCTGTATGAGTTAAAAAATGCAGTCAAGATAGGTGGGAGAAGCATCAACAACCTCAGATATGCAGATGATACTGCTCTAATGGCAGAAAGAGAAGAGGAAATAAGCAGCCTTTTGATGAGGGTGAAGGAGAAGAGTGAAAGAGGCAGCTTAAGATTAATATTAAAAAACTAAGATCATAGCATTTGGTCCCATGACTGCATGGCAAATAGAAGGAGAAAAGGTGGAAGCAGTGACAGATTCCCTCTTCTTGGGCTCCAGAATCACTGCAGATGCTGACTGCAGCCATGAGATCAAAAGACAATTGCTTCTTGGCAGGAAAGTGACGACAAACCTAGAGACCGTGTTGAAAAGCAGAGACATTACTGTGCTGACAATGGTTGTGAGAGCTGGACTGTAAATTTGGCAGAACACCTAAGAATTGATGCCTTTGAACTGTGGTGCTGGAGATTACTCCTGAAAGTCCGTTGTACTGCAAGGAGATCAAACCAGTCAATCTTAAGGGAGATCAACCCTGAATATTCACAGAAGGACTGATGCTGAAGCTTAAGCTCCAGTGTTTTGGTCATTTGATGCAAGGAGCCGGCTCATTGGAAAAGTCCCTGATGCTGGAAAAGATTGAGGGCAGAAGGCGTCAAAGGATGAGATGGCTGGATGGCATCACTGATGCAATGAACATGAACTTGGGCAAACCTTGGGAGATAGTGAAGGACAGGGAGGCCTGGCGTGCTGAAATTCATGGGGTTGCAGAGTCAGATATGACTGGGTGACTGAACAACAGTATCTTATGTTTTCAGATATAGTTGTTTTTATCACTTTCAAAAACGATTACTAGTTAGGTGTACTGTTGCTCAGTCGTGTCCGACTCTTTGAGACAGCATGGACTGCAGCGTGCCAGGCTTCCCTGTCCATCACCAACTCTCCAAGCTTACTCAAACTCATGTCCTTAAAGTTGGTGATGCCATCCAGCCATCTCATCCTCTGTCGTCCCCTTCTCCTTCTGCCTTCAATCTTTCCCAGCATCAGGGTTTTTTTCCAGTGAGTTAGCTCTTCGCATCAGGTGGTCAGAGAATTAGAATTTCAGCTTCAGCATTAGTCCTTCCAATGAATATTTAGGACTTATTTCCTTTAGGATTGACTGGTTGTATCTCCTTGCAGTCCAAGGGACTCTCAAGAGTCTTCTTCAGCACCACAGTTCAAAAGCATCAATTCTTTGGTGCTCAGCTTCCTTTATAGTCCAACTCTCACATCCATGCATGACTACTGGAAAAACCATAGTTTTGACTAGATGGACCTTTGATGGCAAAGTAAAGTCTCTGCTTTTTAATATGCTGTCTAGGTTGGTCATAACTTTTCTTCCAAGGAGCAAGTGTCTTTTAATTTCATGGCTGCAGTCATCATCTGCAGTGATTTTGGAGCCCAGAAAAATAAAATCTGTCACTGTTTCCGTTGTTTGCCTGTGATCTCAGTTTTCTTAATGTTGAGTTTTAAGCCAACTTTTTCACTCTCCTCTTTCACTTTCATCAAGAGGCTCTTTAGTTCTTCTTCGCTTTCTACCATAAGGGTGGTGTCATCTGCATAGCTGAGGTTATTAATATTTCTCCCACCAGCAATCTTCATTCCAGCTTGTGCTTCTTCCAGCCCAGTGTTTCTCATGATGTACTCTGCATATAAGTTAAATAAGCAGGGTGACAATATACAGCCTTGACATACTCCTTTCCTGATTTGGAACCAGTCGGTTGTTCCATGACCTGCATACAGATTTCTCAGGAGGCAGCTCAGGTGGTCTGGTTTTCCCATCTCTCTAAAAATTCTCCACAGTTTGTTGTGATCCACATAGTCAAAGATTTTAGCATAGTCAATAAAGCAGAAGTAGATGTTTTTCTGGAACTCTCTTGCTTTATCGGTGATCCAGTGGACATTGGCAATTTGATCTCTGGTTCCTCTGCCTTTTTAAAATCCAGCTTGAATATCTGGAATTTCATGGTTCATATACTGTTGAAGCCTGGCTTGGAGAATTTTGAGCATTACTTTACTAGTGTGAGATGACTGCAATTGTACAGTAGTTTGAGCATTCTTTGGCCTTGCCTTTCTTTGGGATTGGAATGAAAACTGAACTTTTCCAGTCCTGTGGCCACTGCTGAGTTTTCCAAATATGGTGGCATACTGAGTGCAGCACTTTCACAGCATCATCTTTCAGGATTTGAAATAGCCCAACTGGAATTCTATCATCTCCACTAGCTTTGTTCATAGTGATGCTTTCTGAGGCCCACTTGACTTCGCATTCCAGGATGTTTGGCTCTAGGTGAGTGATCACACCATTGTGATTATATGGGTCATCAAGATCTTTTTTGCATAGACCTTCTGTGTATTCTTACCACCTCTTCTTACTATCTTCTGCTTCTGTTAGGTCCATGCCATTTCTGTCCTTTATTGAGCTGATCTTTGCATGATATGTTCCCTTGGTATCTCTAATTTTCTTGAAGAGATCTCTAGTCTTGTCTTTTCTTGAAGAGATCTCTAGTCTAGTAAGGTGTACTTTGCCTTGCTTCTATTTTTTCTTAATATTTATACTATCAATCTTTCCTCCTTATGCTATTTTCCCCCACCCTTAACTTTCAACCATTAAAAGATAAGTGTTTTTATTGAAATTCACTAGGAATCTTTCTTTTATTTGTTGGGCTTACTCTGTTAGAAATTGTTATGATGACTCATCAGTTGATCTTATTTTGTTTTTCTCTTCAATCTTTAAAAAGAACACTTCAGTTTCTATTTATCATGAATTTTCTTGGCTTCATTTTTTTCCTTCAGTCTCTACTGGATTGATCAGATATTTTTCTAAATTCTTTTTTCCCCTTGAAAAGTTTGACCTCTGTATATTATTTCTGTTTTTTTTCCCCTTTTTTAACTGTTCAATTTCAAGAAACTAGCAGTGTTGTAAGCTCTTATAACTGTACACTCATCTCTCTGTTAAACTAGATCTATGTTTTTTTTCTTTTTGCATTCAGGGTGTTGCAGAGCACCCAACATTCAGTAGGTGACCTCTAAGTGTTTGTTGAATGTCTGTTGTTTCTCTGTTATGAGTTATCAAGCTGTCTTAACCCAATTCCAATTTTTGGATCACTGTGCTGTGTTAATTTTAGTAACTGGGTGGCAGTGAATGGACCCCTCTGTGTGTCAGGTTTCTCATATGAAAAAGGGAGTAAAATAGTTGACACTTCACAAGTTTGCTAAGAGGAGGAAATGTGAAGTGTTCAGAATGCTGTGGGTGCAGAGTTTAGACTCAATGCATATTTGTTTGTTTTTCTAGTCATTGAATTTGTATAAGCCTTTGTTTCCTGTTTATAAATGAAGAATCACTTGTTGGTATTTTAAGCATAAATGCTTGTGGACATACTTTATTAGATTTGTCTTAACATTACTGTTTGGATATTCTTGACATAGTAGGAAGATGGAAATTTTTATAAACTACGTCATATTTAAGTAATGTTTGGGGCCAGATGGCTCTGTAGATGGAGCTCAGTTTCAGTCCACTAGACACTGAAAATCATGGCAGCACTTCTTCTGACAGCAGCGAGGGTCCTGAGGGCCCAGTGATGAGACCAGCGGCAGGTCCTTGGAAGGGTCAGCATCTGCTGGACACATTTCACCCAAGTCAGCGTCACGGGCACCTGCTCAGGGGGGTCTCAGGGTTTGATCATCAGGAAACTAATAACTGACCTCAAGCTTAAATGCCTTATTAAGACCATCTTTCAGAAAATTTATTGAATGTGGCTTATGACCTACACTTTAAAAACTTTGGTGTATTATTACCAGTCTTTTGATCTTTTGCCATTTGTAGTTCTGTAACTTTCCGTGGCATTATATATATAGAAAACATACATCGGTAGTTCTTAAGGTCCAAATGTTCCATTAGCGATTATTCATAGGAAGTTTTTTCAGTCCAGTTCTAAGATTTTTATAAATAAAAAAGCCATTTGTCAATTTCTTTCTTTAGAGTCAATGTTGTTAGATATGATTAGTGTAATGTTTATTAATTCACCCTGTAAAAACTATGCCTCGATTGTCCCCTTATAATTACAGGGATCATCATTTGCAACCCAGCAATCCCAGGCTTATAATCTCTTTGTGACCACGGCCACTGGTGATGGGGTAAAGCTCTGGGACCTGAGGACCCTGAGGTGCGGCTCCCCTGCTTCTCGGGTTGCAGTTGGGGGTGAGGCTGGACAGACACATAGAATGTATTTTAGTTAAAGTTCACAGTAAACTGCACTTGAGCTTGTTTTTCCAAGTATGACAAGGTTGTGGTGAATCTATTCACGCTAAGAAAAGTCTGATTTATACACAGAAAGGGTCACACAGTTTGGAATGATGAAAAAGCAGATACTGGTCTTTCCTCTGCTACATGTGACTTGTGGCCTCTGATTGCTGGAAATGCACAGGGAGTTAATTGACCACTTCACTGTTAGACTAGCGTGTGCATGTGTGTAAGTGAGATGTATGTGTATGTGTGCAAGCATGTACACACACAGTGAGATGAACATGTAACAGTGAGATGCACCTGTATTTGTATATAAATATACACACAGTGATACCGATGTATTACAGTTAGATGTGTGTATATATATATATGTATACAAAGCGTGTGTGTGTGTATATATAAATATACACACAGGGGTACATACATCTAACAGTGAGATGTATGTGTATGTGTGCAAGCGTGTACACACACAGTGAGATGAACATGTAACAGTGAGATGCACCTGTATTTGTATATAAATATACACACAGTGATACCGATATATTACAGTTAGATGTGTGTATATATATATGTATACAAAGCGTGTGTGTGTGTGTATATATAAATATAAATATACACCAGGGTTACATACATCTAACAGTGAGATGTATGTGCATGTGTGCAAGCATGTACACACACAGTGAGATGAACATGTAACAGTGAGATGCACCTGTATTTGTATATAAATATACACACAGTGATACCGATGTATTACAGTTAGATGTGTGTATATATATATATGTATACAAAGCGTGTGTGTGTGTGTATATATAAATATAAATATACACACAGGGGTACATACATCTAACAGTGAGATGTATGTGTATGTGTGCAAGCGTGTACACACACAGTGAGATGAACATGTAACAGTGAGATGCACCTGTATTTGTATATAAATATACACACAGTGATACCGATGTATTACAGTTAGATGTGTGTATATATATATATGTATACAAAGCGTGTGTGTGTGTATATATAAATATACACACAGGGGTACATACATCTAACAGTGAGATGTATGTGTATGTGTGCAAGCGTGTACACACACAGTGAGATGAACATGTAACAGTGAGATGCACCTGTATTTGTATATAAATATACACACAGTGATACCGATGTATTACAGTTAGATGTGTGTATATATATGTATACAAAGCGTGTGTGTGTGTGTATATATAAATATAAATATGCACCAGGGTTACATACATCTAACAGTAAGATACACATATATGTACACAAATATGTATACACACAGTGATACACACATATTACAATTAGATGTGTGTATATATATGTATACAAAGTATGTGTGTGTGTATGTATGTAAATATACACACGGGTGCATACATGTAACAGTGAGGTGTATATGTACACAAATATGTATACACGCAGTGATACACACACACATATATTTATGCACACACATAATTCTATTCCTTAAAGTGTTCTGATAGTTATGGCAGACAGCCTTGAGTGTAGAATGCATCTAACAGGATAGAATAACTGCTCACACCTGTGTCTGTGTGTGTGTGTGTGACGCATGTATACTCATGAGGACAGCAGTAGCAGACTCCCTGTTTTCATCTTCATTCACTAAACAAGTGTAAACCCTCTGTTTCTAGCCTGTGTGACTTTTGTATGCTTTTCATATATAAGAAGTTTATTTAATGTTAGTTTTGTTGTTTTTGTGCATTTATGGTGTTAAAAGCGTGTTCATTATTTTTAAAGGGTCTCCAGAATAACCTGCCTCACCGTTTATCATTAATAGTCCTCACAAATAAAGGTGTTGTTTCACTGTTAGTTTGCTCATTTTTGTGAAGACAAGTCAGTATCTTCCTCCTGATTTATGTTAAAAATCGAGAAATCCTTTGTTTTTTCTTCCTTGTAGGTGTGAGCGCCGTTTTGAAGGCCATCCAAGCCGCTGCTACCCGTGTGGGATTGCTTTTAGTCCTTGTGGCCGATTTGTGGCTTGCGGTGCTGAAGACAGACACGTATGTGTTGCTGTGGCAGTGTGCTGGTCTTCAGGCGAAGACTCTTCACTCATTCTTGGGGAGACAGTTAATACTGCTGCCTGTTAGGACAGAATCTTGACTATGGGCCAGTACTCTGAGGCTGCCACATCGTAATGGTATTAAATAGCAATCACACACAACGTGTGACAGGCCAGCCATAGAAGGACAGATACAGTGTGATCCTGCCCATATGAGGAACCTAAAGCACACTCATAGAGGCAGACGGTGGAAAGGGGGGCCAGGAGCTGGGGTGGGGGAATGGGGGATTCTGGGCAGGCGGCACACAGGTTAGTTACACAGGACGAGCAAGCCTGGACTCTGCTGTAAACAGAGGTCTGGGGTCAGCAGTACTGCCCTGCGTTCATGAGCCTTGTTAAGAAGGTGAACTTATGCCAGATGTCATCAGTACGATTAAAAATGAGGTTCATGGGACATTCTCCCAGGGTCCTCCATTAGCTTCATTAAGTATGGAACTGGTGAGGTGCTAGTGTGTGTCACTAATGCTGTTTTAAGGTGTCTGCCTCGCTAGTCTCGCTAGTCTGCACCAGGAGGGAGGCCTGTGATAGGTAACAGGGGAGCCCGGAGCTGACCAAGTCTTTGTAGGTAACTTCTGGCTTGAGATAAAACACACAGGAAATGGAACAAGCTGAAAAGGCACCCAAAGAAGCAGACAGACAGATCTTAGACACAGAGCACCCTGCAGGACACTGGGCCAGTTCCTTCAGCAAGAACATGGCTGGGGAAGGATTGCTCCAAAGTAGGGACACATGAGAGCCGTGGACAGATCTCGACTGGTCCCGATTGACCCCTCATAATTGTTGAAAGACATTTGAGAATCCTTGGGGAAGGTATTGATATTTACTGGGTAGTAAATATCGGTGAATTATTATTATTTTAGATGGAAAAATGGCAGTACAGTTAGGTATAAAATGCCCGTGTCTTTAAATCCTCACAAAACACACAGGACTCATGTTTGCAGTTTGCTTCAAAATGCTTCATAGCTTTTAACCCCAAAAACTAGAAAGAAAAGGAAAAACAGATATGATACTTGGAGCAAGTATAGCAAGTCTTGATAATGTATTTGGGCCGTGTATGTGTGTCGCTCCTTGTATAATTCTCTGTACTTTTGCACGTATTTGAAAAATTTCCAAATGCAAGGCCCCACATGGGCATTGGGAACAGTCCTTGGCGTGGACGAGCTTGACTTCACCTTTGCAGGAGCGCCTTCATGACCTCCTCAAGGGCCGGGCCGGGCCCTGAAGGGGGCGCTCGGCTTCAGGGCGCCTGCGTCTGTGTGCTGTTTTTCTCTGTACCGAAGGGAATCGCCGGTCCTCTGATCGCGGTTTCCATCTGCAGCAGCTGTGCGGCGGTGTCTACCATAGGGAAGAGGAGCCAGTGCGTGTGTGTGGTTGTGGTTCAGAAATGTCACTTGAATCTTACTGTGCAGAAAGCTGTGACTGTACCATGATGACTTCCTGGGGATCCCACCAAAGCCACGGTCCCGCTCTTTCATTGTAGGATCACCTTTTCAGAGAAATCAAAATGAAGGCGTGAACTAATGGACACTTGCAGATAATTAGTTGCATATTTGAACACAGGTCCACAGATGCTGAAAGACCAAGCAGTTATTGGAAACCAGGTTGATCAGGATTTGCTTCCAGACCAATGGGGCTGCTTCTCCCTTGGGTGGGCGACACCGACGGTTAGACACGCGGTCAGGGCCTTCCAGTGATCCACGTACTCTGTCTCTGTGAGGGGAGCTTGTTGCTTTGTCTGTCACAGTTCTTGTTGTCCAGGCTTGGTGGGGCTCCATGAGAGAAGAAGGAGGTTGTGTGTCTGCCTCAGGCCCTGATGCGAGAGCCCACAGCAGCATCACCAGCATTTTCTAACAGACTGTCCACTTCTTTCTGGACACAGGCGGCGTTTCTGCCTCAGTGAGATTTTAAATAGGGCTCTGTATTAAACCTTGACTATTTTGGTCTTCTGAGAAAAGATTTTTTTTTAAAATAAAAATTCAGTGATCTGAAGAAATGTGCACAGTTCTGAGAAATATCAATTTTGGAAATATTTTGAAAAGAAAAGTAAGTGTCCATAGTTTGACAGTTGATTCCCCCATGGACCATATAATGATTATGAAGCTTCAGAAATACAGAATTCACTTCTGTTTTCAATTCTTTTTTTCTTCTGTGGGGTTAATTCGGGGAAAGGGAAAATGAAGGACACATGTTAGAGTCCTGTGAGATGAAAAAATGAAAGGCACTTCATCTTCACGGACACGGTTCAGCAGAGTTACAAAACAGCTGTCATGAGCTGGTCTAGTCCGTTTGCAAAACGCTGGTCTTCTTCAGTAGTACGTTCAGTCCCTTACACTTCTTGTGAAAGTATTTTTGAGCCGTGTTATTCCAGCACTCCTGTGGTTTCTGCCACATCCTCATCTTTTGCCTGAAAAATGTTGCTTCGTTTTTCCTCACCCCTCTTCCCAGGGATTGATTCAGTTTCAGAGTAGCACTTATTCTATACAGGTTTTATCTCAGTTTCTTTTATTTTCTTAGCACATTTTAGCTAACACTTATTTCTCTTTAATGGGAAGAAGTTGCTTCATGAATCAACAGCTGTTATTACCTCTAATTAAAACATTTTGTTCTTGCCATGGATTGTAATAAAATTGAGTCAGTTTCAGAATTCCTTGTTACTTTTCCACTCTTTACATAAAGTACACTTTGTCCTTTTGGACCGGTCGTTGCCACTGTGCTCGTGATAAGTACGTATCTAATAAAATATTTCTGATATTGGGAGCTGCGAACTGTTGTTTTCATTGACTCAAGAACCTTCTGGGTGAAAAGATACGTTTCATTTATTTATCAAATTTTTTTTTTCCTTTCTTTTTCGTTTATTTTTTTGGTGCATGTGGGCTTCCTCTGGTTGCGGTGAGTGGGGGCCGCTCTTCATTCTGCTGCACAGGCTTCTCATGGCAGTGGCTTCTCGTTGCAGAGCACAGGCTCTGGGCGCACAGCCTGTGGTAGCTGTGGTGCACGGGTGGCCTGCGGAATCCTCCCACCCAGGGATTGAACCCTGTGTTGGCAGGTGGATTATTATCCACAGGAAAGTCCTAAAAGATATGTTTCGTTTGATCCCGTCTTCATGTGGAACACAGAAACCTGTTTCTTAGGTGACTCTTGCTTAGAATTGTTTCACAGTGAATATACCACAGTGTCATCTTACGTGCATTTTGAGATTCCAGGCAGACACAAGCCAGTGTTAGTTCCCATTTGGATTTAGGTAAAAATGAGGAGTCTAAGGAAGGACTTTTAACATGAGATAATTCTGTGACAGAAGCTGACTAAAGCAGGAACTCAAGCCTTGAGCCCTGCCTGCGAGTTCTCGAGCTGCCCTTTGCCTGTCAGCCCTCCAGCCGTGTGTCTGCGCTCGCGCTTGTCCGTGGTCCGTCAGAGCAGGGAGCACGCAGAGGCTCTCTTTCTCTGCTGGCTGCTGCTGCAGCTCTCTGGGCACATCGACTCTTGACCTTCCAGGCACTGTTATGCCAGAGAACTTTCTGTCTCTTTCTCGATCTGTTTTCCATGAGCCCACAGGTGAGCTCTCTGGGCCTTAGAAATACTAACGTAAGCCGTAAGCTTGCACTTAACTCACCTTTGTACTTGTGTCCGTCGCACAGCACACCAAGACTCCTTCTAACATCAGCCCCGTTACCCCCAGCCCTCCTTTCCCCGCCCTTTTCTTATCCCTTGAAATCTTTTGCTCTGGTTGCTTCTCTTTAGACACTTGTCTAGTTGCTCTCTGACGACTCTTCTCGAGTCTTCTGTTGTAAATTCAACCATGATTTGAGCTGTTCATGCATCACAAGTTGAATATACGTCAGTCTCTGATGCCAGCCTCTTCCTGCTTCCTGAGTGTGGCAGCTGCTTGGCGTCACCTGAAGACCTGGCTGTCTTAAACTTAGAAACTTACATACAGTGACTGGTTTCCCTTGAACACCTGCTGCCCGAAGCCACAGTCTCACTTCAGTTTGGATCTAGTGGTTTCAGTCTTTTAAGCTGCATCATGGAGATGTCCATGGTGATCAGAAATCTGCTTCTCCCTTCCTCCAGAGCCTGGAATCTAGAGGTGTGTGTGTGTGTGCGCGCGCGCGTGCACAGCATATGTGTAGTACTGTGCAATACAGCAAATGCCTAATATACAAACCTTCAAGTTGTGAACTTTCAAAGATGAGAATGTGCATTGGCATGTCCAGTCACACAAACTGGTTCACATGTCAGGTGCACACGATCATGTGCCTGCCTCTTCTACGAGTGGCTGTGCTTGCGTGTACTCTATAAAATACAGTAGTCTATGATCTTTATTTCAAGTCCAGAATGTCTAGAAGCAAGTGTGAAAGCAGAGGCAATGTAGCTGGTACTGCTGTACTTTTTCAGGTACTATACTATAAGATTAAAAATATTTTCTTTATTTGTATTTGTTTTTGTGTATTATTTGTGTGAAAAGTATTATAAACCTATTACAGTACAGTACTGTATAGCTGATTATGTTATTTGGGTACCTTGGCTGACTGTTTGACTTATGAACAAATTGAACTTATGAATAAAGTCTTGGAACTCATTCATATGTAGGGGACGTGGTGTATATCCCTCAAAAAATTATAATTTTATTGACATTTATAGACAGGTCATAAAGTAGTTGTATGGTTAACTTTTCTTAAGAAAGTTGCTAAGAGCAGTTATGGACATCTGTTTTCATTTCTTTTGGGTGTGTACAGAGCCGTGAGATTGCTGGGTCAGAAGGCTGGTGTAGGTTTAATTTTGTTGGAAGTTTCCAAGGCAACTGTACCATCTGAACAATTGAGCACCAAATGTTTGGCACACACCCAGACATACACACATGCACATACACAAACATACAATGCACCCAGATGTACACACACATGCACACCCAGGCATACACATGCATGCACACATGTGCACCCAGATGTGCACAAACATGCATACACATGCATACAAATGCATCCAGATGTACACAGATGGGCACCCAGATGTACACACAGGTGCACTCATACACATGCACCCAACTGGACACACACATGCACATACATTCACACAGATGTGCATACAGACATGCATGCACATGAGCACACAGAATATACAGACATGCACACACACGCACCCAGATGCACACACACACACATGCACCCACACATACACACATACACCCAGATGTACACCTGTGCACACACGCGTGCACACATACGTATGTGTACACACATGTACACACATGTGGACCCAGATGCACACACACATGCACCCAGACATACATACATGTTCACACAGATGTACACATGCACACACGTGCACACAGATGCAGACACCCAGACACACACATATATGCACCAAGATGTACACATGTGCACCCAGACATACACACACATGCACACACGCACACCCATGTGTACATAAGTGCACAAAGACATACACACATGCACCCAGGTGCACACACTTGCACACAGGTACACACACATGCACCCACACATACACACATGCACACACGTATACACGGATGCACACAGACGTACACACATGTATACACATACACATACAAATGCACACACATGCACACACATGTATGTGTGCATACAGATGCACACACAGATGTAAACGCATGTTCACACACATGCTCACACATGTGTACACAACCTCCAGTTAGGGTGACAGACGATCCATGAAAGCTGACACACGATCTGGAACGTGCAGAAGGAGGTGAAGGCTCCAGAAGACCTGCACGGTGTGTTGGCGAGGAGCTCAGATGCTAGAGTGAGGCAGCTCTGCTGTCCAGCCTGGTTTCAGCTCCTGCAGCTGCAAGATGTGGGAAGAGCACCCACTTCCGACTCTGGTTTCCTTGCCTGTAGAATTGGGACAATAATTATAATTTTTTGTAAGACTCTAGAGAGGATTGCATGAGGAATTTGATATCCAAGTTAGGTTCATTGAGTGTTTGCTTTCATCATTAATCTCGGTATCTTATAGTTGGAAATAATAGATGCAGCAGAGGTGTGGTCATTGTCATGTCCCTTATTCACTCAATCTAAACAGCAGACAAGAGGAGAGCTCTGATTCCGAGAAGCCTGCAGGATTAATGAGAGCACCCCTCACCGTGTGGGCAAGAAACATCAAGGATGGTTTTGAAGCATCTGTGGGGCTAGAGGGACTCTGGAGGCCCGAGCCCTTTAGGAAGGGTGTTGTCAGAAAAACCAGTCGAAAATCTCAGTGTGGACACCTGATGGCTGTGCTAGTGGCTTGCTCCCTTCATGACTTGGTTTCCTCAGTAGCGTGTGAAGTGTTAACCATTTCACATACACACACCCTGGCCAGCTGTGGTTGATGTGAGAGCTGTGAAGGGTTTTGCAGACAGAGATACATTGTACAGGTGTCATGGCCACTCCAGCCCTGTGGTTCTCAGAGTGGGGTCTCCCTTAGGAACTGTTAGAAGCACATGTTCTCAAGTTGTCTTCTGGTCTTACCCCAGTAGCTACATGAGAAGTCTTAGAGTTAAGTAAACATATTCATTTCAAATAAATGCATCTTTGGGCCAGGAGGAAAAGGCAGACGTTTTACTTCTCCATTTTAGTTCAGAATATATAAAACATCTATGTGTAGACTTTATCACAACACCACTGTTAAAGTTCAGTTCAGTCATTCAGTCATGTCTGACTCTTTGCAACCCCATGGACTGCAGCACGCCAGGCTTCCCTGTCCCATCACCAATTCCCAGAGTTTGCTCAAACTCAGGTCCATCGAGTTGGTGATGCCATCCAACCATCTCATCCTCTGTCGACCCCTTCTCCTCCTGCTTTCAATCTTTCCCAGCATCAGGATCTTTTCCAGTGAGTCACTTCTTTGCATCACGTGGCCAAAGTATTGCAGTTTCAGCTTCAGCATCAGTCCTTCCACTGATTAGTTTAGCCAATGAATGACAGAAAGTCTTGGAAAGTCTAAATGTGAAGGACTCATTGGTACATTAAAGTTGATTTTTTTGGAGAAAAAGAATCAAATTTGAGGTCTTTCTCCTGCAATATGGCACTTGTCTTAATTATCAGTGGATTTTAGATAATACTGGTTGGCACATTTTGTTGCTTAATAATTAGAATTGTTCTCCCACCCCTGGGATCCAGAGTTTGTCCCTAAAATGAAGCATTCAATGGTGACTCCACACATAGATCTTTTAATACAGTAATACAATTAGAGAGGAATGTGTTTTTTACTTTTCATTTCATCAACTGCTTGGAGAAAATTCTAAATGTTTGAATTGCTCCAACTCCAAGCTGATTAGTAGGAAACAAAGTATAGATATTTCTCTCTAAAGTTTATGGAAAAGGGCAATAAAACAGATTTTCCCAGTCAATTTGGGACTTCCAGAGAAGGTTGAAATAGAAAACCCTTTACTTAAGATTAATCCTCACACATGAGCATATATTTAAAACTGTCCACAGGGTTTTGTGGAGGCTCATGGTAGAAAATAGAAAATGTGATATAAATTCGTGAAGATGACAAACTGTCTCAAAGGGAAAAGAGAAAAGCATGTTTCATGACGTTACTTCCATGGCTTAGGCGGTGTGTCATCAGCTGCCCCGGATGCGGCTCTGATGCTTGATCATTTGGGAAACTTGCTTCTGCTTTGCACGATTCCTTGCAGGTTATTCGCATCTAAAACACAGCATATGTGCATTCTGTCTTCCAGGCGTACGTGTACGAAACCAGCTCCAGCACTTTCTCCCACAGACTTGCAGGACACACCAACACGGTCACCGCCGTGGCCTTTAGCCCGGTTGCCGCTCAGGTACAGTTTCCTCTGTTTCATACAAGTCTCAGGTCAAAGCTGTTGTATCTGTCAGACAGTGTTTGGGTAGAATTTTATCATATTTAAGTTTACATGCTAGTTCTCATTGAGTGCGGGGAGATGAACTTCGAAATTCGACCTTTACTGGGGAGGAAGAGAAATGGAGGGTTTTTCATTTTACAATGAAAGTATTTGTCATTCTGTGCCCATGGACATTTGCTCCAACGGAAATCTAGAAGAATAAGGAGATCTTCATGGACAGGAAGATGGAAAGAGGAAAGCAAGTACAGTGCAAGTAAGGAATGGATTTCGAAATTCCCCAGAAAAGAATTTGGAGGGAGAAGAAGAGCCACAAAATTTAAGAATCTTAATTAGGAGAAAGGATTAAGATAAAGTAATGCCCGTTGCAAATCAACCCAGAAAAGTGAATGATTTTGTTATTAAAATACAGAAGGAGATCAGAACTCCCAGATACTCAGTTTTCGTTAGTGTTTAACGCGGCTTACACCTTTCCTCCAGATCCCCCTCTGTTTGTGTCTCTGGTTGTCTGCTCAACGCTGGTTGCCCTGTGGTGGCTCTGCTGTTGGTCAGGCCCAAGACTGTGATGGATGTGGGGGGGCGGCTGGCAGACTCCGCCGACCTGCTGGCCGTGTTCCCGCAGTCCAGACCTCGTTTAAGGGTGCGTTCACAAGGATTAGCAAAGTGGGCGCTGGCCTCCACGTCTCCTGGTCAGGAAGGAGAGGAGGACTCCCGGGGTGGTGCCAGCTTTGCTCCAGGGATGCTGCATAGCTATGGTGGAAGTCAGGAGGCAGATCCCATGGCTGGCTTTTTCCTTTGTAAATAAATTTTAATTGAGAGAGATAGTATCCCCTTTCAAAAATTGAAGTTTCTAGTTCCTTGGAATAAGTTGCTAGATATGGTCCCAGAGTAGACTTTTTCATTGTTGATGTTGCTCAGGTGTCAAAGGAAGACTTGTGAGTCTTTTGGAAGAAGCTTATACTTGTATGATGAAATGATTCCAGCAGTGCGTGTGGCTCAGAGAAAAGGGCTGACAGTGACGAGGGTCCTACCAGCTCACCGGGAGCGGGACCTCCGCAGGGCGGCCGAGACCTGAGGGGCCCTGAGTACGATGCCCCCTACGGTCCTGCTAGGACGCGTGGCTGAGCCGGGTGGCCAGGTCCAGTGTGGTCCAGAGCGCGGGTGGTCAGCTTTGGGTCTAGAGAAGGTGCTGTGTTTGTCTTAAGATACTTCAGTGTTGAGTTGGAGACAAACTTCACAGTTTATCTATCCCGGCTGCGATGGTGATTTCTAACAAAACGATGCAGGGTATTCAAACCGGAGGTCGGAAGGAGACAGGAGAGTGAGCGTGCAGGCTGCGGGGAGCGGGTCCGCGGCCCCACAGGGAGGAAGGAGAGGAAACGTGTGGGTGAGTCGCAGAGGAGAGCCGCTGCACGTGAAGACAGGCGGGCGCGTTTGTTGGAATGCGCAGCAGTCACAAATACAGCTTTACTTCATGTCTTCAGAGGCATCTCACATTGATATCACAGCGCCCATTTTACCTGATGTCAGTTATAAAATAATGAATGAAATAGAGCGTAGATGAAAGGTAACGTGAAAGCCCTTTCTTACTGACAGTGGGTCTTTAGGGTATTAAGTAGGAATTTATTTTCCGTTTTCTATTTCTGTACCATGTGGGGTTTATTATGGAAAATCCTGCTTTGCTGTTTCCACCTTTGCTGGGTTGCATTTAACTACGTCACTGGCATTACACAAGAAATAGTGGGAACACGAGAGACCTCAGACTGTTTATGCAAAGAGACAGGATGCAGGTGGAGTCCAGCTCCAGGCGTGGCTTAGACCCGGTGGAGGAAGAACCAGGAGCAGCTACGGGATGTGTGCACGGGGCGTGACCTCTATCCTCCCTGCCTTGGGCCAGCTGGCGTCTGGAGAAAGGGGGAGTAAAGGGACGGAAATCGGGAAAACTCTTACTTGCTTTAAGCTGCTGACACGTTCACAGTGGACACGTGATTGTTCTTGACGCTGTCGTGTTGGTGTCCCTCTCTGTGCACACGGCGCTTTCTGTAACTGGGTTTATCATGGGCAGCAGCGCTGAGCAAAACAGTGAAACTGTGAAAGGGTTCCGATAAATACAGACAAACATTTGTCAAAGCGTTGCTTGTCTCCCCACCAGCATCAGTTGTTGACACTTTGATTATCTTGTTAAATTCAATATCAAGAAATAGTGTCCCATTATTTTGATTTCAATTTCTTTGATTATTAGGGAGGCTACCCATTATTTCATATGCTATCACATATTCAGGTTTTTTCTTCTCATTTGTAAATTACTCGTTTTGCCCTTCATATCTTTGTCTTTTTGCTTACTGATTGTCCCAGCTTTTAACTTAAAATTGACTGTGATGATATGTGTGCTGGCTCCCCTGGAATGCGGCTCCAACTTACTATAGATTAGAAAGTGTTTCTTCAGTGCTTGCAGCTAAATATAGAGATAAGTGCATCCGCCTGTGCTATTAATAGACTCTCATAAATTTAGGAATAATCAGAAGATAAGTGGTATTTAAGATGTTTGTAAATGTTTTAAGGACTTTGTTATACTAAAGTATCTGATTCTAATTTGAAATGTGAACTGACTTTTGACTTGTGACTTTTTAGCTGCGAAAAATAAGAAAATTTCACTAGTTTTTGAGCAGCATTTTCATTTTTAAGAGGACTTGAGAGTCATCATCACAATAAACTGTGGAACATTCTGAAAGAGATGGGAGCACCAGACCACCTGACCCGCCTCCTGAGAAACCTGTGTGCAGGTCAGGAAGCAACAGTCAGAACTGGACATGGAACAGCAGACTGGTTCCAAATAGGGAAAGGAGTACGTCAAGGCTGTATACTGTCACCCTGCTTATTTAACTTATATGCAGAGTACATCATGATAAACGCTGGGCTGGAGGAAGCACAAGCTGGAATCAAGATTGCCGGGAGAAATATCAATAACCTCAGATATGCAGATGACACCGTTATGGCAGAAAGTGAAGAGGAACTCAAAAGTCTCTTGATGAAAGTGAAAGAGGCAAGTGAAAAAGCTGGCTTAAAGCTCAACATTCAGAAAACTAAGATCATGGCATCTGGTCCCATCACTTCATGGCAAACAGATGGGGAAACAGGGGAAACAGTGGCAGACTTTATTTTTGGGAGCTCCAAACTCAACTGCAGATGGTGATTGCAGCCATAAAATTAAAAGATGCTTGCTCCTTGGAAGAAAAGCTATGACCAACCTAGACAGCATATTAAAAAGCAGAGACATTACTTTGCCAACAAGGGTCCATCTAGTCAAGGCTATGGTTTTTCCAGTGGTCATGTGTGGATGTGAGACTTGGACTATAAAGAAAGCTGAGCACTGAAGAATTAATGCGTTTGAACTGTGGTGTTGGACAATACTCTTGAGAGTCCCTTGGACTGCAAGGAGATCCAACCAGTCCATCCTAAAGGAAATCAACTCTGAATATTCGCTGGAAGGACTAATGCCAAAGCTGAAACTCCAATACTTTGGCCATCTGATGCAAAGAACTGACTCATTTGAAAAGACCCTGATGCTGGGAAAGATTGAAGGCAGGAGGAGAAGGGGATGACAGAGGATGAGATGGTTGGATGGCATCACCGACTCGAACAGGAGTTTGAGTAAACCCTGGGAGTTGGTGATGGACAAGGAGGCCTGGCATGCTGCAGTCCATGAGGCTGTAAAGAGTTGGACACGACTGAGCAACTGAACTGAACTGAGAGTCATCATATTGATACAGTTTAGTTTATTAGATTTTTCAGAATTAAGAACTTGGGAGCATTTTGGTTTTTTATTTTTGTCATTTAAAGAAATGTAATATATTACATTTGAAATGAATCAATGATTTTAAGAGAATTTATATTAAAACATTGCTTAAGGGATTTCAATCTGTTCATCATGAGTGGAGTTAACACAAACTGAAGGCCACTCTGCATGTGATGGTCAAAATCTACTCGAGTTCTACATGTGATAAATGAGACAGTGAAAGGCTTAAGGAAACTAGGTCTTACAATTTAAACATCGATAGGTTGGATGAAAATGTACAAATTAAAACGAGCTGCAGGTCCTTTTCTTCTGCACGAAACCACCGTGGTGCCTCAAGACCCCCCTGTTGCCATCGTGCCCAGCACCAACTGCCCTGTTTGCGTCACTGGTCCTTGCACGTCAGTGTCTCCTCAGAGGGACCGATATTCACCGTGTCTGTGCCGGTGGAAGAGGCCACAGTATGACAGAGCCTGTGCCCCCCAGCAGGTGCTGGGAAGAGACTTTGCTGGGTGAGCATCTGCAGCCCTGAGCAGGGGCATCCTGCCTGCCTCCAGCCTGGATTTACACCCAAGTCATGGAGCCACGGGCTTCCGTGGTAGCTCAGGTGGTAAAGAATCTGCCTTCCCTGGTAGCTCAGCTGGTCAGGAGTCTGCCTGCAATGCAGGAGACCCCCATTCGATTCCTGGGTTGAGAAGATCCCACTGGAGAAGGGATAGGCTACCCACTCCAGTATTCTGGGGCTTCCCTGGTGGTTCAACTGGTAAAGAATCTGCCTGCCATGCAGGAGACCCCAGTTTGATTCCTGGGTTGGGAAGGTCCCCTGGAGGAGGGCATGGGAACCCACTCCAGTGTTCTTGCCTGGAGAATCCCACGGACGGAGGAGCCTGGCCGGCTGCAGCCCGTGGAGCCGCAGAGAGGGGACGCGACTGAACCCAGCGCGGGGCCAGGTCCCACACAGACATGTTTACACATGTGGGACCTGACATGAAACAGCTGTGTTTTCTCTCAGCTTCACTTTTTGATAAGACTCGAAATGCTCAATGGAACAGCGAAGCATAAATATTGAACAGCACAGTTCATGCCCCGTCAGCTACCGCAGATCATCAGTTCACAAGGAATCCTGAAATCACTGCGCCCTGTTTCTCCTCAGGAACGGGCACTATTGAAAATTCCAGTCCTCTTCTCTCTCAGCCGCCTTGACTTTGTTTTCCTGGAAAAGAGAAAGCAGTCTTTTCTGGCCCTCTGTTCTTTCTCCGGAGTCCTGAGGATGGGTTTTCTGTGGCCTCAGGCCAACTGATTTTTGCTGGCTGGGTGCATCTGAGCTTTCGGTCTGTGCTCGGCTGCCTTGTTCTCTGCGCACTGCTCCCCCACCCCGTAATTTGTATGTTGACGTCTCCTGGGTCAGCCGGGCCCATTGCTTGTCTTGTCTTTGTCAAGCTACCCGTTTCCTGATGGAGCTGCAGCCTTACATTGACGTGGGAAATGAGGTCCTGGTCAGGAGACGGCCCTTGGATCCAGCGGCTGCCCTGTGTCCTGCATTTCCAAGCTGGGGCGCCTGTGCGGCTCACGGGGCTGCAGGCTGCCCGGGACTTCATCCTGCCCTGTACAATCGCATTGTTTCAGAGGATGATGCGTGTTTACGCCAACATTTGTTTCTCAATCTATGTCCTTTCGTCTGTGGTTACAGGAAAATATCTTCCAGATTTTTGCAGTCGAATGTCTGTGGCTGGTGCTTGTTTGTGATGTTATAATTTTCATTTTTGGTTGGAGAGTGTTGGGGGGCCCCATTTGGGGTTCTGAGCTGATGCCATTTTATTCCTTTTTTATTTCTGTGCCAACTTCCAGAAGTCGCCATGGAAGTAAAACTATATATTTAGGAAGCGCTTAACGACAGCTCCTGTGATAATTAATTTTATGTCCTCGTGACTGGTAAGAGAGGCCAGACGCCTGATGAAGCAGTTTCTGTGTGTGTCTGGGAGTGTCTCCAAGGAGAGGGGCATCTGTGCTGGTGAACTGTGGAAGGACTGCCCTCCCACCGTGGGGGCCTCACCCCACCAAGGGCCTGGAACCGCACACGGTAGAAGGAAGGGTGAATTCCTCCCTTCGCTTGAGCTGGGTGTCCACCTCCTCCACCTCCGCCTGCCTCCGACGTCAGCCCCCTGGCCCTCAGGCCATCCTGGATCTCTCAGCCTCCATCTCCGCGTGGGCCACCTCCTGGAATAAATCTCATTGTAACGTGTCCTTGTCTGTCCTGCTGGTTCTGTTTCTCTGGAGAACCTAACACATCTCCTCATTCCTAATTGTTACTCTGAAGTTCATATGTTCTTGGTACCGGGATGGAAACCTGCACTGTCCTTCCACAGATACGGTCTTGTCAGGGTGCCGGGCCGTAGCTCCTGCACCTGGACTACTACTTTCTGTAGGAAAATGCATTCGAACGGTTCCTCAGGTCACTGTCCCAAAATGTCCACTCGCAGCCAGACTTGCATCTGCGGTCCCTTCTCACTGATGCTGGGACCCCCAGCGGTGCCAACGTTTCCAGATGCCCCGGGGCTGCAGAGCTGCCGGATCAGCACCCGCCCATGTGAAGCCCTGTCCCACCCAGCCTCTCCCAGTTCCCCTGGTTCCTGCTCTGTCTGGGGGCTGGGAAGGAGCCCAGCAATTGCCTCATGTCCATGCTGACTCCCTCCCTTCCGCCTGGGCCATTGTGGGCCTTTTTTAAAGATTTGCAGTAAAACCAAGCATATTCAATATTATTTTGTCATAGGAGCTCCCAGTTTTGCGTGTCCACACTGTTAACGCGCAGACTGTGGCTGTTTGTCCTGAGCTTCCAAACTGAAATCTGATGACCTTTTTAAAGAAAGCATTTCTCCAGTTTCATGTTGCTTCTTAGATGCCACTCTAAAGAGGAAAGAGGCAGGAGGAAGGTGTTAGGACAAGGACCAGCTGGGAAATCTTGTGGCAGTGATATTTATCAACTGCTTTTTAAAAACTTACTGAAGTATAGTTGATTTGGGGCTTCCCTGGTAGCTCAGCTGGTAAAGAATCCTCCTGCAATGAGGAGGACCTGGGTTCAATCCCTGGGTTGGGAAGATCCCCTGGAGGAGGGCATGGCAACCCACTCCAGTATTCTTGCCTGGAGAAGCCCCATGGAGAGAGGTGCCTGGCAGGCTACAGTCCATGGGGTCACAGTCAGACATGACTGAGCAACTGAACTGAACTGAGACTGTAGCACGCCAGGCTTCCCTGTCCATCACCAACTCCTGAAGCTTGCTCAAACTCATGTCCATGGAGTCGGTGATGCCATCCAACCATCTCATCCTCTGTCGTCCCTTTCTCCTCCCACCTTCAACCTTTCCCAGCATCAGGGTCTTTTCCAATGAGTCAGTTCTTCACATCAGGTGGCCAAAGTATTGGAGCTTCAGAATCAGCCCTTCCAATGACTATTCAGGGTTGATTTCCTTTAGGATTGACTGGTTTCATCTCCTTGCAGTCCAAGGGACTCTCAAGAGTCTTCTCCAACACCACAGTTCAAAAGCATCAATTATTTGGTGCTCAGTCTTCTTTATGGTCCAACTCTCACATCTGTACATGCCTACTGGAAGAACCATAGCTTTGACCATATGGACCTTTGCCTGCAAAGGTGTGTCTATGCTTTTTAATATGATGTCTAGGTTTGTCATAGCTTTTCTTCCAAGGAGCAAGTGTCTTTTAATTTCATGGCTGCAGTCACTGTCTGCAATGATTTTGGAGCCCTAGAAAAGAAAATCTGTCACTGTTTCCACTTTTCCCCCATATGTATGTCATGAAGTGATGGGACTGGATGCGATGATCTTAGTCTTAATTTTTTTTGAATGTTGCGTTTCACGCCAGCTTTTTAACGCTCCTCTTTCACCCTCATCAATAGGCTGTTTAGTTCCTGTTCACTTCAGTTATGTAGATATATATTTTCATTCTTTTTCAGATGCTTCTCTCATACAGGTGAGCATAGAGTGTTGAGCAGAGTTCCTGTGCTGTACAGCAGGTCCTTTTTGGTTACCTGTCTTACATCAGGTCGTGTGTGCGTTTGTTAATCCCAAGCTCCTGATTTACCCTCCTGCCTCAACTGCTTGTTAAGCATCAGGCTCTGTGCTGGGCACTTGGTTGGCCCCAGGAGGGGCTCTGAAGTCCCAAGACAGTGAGTGGTGAGAGTGCTGTGTTGTGTTTTTCTCTGTGAGCACCTTCGGCGCCGACGTCGCAAGCCTTGTGTGATAATCGCAGTACACTACAGCCGTTTGACGTAACCTCGGCTAGGCAGGGGCTTGCCGTGGAGGCCTCACCAGGGCGTGCTCACTCCCTGGGACGGGTGTACCTGTCTCGTCTCCTGACAGGGGAGGGGTCCTCCAGGCGGAGCTCCGCCCCCAGGACGTGGCGCGTGCGTGGCGCGTGCCTGGCGCATGCGTGCCCTCCTGGCGGTTCAAACATCCCATTGGCCTCAGTGTAAAGTTATCGGTGGTCCTGGTCAGAAGAGTTCTCTGTTTTTCTTGGAATGCAGCAGCATGTTTTGGGGGCAGGAACACCATGAAGGTCTGGTCTGGGTCCACGCGGACAGACACCAGCTCTCCGTGGCTTTGGGGGGTGTCAGGGCTGCTGGCCTGATGGTTGAGGGTCTCACCGCTGACTCTTGGAGTTAACCCGAGGATTTCCAGAAAACAAGAACAGGGCTTTGGTAAGTGGTGCTTTTGTGTGTTCACCACAAATGCTTCTTTTTTTGTTACGCAACTGACCAAAGGCTCTTTCTGATACATAATGCTTCACAGACAAAACCTGAGCCATTGAAGAAACTTCATAATGAAAAGTAAGAATTGGATTTTTAAAGTCAGCTAATGAGAAACTGCTGCCTGGTGTACAAAACCCCTTTTTTAGGACTCAGCTTTTTAGCAGCGGGCTGATCCGGGGAGGAAAGAGGGCCTCCGTGTGCTTCCAGCCCCGCTGGCATCCGCGTGGTGGGCAGGTCCGCATCCAAAGCAGGAGAGGTAAGGGAGGAAGGCAGCCCCCACGTACGTTACGGGTGCTTGACATCTGGGGGAGGTGTTCTTGGTAGGTGGGACTTCATAATCCTCTTAAAATATCAACCAAGCCATAGATCAGGGCAGGCAGCAGTCTGTCTTACCTGGAATCGAGAGCCAATTTCCTGGGGTGTTTCTAATTTTGAATATTGTGGGGAATCAGTATTAACATTCAGTCTTCTACTGATTTAGGATAAAACTTCATCTTGTTTTAAAATTTCACCAAAGAAAGTTAGGCTCTGCATTTAGCAATTGACCTGAAAGTCCAAAGACATGTAAAACAGAACTAACGTCGCCTCCTGCGTTTCACTGTCAGTTCTCAGCTGCCAGCAGGCAAGGTACGTCAGTCCAAAAGTAGCCATTCAAGTAACGTGAGGGTCCTTCTCCCAGACCTCAGTCTTCTGAAACCTCAGAGGGTACAGTGAACCGGGCTGACACGTTGGCTGTAATTTTTCTAACTGTAGTGACTCTCCAGCATTGTGCCTTCCGGCAAAGCAGTCCCGGAGAATGGCTCTCTGTTTTTTATTTTTTTTATTGAGCATGGATTTCAACAGACTGCTGTTCCTTCCTGTGTCTGACTTTAGTCAGGAAGTACCCAGACCTGCCAGGTTCGAGGTGGGAGTGGGGACTCTGCTGTGACTCGAGAGGCTCTGAGCTCCTCCGTGGGCATAGACAGTGGTGAACAGTGTGTGTCCTCCCGCTTGTCAGGCGCCTGGGTGTCCACAGCCTCGGCTCTGAGCAGTGGCCTTGTGCTGCTGACTTAAGCGACCCCAGGTGGTTCTATTCATTTACTGGAACTATTTTAAGAGCTCACAGGATGGCGGCAGTGCCCAAGCCAGGCTCGCACACAGGCCAAAGCCAGGTGACAAAAGGCTGGGAGGCAGGGGCCAGAGAACTTTCCAGAAGCTGGGAGAGTCTGGTCAGGGTCTCTCACAAGCGAGGTGGGTTCCAGCCGAGCCTTCATGCTGCAGTCAGATAGGAGCGCAGGTGTGCGGCTGGCTGGACTGCATCTGACAGCAGTTCCCTTACCATGAGTGGCGTGACTCGAGCCAGCAGGCAGCTGCCACCTGCCTTGTGGGTGTCGGGCACCTGATGTGGAGCCCGCAGGTTTCACAGGACAGGGGGGCATGTCACCCCCAAAGCGTGATGCAGTGAGGCCAGAAAGGCCTCCCGGGGCCGAAAGCACAACCCTCAGGAGGGACGCTGCCCTCCGATCGGGAAGGTTAACTCATGTCCTGTAGATGCGCTTTGGGTGCCCGCCTGGCTCTTCTGAGAAGCCCCAGAAATGCTGACCCTTCCTTTTAAAGCTCCCTGCAACCCTCCTGCCATCAGGATCAGAAAGTCAAGCCAGCCTGTTGAACTTGCGAAATAAGTTTCATTATTCTCACGGTTTGCATTTTAACTTTTAAAATAAGCGAAAGAATTCTATTTTGTTTAACCTTAGTCTTTAAAAATTATGTTGGCGGAGGAAAGACTTTTGCTGCCATGTCTGTTTGAACCGTTTAGCCTGCCTCTCTGTCTCTTATGGGAAAACAGAGCCTCACAGACTCCTTTTGTTCTTGATTACAACATTTAGAAGAAAATGAAGCTCAGCACTGAGTAGGAAGCACCCTGTGGATGGAGACGGACTGAGGTCAGCAGAGGCACGTGGCCGAGGCCAGTTTAGTCTGGTCCAGAGCCGCTGAGCCCGAGAGGCCGCGGGATCGCTCTTCTTCAGCAATGCTCGCCACCATCAGGCCTGGACCACCGCAGCTGCGCGCGCAGGGTCTCACTGTCACGTTTCAACTTCTCTTTTTAAAATTGGCCCCTTGTCCTCTCTGAGTCAGTGATTCTCCATGCTGGATGCGCGCGGAATCGCAGGAGCCATGGGCCGAGTTAGTCAACGTCTAGTCCGCGTCCTGGGGGTGCTGGGGCCAGGAAGCGTGAGACTCTCGGGGCGGAGCCTGCCTTCTCGGGCAGGTTTCTCAGGGCCACTGTAGGCCTGTCCTTTCTCCGTCTGCGGGCAGCCTCGGAGTGCAGCGTCCCCCTCCGCGTCTGGGCTTCCGCAAACGCCCGGCTCCTCTCCTTTCGACGCAGGTCCATTTCCAGCTTCACGTTACACCTCCAGGCCGGGTGTTCCTTGTTCCTGGGGTCTGCCCGGTGGGTCCTCCCTTGTTTGACCGTCTGACCACAGCCCACTGGCAGCCTGTGTCCTGGATCTCCACCTCCACCTCGTCCACGTGCCCTTGAACATAACCCAACAGTTACCTCATCACTTGTGGTTTTACCTCCACCCGCCCTCTCTGCCCTCCCCCGCTCACTTGCAGCAGGTTTTACAGACACTTCTTACCCACCTTCCCTCACCTGGTCTTCTGTTCTGCAGCAGACCCCACCCCACCCCTGCTCCTCACTCCCCAACCCCTGACCCTCAGCCCCCTTTAGTCACAACCTTCCTCCCCCTGGACTGTGAGACCCCTGTGCCAAGACATGACAGGAGTGCAAACTCCGGGTGGTCCTGCCATATGCCTGCTGCCCTGAGAGTCGGTGCTCTTGATATTCAGAAGGGCCCCAGGGTAGGAGCTCAGGGCCATGAATCCCCTCCTTGCACTGCTTCTTAGTAACATCTCCCTGATTTTTTCAGTTATTTATTTTAATTGGAGGATAAACAGACATTTCTCCAAAGAAGACATACAGATGGCTAGTAAACATGTAAAGATGCTCAACATCACTCATTATTAGAGAAATGCAAATCAAAACCACAATGAATTACCCTTTCATATTGGTCAGAATGGCCGTCATCAAAAAGTCTACAAACAATAAATGCTGGAGAGGGTATGGAGAAAATGGAATCCCCCTGATTTTGATGTCACCTTTTCATGTTCATTTAGTCCAGAAGACCTCCAAATTTCCTTTTTGGTTTCTTTGCTGGTTCTTCACTGGGTTATCTGAAAGTGTGTTCTGCTTGCAAACCCTTGGGAACTTTCCCAAGATCTTTGTTGATTTCTGATTTAATTCCACTTGGTTACAAAACATTTTTTGCGTGATTTGAATTTAATGCACTTTGTTTCATGTTCTGTGTTCACTTGAGAAGAATGTGTAGTCTGGAGCCTTTTGTAAGCATGAACTAAGACAAATGGCAAATCATTCTTCAGATCATCTGTATCCATAATAATTGTCTACATGTTCTGTCAGCCCTGGAAGGGGCAGTGAAAACTCTGACTATGATCCTTAATAAGGAAGGGGCTCTTCTCTGAGGACCCTCCACCATGAGACTCTCTTTCCTTATAATTCCGTCAGTTTTTGCTTTATGTGTTTTGAAGCTCCTGCATTAGATTTAGGATTATTATGTTGTTTCAGTGATTAGATCCCTTTACTATTATGAAATGGTATCTTTTTATTTTCTTTGAAATATACTTGATATTAATATGGCCACTCCAGCTTTTTGATTGGCATTACGATAGTTTATCTTCATTTTTTTCTTGAACCTGCTTGGTCTTTATATTGAAACTGTGTTTCTTATAAGTGGCATTCAGCTTTGTCTTCCTCTTATCCAATCTGAAGTTCTCTGTTGTTTAATTGGTATATTTAGAACATTTACATTTAATGTGATTATTGATGTGATTATGTTTAAGACTCTCACTTTATTTGTTTTCCATTTGTCCATATGTTATTTTTCTTTTCCTGCCTTCTTTTGGCTCAGTTGGATTTTTTTTTTGTACTTCTATTTTGTAACTTTTTCTGGATTCTAACTATAACATGTTATTTTAGCAACCTGAAGTTGCTTTAAGTTTTGAAGTGTATACTTATGCCAACCTGCCTTCAGGTTATATTATCCCACTTTATCTATGAAAACTGAAAGTGTTAGTCGCTCAGTTGTGTCCGACTCTTTGTGACTGCATGAACTATAGCCCGCCTGGCTCCTCTGTCCATGGGATTCTCCAGGCAAGAATATTGGAGTGGGTTTATATTCCCTTTTCCAGGGGATCTTCCCGACCCAGGAATCAAACCTGAGTCTCATGCATTGCAGGTGAATTCTTTACCGTCTGAGCCACCAGGGAAGCCCTTTATCTGTAGTAAAAACATTATAGATATATGTAAGTGCATCTCCATTTCTCCTCTCCAGGTCTTTAATCTGTGATAATGATGTGTTTCACTTTTCAATATGCTATAAATTCACATTATGTTATTATCAGTTTTGTTCAAACATTATCTCTTAAGCAGATTTAAATAATAACAGTAAAATCTTATACATTTGCCGTGCAGTTCTTCACTAAAGAGACTTGAGACTTCACTCTTGAGACTTGATTTTCTTATTTCTAAAATTGGGTTCTTCAATTGTATAATCTGTGTGGTTCTAGAAGAGCTAAGAGGGTTGTTACAGTGTTGAATTCTCTGTGCAGCTGCACATGTGTGTATGGTGTTTTAAAGCATTATTGTTTTATTATTTTGTGCCATGTGGCATGTGGGATCTTGTTCCCTGGCCAGGAATTGAACCCATGCCTCCTGCAGTGGAATTGTGGAGTCTTAGCCACTGAACCACCAGGGAATTCCCTGTGTGGTATTTTTTTTTTTTTTACTTTGTATCTATGTGGATGTATGTTCTTTATTTTCTTTACATTGTACCCACATGTAATTTTATACATTAAATAGTAAACTGACCTTAATGATTACTGTATGTAGTGGACAGGTCACTGAGGAATTTAGGGGTCTGCTGACAAAGGTCTGACACCCAAAGTGTGGCAGAGCCAGTACTGAGCCTGTCCTTGTCTGGATTCAAACCCAAGAGGCATCAACTCTCAGTTTTGATTTTGCCTCTGATGCCACTTGAATTTTCTGTCAAGTTGCTGCCAGCCTCCGTGTGCTCTGTGTTAAATGAGCCCCGTTTTGAGTTTCTCTTCCTGGCCGCATACCCAAGCCTAATTCTTACGTGCAGCCAAAGACAAAATGGTTTGAGTTCAATTTAGAAATTTTCTTTTATTCATTAGATATTAATATGTACTGTGTGATATCACCATTCTAAGTGATATTTATTAATAAATATTTATTTGATCATCACGTCCTGGGGAAGTGGGTACTTGATTATCCTCATATTACAGATGGGGAAACTGAGGCATGAAGAAGTTAGCATACTTGAACAAACCCATGTGCTTGGCCAGTAGTTATGCTAAGGTTTGTTTTGCATTGAGCTGACTTCAGGTCCCACCTTCTGGAGCCCCAAGGAGCTGTGTAAGAACAGGAGAGGGGTCCTAAGTGCCTTGTGAGCATGGGAAGTCTCCCAGGAGAAACAGGGTCTGAAATGCACAGGACGAGAGGGGAGACCACCTCTTATTCACAGAGACCTGTGCACCAGCAGCGTGTTCTCCATCGTAGATTCTCTGACTGGAGATGAACTCTGCATCAAGATTGCAGAAGAGCTGCTTGTTTCCATTCTATGAGAGGCAATACATATTCTGTGATTATGGCATTAATGCTTTTTTTTTTTTTAGACGTCAAGTGCTTTCAAACATGTGTTTTCATATACAGTGCTCTGGTTCTGAAGAGTATTTTATTCCCAGATACTTCCTGACTTTCTCATCAGGCCCACATCATAAAAGTTAATTTCACTTCTAAAAAACCTACAGTATCTCCCTTTTGGAAAATGTTCTGCAGATCTTAGCAAAGTCAACAGCCAAACCATAAATTTAAATGTAGTGCAGACTTGAGGAGTAGAAAGCCTGCTACTGTCACGTTATTTATTTTAATATTCAAGCAATTTCCTATGGTGGCCAGAAAAAGGACCACAAATTGATCTTTCACTGTAGTGTAGGCATAACCTGTCCAGATGATTATTTACGAAGATAAAACAAATAAGGTGTTGACCTCAAGGTTTCTGACAGAATTTCTTCAACAGAAGAGGAAGGAAACTGAACCTCTGAAACTGGTAGGAGCTATTGTTTGTGCTGGAAACGACCCGAGTGGGTGAGGCTGTACCAGCCACATAGAGAGGGCGTCGTGTTCCACAGCACGAGACGGAGGATTTCCAGTTTGAACCGTTAGTAGCAGAATTTATTCCAGGGCTCAAGTTGCCAGCGTCAGTCATCTGAAGTCTGTTTTGCTATAGATTTATGGCTCTTGTGCTCTGGAGCGGTGCAGAATCTGTTTTAGCTGAGCAGCAGGAACTCGGGCTGGGAGTCATGCACAGTACGTGAGGTGTACTTTCATGAACGTCTACTAGAGTGTTTCTAAGAAAGTAGGGGTATTTGTGTCCTGTCCCACATGTGCTGTTTCCATAGGTCCATCAAGAGGCTGGACGTTTGAATCTCCCACTGGAACATCAGGATGGGTATCAGAGCCCATTCTGGGAGCTTCTGTGTTAAGTGCCCTAGATGGCGGTACACAGGCCGACTCCATGTGCGCTGTCCTCCTGGGGGACCGCCAGCACTCGACTGCCCAGACTCGAGGTCTCAGCCCCTGACATGTACCCACTTTTCTAGGAAAGCCCACATCCATCACTCAATAGCAAGAGCCCACAGGAACCTGGGTCCAGGGCTGATGCTGAGCTCAGTGGTCTAGATGCCCTTGGCTCCATCTGCAGTCTGGCCAGAGACAGCACAGGCATCATTACCTGCGTGAAATCAGTACTGCCCCAGGCCACTGTGGGACATGGTGGACAGACCTGATTAAAACAGCGGAGAGAAAGTTCTAAATGCAGGTGTGCTCCAAGATCACTGATTAGCAGACCTGAAACAGAGTACTCCAGTGAGGAAGGCATTTTATATCCAGAAGCCATTGCTAGTTTGTAGGAAATGGAAAGTCCAGAGAAATGTTGGATTCAGACCAATTTCTGATGAAATGCAGGTCACATTTGCTAGTGTGAACCCAGAAAACACTAAATCATGTGGGGAAATACGATAATGTAATTTACTCAGTACTCACAGTGTTAAGAAATCATGAAATGCTATAAAGCTAGAGGGGTTTTTATAGGTATTAAGGTTTCTGGGAGCACTGAAGAGGCATCTATACATTTTACACCATAGTCTCCTATTGATGGTTCCATGAACTTTTGCTGTAAGTATCTTTGCTGTGTTTCTGCTGCAAACATTTTGCATACCTAATTGGCTATAAGGCAATTTTGCCATAAAGGATTAAATAACCAAAAATTAAAAGCTACATTTAAAAGCACATAATGTGAAATGAATAACAAAAAATAAAAAGTTTTATCATGAAATACAAGCTGTTTGAATAATTTAAAATGCAGGTAGAGTTATGACAATCGTGTATAAGTGACCGATTTTACTTGGTGGGTTGCCTTCCACGTCTTTCCTTTGTAGTATTTTGTACTGTTTTTTGCTTCTCACTCCGCGTTGCACTTTTTTCTGTTTTTGCTGATATTCTCTCTGTCGAGAGGTGTGTCGGTTTCCCGGCACTGGGATGCTGTGTGTGCCTGAGCCCTGCTGTGTGCTCCTGGTTCACTGTCGCTGGTCACACACGCCCGTGACGACTCTGCCACTTCAGATCACAGAGGCTTTGCAGACCGGTGCGTTATCCTTTTCTGGTGGAGGATGCAGTGCGGCTCTGCACTCTCACTTCTGGCAATTTTACTCCCATTTTCTGTCCGGCTGGCATGCATAGGTATCGTCCACTGTCTTAGGGCTGCCCTGTCCGCTTGTCACAGTGTAGACCATTATGAGGGCTTTGGCTTGTGTCATATGAAAACAAGGCAGTGCGTCAATGGAGAAGCAAAACCAGAGAGTCAGACGTGGTCACCAGCTCATCAGTCTTTCCTGCACGATTGGTTTAATGCCAGTTAGTCACGCACTGAAAGCGCTTGTGGCGAAGGTGCTTATGGCAAGAGTTCGGGATGTGCCTGATAACATGTCTGAAATGTTTGACTGCCTGTGGCTCCATTATACAGCTGAAGGCTCAATATTATTCTGAAAAATGCTCACTATAACACTATAATTGACCTTATGTGACCTCATGGTCACCATTTTGCTAAACTGCTGTATAATTCTCCCTGTAAGATTTTGATGAAAAAGCATAAGTGAAACTGTAAATGTAAGTCCTCGGCACAGCCTCCAGGATGTTGTCCCACAAGTTCTTAGCCGGCCCGCTTCCCAGCTCTGCCGCCCACATTGCTCACGGGGGTCCAGTGCCGGCCCTGCGCCAGTGCTGCGGGCCATGTGATCCTCAGTCAGACCCCTGCTCAGCGTGGGGCCTTCTTCCAGTGCTGTCTTCCCTGACCTTCCCCTAAAATAAAGTCAGCTTCTCGGCCTTTTGATAACAGTTTTAGATCCTGATGTAAAGAACACACTGGAGTAGCAAACGGCAGCGCACTCCAGTATCCTTGCCTGGGGAATCCTGTGAACAGAGGAGCCCGGTGGGCTGTGTCCGTGGGGCCAGAGCCGGGGCCAGAGCCGGACATGAGGAGCGACTGAGCACAGCACATCAGTGAGCGGCACATGAGGGTCGACTGAGCACAGCACATCAGTGAGCGGCACGTGGAGGGTCGACTGAGCACAGCACATCAGTGAGCGGCACATGAGGAGCGACTGAGCACAGCACATCAGTGAGCGGCACGTGAGGAGCGACTGAGCACAGCACACCAGTGAGCGGCACGTGGAGGGTCGACTGAGCACAGCACACCAGTGAGCGGCACGTGAGGAGCGACTGAGCACAGCACATCAGTGAGCGGCTCGTGGAGGGGCGACTGAGCACAGCACATCAGTGAGCGGCACGTGGAGGGTCGACTGAGCACAGCACATCAGTGAGCGGCACATGAGGAGCGACTGAGCACAGCACATCAGTGAGCGGCACGTGAGGAGCGACTGAGCACAGCACATCAGTGAGCGGCACGTGAGGAGCGACTGAGCACAGCACATCAGTGAGCGGCACGTGAAGAGAGACTGAGCACAGCACATCAGTGAGCGGCACGTGGAGGGTCGACTGAGCACAGCACACCAGTGAGCGGCACGTGGAGGGTCGACTGAGCACAGCACATCAGTGAGCGGCACGTGGAGGGTCGACTGAGCACAGCACATCAGTGAGCGGCACATGAGGAGCGACTGAGCACAGCACACCAGTGAGCGGCACGTGGAGGGTCGACTGAGCACAGCACATCAGTGAGCGGCACGTGAGGAGCGACTGAGCACAGCACATCAGTGAGCGGCACATGAGGAGCGACTGAGCACAGCACATCAGTGAGCGGCACATGAGGAGCGACTGAGCACAGCACACCAGTGAGCGGCACGTGGAGGGTCGACTGAGCACAGCACATCAGTGAGCGGCACGTGAGGAGCGACTGAGCACAGCACACCAGTGAGCGGCACGTGGAGGGTCGACTGAGCACAGCACACCAGTGAGCGGCACGTGGAGGGTCGACTGAGCACAGCACATCAGTGAGCGGCACGTGGAGGGGCGACTGAGCACAGCACATCAGTGAGTGGCACGTGGAGGAGCGACTGAGCACAGCACACCAGTGAGCGGCACGTGGAGGGTCGACTGAGCACAGCACACCAGTGAGCGGCACGTGGAGGGTCGACTGAGCACAGCACATCCGTGAGCGGCACGTGAGGAGCGACTGAGCACAGCACACCAGTGAGCGGCACGTGGAGGGGCGACTGAGCACAGCACATCAGTGAGCGGCACGTGGAGGAGCGACTGAGCACAGCACATCAGTGAGCGGCACGTGGAGGGGCGACTGAGCACAGCACATCAGTGAGCGGCACGTGAGGGGCGACTGAGCACAGCACATCAGTGAGCAGCACGTGAGGAGCGACTTAGCACAGCACATCAGTGAGCGGCACATGAGGAGCGACTGAGCACAGCACATCAGTGAGCGGCACGTGAAGGGTTACCTTCTTAAGTTACCAGTTTATGTGTCGGCTTCTCCACTGGAATTTGCGTTCCGCGGGAGGATGGTTTTTCTTCTTCACTTTCGTTTTTATACCTGGGAATCAGACCATCACCAGCAGAGCAGAGGCTCAGTGTCTCCTGGGGAGTGAATCATGGGTGTTTGCCCACGTGCATGTCACGATCCCATCAGCACTGCTGACTACTGCAGTCACTGGGCCCAGGAGTCACAGTCTCCCCTGAGGGCGATTCCCTTCCGTGGGGGCAGAAACGTGCATATGAGACCCAGGGTCCCGGACACTCAGCTGTGCTCTGGTCTGCTCTGCAAGCATTTAAAGTGATGAATCGGCAGAAACACAGAGTGAGTTTATGTGTAAAATGTAGACTTTCGTGTAACCCCAGACCAGCTTAGAAAGAGGGGCCCCTTCCACTGTTGCCTGTGACTCAATCGAAGGCCACTGGTCTTGCCACCCTGGATTGAGATGGCAAAGGGGCTGCACACGGAATGGCTGTTTCGTGGCTTCAGAAGTTGGAGACCTGGGATCCGGAGGTGTTTGTTTTTGTCTAAGGACTCACTGCGTCGGTATTTTTGTTTGCTGACACCTGTGCTGGTGCAGTATCTAAGCCTGCGCTTTCCCAGGAATGACACAGAAACGCAAGCAGAGTGAAGCAGGGCCTCTGCTCGGCAGGTCAGGGGTGTTCTGTGCACCACTGTGGGCGCGGCTCCTCCCCACAGCTCTGGAGCAGAGGGGGACCTCGGTTACTGGACCCCTGGCCTGCACAGCCGTCAACTTTTCCATCGGGAGGCTGTGTGCCTCCATGCCCAGCTGCCATGCCGTCCTGCCAAGCCACTAAGTTCTTCCAGATCTCGAGGCCAAGGGGACTGTGGGCCTACAGTTCACAGCTTGGAAACACAGTTCGGAATCAAGTTTCCACAGTTGCCTTAAATTGGAAGCATGTCCTGTGCGGTTTGGTTCTTACTTTGCTGGTTCAGATGATTATGGCTTGTTTGTTAGTCTGTTTGCTCATGGTCCATTTTAGCAGAACTAGAATAGTCACACTTTAGAGCTAGAAGTAACTTGAAAGATCATAGAGAACACTCTCCTTATTTTACATTTTTGATAAAGTACACCCCGCCCCCATCTAGAGGAGTCGGGCCACAGGGCTAACAGGCCACAAGGCCACAGCCTTGGTGTGGAAGCTGGGCTGCAGCTCCCTCCCCCCTGGTCCTAACCCAGCCCTAGCACGCTATCAGGGCCACCCCTAGTTTGCTCTCCACCTTCATGGGAATAGCTCTAAGAGCCATTTCTTCTAGGAGGATTGACCTTGAGAATCATCCTTATAGTTCCAGAGCAAGTTATCATGTTCACATAAAGTAAATATTTATTTAGCTTTCAAAGTCATCCTAAAAGGCGTCATCATTTCTTACAGAGAAACAAACCAGGGAGGTTGAGCTGGACCCAGGCTTCTGAAGAGAAGTCCTGCATCCGTAACCAGAGCCTGCCCACGACAGCTCGCCGGTCCCTCTCTTCCTGCCTGTCCAGCTTACTATTGTGTTTACTCATCCTTTTGTGACTGTTTGTTCCTCGTGTCTTTGAATACTCTTGTTTTATTAAAGTGGCAAGCGTTTTCTATTGACTGTAAGCTTCGTTAGCACCAGTAAAGGGAGGGGTCTTCTGTGGCTCGTCCCCTGCCTGCGATGCGTGGCTGCAGCACTGCGTGAGCTGGTGGATAGCCTGCGTTCAGGGCATAGGACTAACTCCTAATTTCTATCCTAAGGTACGTTATAAAGAGTCAGCGAGAGTCTGGCACCAGCACTTCCTTCTGACATTTATTTGTGCAAGAAAGAGAAGAAGGGCTTACTTGGTCTGCTGGAGCCAGACCATTGTGGGTGGAGGAGGCAGGCAGAGGAGCTGGGGGTGGGGTCGGGTGCATACCCGCCAGGCGCAGGGGAGCAGGCGCGGGAGGTGGGGGCGCAGACGTGTAGTCAGTGGAGGCAGGTGCCTGCCGTCTGACTGACCAGTGAAGGGGAGGATCAGCACTTGTGAGCCCCCGTGCTTTAGATGTCTGCTGGCGTGGTCTGCTCCCGTCACAGAGCCTCAGGCAGTAAGATGGGTCCTCACGCACCTTCCACAACGCTGTGAAGAGCCATGCTGGCCCGGGCGCGGCTGGGATTTCCCGTTTCCCGCACTGTTTTATTTTCCCTAGAATTATCTAGTATGCGCCCTGTTTAACTTGTTCCCACATAGAAACAGTGGAGTCTGTGTGCAAACGTGAAGAGACTTGTTGGCGTTCTGCTTTCCTCCAATGGCCAGTGGGGCAGCGGCCACTCAGCTTTGTGCTCTCCTGAAAGTTCACCTTTTGTAAATGCTTCAGTGAGCAGCCTGACCAGTCACTCACGTGAAACAGAGTCTCCTCCAATCAGTTTAGAAAGTTACGAAAGCTATCTAAGAAAAGGGGGGGTAGATGGGTGTGAGTAATACTGACCCCCTTTGCCATGCACCCGAAACTAACCCGACCCCGTGAACAAGCCACTCGCCAGGAAATCAACAACAACCTTAAACGAAGGAAAAAACCCTTTTATTCACTGATTTGAGGAAACACTCCTACTGCCTCTTTAAGATTTAGTGGAACTCACTGACATCCCCACAGAGGAGGGCTCCGTGTGAGTTTGGATGTTCCTCCAGCTTCCCAGGAGTGGAGGAGACGCGGGTGCCTTCAGCCCTGTGCTCGGCACCCGTGGGGAAAGGGCCACCGCTGTGAAGCTCTGACTGGAGAGGAGGTGCTGGGGCCCTGAGGCCCAAATCTGCTTCATGTTTCATAGGATGTGTTTGAACTAGAAGGGACGAGGTCTTAACGGACTTTAGCAAGATCTCACTTTCTTCAGTTCAGTCGCTCAGTTGTGTCCGACTCTTTGCGACCCCATGAATCACAGGACGCCAGGCCTCCCTGTCCATCACCAACTCCCGGAGTCCATCCAAACCCATGTCCATTGAGTCGGTGATGCCATCCAACCATCTCATTCTCTGTCGTCCCCTTCTCCCGCCCCCAATCCCTCCCAGCATCAGAGTCTTTTCCAGTGAGTCAACTCATCGCATCAGGTGGCCAAAGTATCGGAGTTTCAACTTCAGCATCAGTCCTTCCAATGAACACCCAGGATTGATCTCCCTTAGAATGGACTGGTTGGATCTCCTTACAGTCCAAGGGACTCTCAAGAGTCTTCTCCAGCACCACAGTCCAAAAGCATCAATTCTTCGGTGCTCAGCTTTCTTCATAGTCCAACTCTCACATCCATACATGACCACGGGAAAAACCATAGCCTTGACTAGACGGACCTTGGTTGGCAAAGTAATGTCTCTGCTTTTTAATATGCTATCTAGGTTGGTCATAACTTTTCTTCCAAGGAGTAAGCGTCTTTTAATTTCATGGCCGCAGTCACCATTTTCAGTGATTCTAGAGCCCCCAAAAATAAAGTCAGCCACTGTTTCCACTGTTTCCCCGTCTGTTTGCCTTGAAGTGATGGGACTGGATGCCGTGATCTTAGTTTTCTGAATGTTGAGCTTTAAGCCAACATTTTCACTCTCCTCTTTCACTTTCATTAAGAGGCTATTTAGTTCTTCTTCACTTTCTGCCATAAGGGTGGTGTCATCTGCATATCTGAGGTTATTGATATTTCTCCAAGCAATCTTGATTCCAGCTTGTGCTTCCTCCAACCCAGCATTTCTCATGATGTACTCTGCATATAAGTTAGATAATTTCTTATTAGTAAATAAAACAAGGCCTATGTCCTCTGGAGGCTGAGGGGAAGAGTGAAGGCATCGTGATGTGTGGGCTGTGAGGCTAGTGATAGCTGACGGTGAATGGTGTGGGATTCGTGATTTCTGAAGAAGATTGAGCTTCGCGACCAGGCACCAGGCTGATCACTCAGGAGGTTTTGTGCAGCAGAGTTTAATTAAAGTGTCAAAAGGGACAGAGAGAGCTTCTGACCCAGACATCAGAGTGGGGATGGAGAGTGGCCCCTCACTAGTATTAGCAAGGGAGTTATATACTTTTTAATTAATTATTAGAATTAATCAAAATAATGTCTCGGGTTTGTGAAAGTTTTACCAGACCCACTCCCACAATTTACGTTTTAGGGAAACAGGCTTAGAACTGAACACTAGAAAGACCCCACCAGACCCACTCCCATAGCATACATTCTGAGACATCAGGATAGGTCAGGCTTTCAGGAAGGAGAAACTGTCTTCATGCAGGATACACTGTTGTTATATGATCAGTAGTACAGAGTTTAAACTGAGTTGTTTCTTGTGTAATCATCAGTTTCAGACTTAAAGAAAAAAATGTTTTATGTGACTAAGACTAAGGAATGTAGAGAAAAAAAAGATGTCTGTCCTTTCCTCCTCCTTGAGAATTCCAGACTCCTGTCTCCTGGAGAAACCCAGACCCCTTTCTCCTCCTCCGCGGGGACCCTGGACTTCCTATCAACCTGCTGAGGGATTGACTCTCCCACTGGTTGTGGGTGCTCTAGAAGGAGCATTGTGTGGGGTTTGCAGGGTTGACCATGAGCTGAGAGTTCTGCTGTGTCTCCCGCTGTGTCCCTGGGAGACGTGTGTTCTCTCAGGCGTGAGCCTGGTTCAGTGTTCACCGCTGCTCCCCCTCCGCCTCCAAAGGCCTCCTTCCCTTGGTGTCCACGGGGACGTGTTTCCGTGGTGATGTGTGTGTTGGTCAGCTCTTCCTGCCCCCACGTCCACACCTCCCTCACGCCCTGCAGCTGGGGACAGCTGGGGAGCGTACCCAGGTCACAGGTGCCCACACGCGTACCCATGCCCACACGCTTCCTCCCGGGACCCACATCTCCACCTGTCACCTGACTGATAGCTGCGCCTCCCAGCTCTGCTCCCTGAAGCGACCAGTGCTGTGGGCGCCACAGTGGAGCACAAGGAATACTAGCACTTTGGGCTACACTTCAGTTAGAAGATGGCAGAGGAAGGCTTGTTGGTGGCTCTTGTGCAGACCGACGCCAGTGCCCCTGCTGAGCGGGCGGACACGTGGACTTGTGAGGGCCTGGTGCCCACGTGGACCGACACCAGTGCCCCCGCTGAGCGGGCGGACACGTGAGGGCCTGGTGCCCACGTGGACCGACACCAGTGCCCCCGCTGAGCGAGCGGACACGTGAGGGCCTGGTGCCCACATGGACTGACACCAGTGCCCCCGCTGAGCGGGCGGACACGTGGACATGTGAGGGCCTGGTGCCCACGTGGACCGACACCAGTGCCCCCGCTGAGCGGGCGGACACGTGGACATGTGAGGGCCTGGTGCCCACGTGGACCGACACCAGTGCCCCCGCTGAGCGGACGGACACGTGAGGGCCTGGTGCCCACGTGGACCGACACCAGTGCCCCCGCTGAGCGGGCGGACACGTGAGGGCCTGGTGCCCACGTGGACCGACACCAGTGCCCCCGCTGAGCGGGCGGACACGTGGACATGTGAGGGCCTGGTGCCCACGTGGACCGACACCAGTGCCCCCGCTGAGCGGGCGGACACGTGGACATGTGAGGGCCTGGTGCCCACGTGGACCGACACCAGTGCCCCCGCTGAGCGGGTGGACACGTGAGGGCCTGGTGCCCACGTGGACTGACACCAGTGCCCCCGCTGAGCGGGCGGACACGTGAGGGCCTGGTGCCCACGTGGACCGACACCAGTGCCGCCGCTGAGCGGGCGGACACGTGAGGGCCTGGTGCCCACGTGGACCGACACCAGTGCCCCCGCTGAGCGGGCGGACACGTGAGGGCCTGGTGCCCACGTGGACCGACACCAGTGCCCCCGCTGAGCGGGTGGACACGTGAGGGCCTGGTGCCCACGTGGACCGACACCAGTGCCCCCGCTGAGTGGGCAGACACCTGGACATGTGAGGGCCTGGTGCCCACGTGGACCGACACCAGTGCCGCCGCTGAGCGGGCGGACACTTGGACATGTGAGGGCCTGGCACCCACGTGCCTTACCTGCAGCACACGGCCACGAGCATGGTCACAGGAGTTCACTACGAAGTGGCTTGATGACATATCTAGTCTTAACTAAGTTGATGCTAAAAAAAACAGACTCATGGTTTAAATGGATTCCTGCCAAAAAATGGCTCTTTAAGGTGACTTTAATGAGGCCAGCAGGGCTGAGAACCAGGTCAGGGTTGAGCTGCTACCTGGATCCGTGGTGACGTGAGGAAGTTGTATGTCAACTTCATTTCTTCATATAAAATTGGATTCAGAAAATACCGCACAGACAGTTGTACTGGTCCATAAAGTGAACAGAAGCATTTTAAACTTTAAGAAGTTATCTGTTCAGCGTTTTTGGTAGTTGAACTTTTATTTTCTAACCAAAACCTTAACTCTGATATTGTGAGTGGGATCAAGAAAGTTGGGGGCAGAGAGGACTCGGGCGGTGAGAGCAAACCCCCACACATCCTCACACATCCACACCCCCGTCACACCCCCCCGCACATAGCCATGCATGGGGAGAGCTGAGGTGAACAGCTGTGGATTTTGAGCAAAGACGCTGAATCCTATACAATGTCACCATGAATGTCACATTAATGTGATTTTTATGTGTGTGTTAAAGGGATTCTGGCACATGTTCAGCATGATTCTTAGAGCAAGGAAGAAGTTCAGTATTTGGGGCACTTCAGTTAACCTGAAATACTGACAGTACTGACAAAAGTGACCACAGTACTTTTATTTTGAGTTGTCACTTCCTGTCTGTATGGAGGATTCTCATTGGGTCAGTTGCTGTCCTTAGTCCCGTTAACTGTGGGCAAATGAGTGCGGGCTTGGCTTTACCCAGTGGGTGGGGACAAGCACACATGCAAAGCCGAAGCCTTAGCTTTGTGCTTTTAATGGGATCATATGATAGAAATAATGTCATTCACTGTGTACTGAAGAGGAAAACAGATTGAGAACTATTACTGAATATATTTAGGATTTATTCAGTATGTGCTTAATGTGAACAAACCTGTGAGAAGAGAGGCTTCAATTGAAATTTCGAGGTCCCAGGGAAGAGCTTCCCTGGTGGCTCAGTCAGTAAAGAATCTGCCTGCAATGTGGGAGACCCGGGTTCAATCCCTGAGTTGGGAAGATCCCCTGGAGGAGGGAAAGGCTACCTACCAGGATTCTTGCCTTAGAGAATCCCATGTTGGGAAGATCCCCTGGAGGAGGGAAAGGCTACCTACTGCAGGATTCTTGCCTTAGAGAATCCCATGAACAGAGGAGCCTGGTGGGCTGCAGTCCACGGGGTCGCAAAGACTTGGACACGACAGAATGACCAAGCCCAGAAGGAAGCTAAGGGCACCTGGACTTGGGGAAAAAAGAGGAGGAGGAATAGGAGAAGAACAGTTTGTGAGAAAAACATCTTTTGGTTTTAGGGAACGATTTGAAGGATCAGTTTGGGCTGACAGCTGCCCTTCAGTCTTTATAGAGTTTTCACATAGGAAGAGTCCACTTGCTTCTCGGTTTCCACATTACTGAACCAGGTCCCAGGGTTGGAAGTTTCAGAAAGATTTATTTTTAGCTCAGTGTAACAAAGAACTTCCAAAGTGCCAAATAAATGGATCCTTTCCCCGGTGAAAGTGTCTTAAAAAGAGTACATTTTGTTCAAAAGTCTCCTGCTGTTCTAGGCAGAGAGGGCTCACTTGGAGAGGCTGTGGGGCCCTGTGTGGGTGAGTGGTTCCAAGCTGGCAGGCCTGTCCGCCCTGCTGCTTCCCCTTGCAGATGTCTTACTGTGTAGAAGATCAAGCCTTTCAACGCAGAGTGGATCTCCACATCCTCCCGTTTTCAGCAGTTAAAACTCATCTTCTTTTAGCCCTTGACCCCAGCATACCCTCCATTTACCATGAAGGGTGCCTCTGGCAGGGTGTGCCTCGGCTGTGACTACCTCACCATGCAGTAATATCCTCAGGAGATAAGGACTCTTGGCCGCCAGTTTAGCCCCACGCTTTGCTGAGGTGTGATTACACACCCTGGCCACCATCTTGACCCATAGTCAGATCCGTCCACTCTTCCGCGAGCTCCTTGCACCTTCGTGCAGACCCTGTTCTCTCTCCTGGACCTCGCCCCTCATTGCCCCTTCTCACCAGCGGCCAGACACGTCCCTGAAACAGACCAGTGGGTGTCACCCTCCTGCCTGCTCCCCCGGCACGGCGCCTACCGCTGCCCAAGGGGGTCGGGGTCCTACGAGGCCCCGCGCCCGCCTGCGGCCTGTGCTGCAGAACCCTCCTCCTCGCCCAGAGTCCACCCCTGTGGGCACGTCTCGCTCCCCAGATGTCTCTGTTCCACTCAGAGCTGTTCTGCTTCAGGATTTGTGCCCTGCTTTTCTCCCCGACTTACCTGGTGGCTCAGATGGTAAAGTGTCTGCCCGCAATGCGGGAGAATGGGTTCGATCCCTGGGTGGGGAAGATCCCCTGGAGAAGGAAATGGCACCCCACTCCAGTGCTGTTGCCTGGAGAACCCCGTGGATGGAGGAGCCTGGTGGGCCACAGTCCGCGGGGTCACAGAGGGTCAGACACGACTGAGCGACTTCACTTCACTTTCTCCCCAACTACAGTGATTTCCCTGAATTTTCCATCAACAGCTTCTTGTCTTGAGGACCCCAGTTCCCCGGTCACACCTGCAGCGAGCCCTCCTCCAACCACTGACCCGGAGCCCTGGCCCTGGCCCTCGGTCCTGTTAGCATTTCACAGTCTGCACTCATGTCCACGCTCTTCCTTGCCACCCCTCCGCACGGAATCCAAGCCACATGGAGGAGGAGGCGCCTCGCCTGCCTCATGTAGTGGTGGGGAAAACGTCGGGGTGGCTGGCCTGGGCTGAGTTTCTCTCTCAGTCACTAGGATTGCGGGAGGCTGCTCGGGAGAAAAGCAGGTGACCTGGACCGCTTCTGTTACCAAGGTGACCGCCTCTGTTACCAAGGTGACAGCCGCCTTCTCATATAGAGGTTCCCACTGTTTGCTGGGAGGGCAGCCCTGACCTCTGTGGTGCTTTTAGCAGGACGACTCTGGGTTAGGGCTGCGTGTTCGGTAAATCTACGTCCTGTGGATCTGCAAGCTGCAGGCTCCCTGGAAAATGCCTACAGGCTGCACAACCCGCTGAGGTGTGACAGGGAGGCCCTCTTC
The DNA here is from genome assembly GCF_049115385.1 of Moschus berezovskii. Classification (NCBI taxonomy): domain Eukaryota; kingdom Metazoa; phylum Chordata; class Mammalia; order Artiodactyla; family Moschidae; genus Moschus; species Moschus berezovskii. The sequence goes on along the minus strand of NC_142469.1, from coordinate 110,468,659 downwards.
CACCTGATGGCCCCACTGTGTGACCTGACCCTGACTTTGCCGAGAGCCAGGGAGAGGAGCTGGGGACTGGAGGGCTGGTCGGGGAGGCTCAGGCCCCAAGTCCACTCCTTTCCCTCCTCCTGAGGGCTGTATCCGTGACATCCGTAATGAAGCCTGGTCCCAGGGGAAAGCCGCGATTCGTGGGTGTAGTTTAGACATCAGATCAATGTCTTGACTCCACTCTTTGGTGTCCAGAGCCCCCCGCACAGCTTGTCTCGGGAGCACGATGAACCCTTGCTGCCTGATGCATGCCATCAGACATCTTGGGGCAGTCAACGGGAATTGAAAGAGCAGTCTTTTCTGTAGCGTTTTCCTTCGTTTTTAAGCAATCTCTGTCACCTGTGTTATTAGTTCCATATTTACAATTGGATACAGTGTTAGTTGCTCATTTGTGTCTGACTCTTTGCGACCCCATGGTCTGTAGCCCACCAGACTCCTCTGTCCATGGGATTCTCCAGGCCAGAATACTGGAGTGGGTTGCCATTTCCTTCTCCAGGGGATCTTCCCGACCCAGGGATCAAACCCAGGTCTTCTGCATTGCAGGCAGATTCTTTACCATCTGAGCCACCAGGGGAGCCCGCTTAAACAGGATATTCAGATATAAAGAAACGCACCCAGATCAGTAGTGACCGTGGCTGGAGCCAAGGGGCTTCGGTGCATGTGTGAGCAGGGTCACAGCGAACATGCAGGCTTGAGAGGGTGATTGGGGCCTGGCTGCTCTGGTGTCCCCCAGAACACACAGCAGGTGTGGTCCTGATGTAGGACTCAGGAGAGTCTTCCGAGAGAAGAATCCTCGTCCACCCTCGTTTGAACTGCCGGTGCAGGCTTCACTTTCACTCTTTCGAGTCTGTTTTTGTTACTGGCACACAAAGATGCTCTGGTGTTTTCCGGAGATGAAGGCTCACAGGTGCGCTGGTGACCTCAGGTTGCGCTTCTGTCCTCCCGTGTGCGGTCACTGGCCCTGGCTCCTCAGCCGGAAGTGTGTGGGGAAGGTGTTGGGTTGAATGGAGACAGATCCTGAATTGTGCTGCTGTTTCCTGCTGGAAGCAACGATCCCGATGCAGATGTGTTGGGCATGAAAACGGAGCCACAGTTGCTTCTGTTTATCACCAGCAGTTCACACTCTGCGTAGAAAGCCGCCTCCTCCGGACCTCCTCTTGGCCTTCCTCCCCACCGTTTCCTCGCTTGCCAAGTTCTGTGTTATACAGACTTCAGGAAGACGGAAATTTCTCAAGTGTGGGTGGTCTTGTTTCAGGCAGATAGAACATTGTTAAATTATTACCCTACAGTTTAAAACCAGAGCGCAGTTGTTTTAAGCTATGTTGAACACATCTGGATAACAGTTAATAAGTCTCATTTCCAAGGATAAGGTGAACCACTGGAAAATACCGTATTGCTTTGAATTTTGCCTTTGCTTTCTGTGATTCACGTCAGATTATAAAAGAAAGGGAGAAAAAAGAACTTCTGACGGATGAGTCTGGTTTTCCCCCTGTTGCTGAATTTAAGAATTTGAAATAGTTCATGCTTTCCTGTATGCCTCTCATGCTTTTAATTGTCAGACCCAAGGAAACCTAATTTTAAGTGAAACAGTCTTGAGCTTTAAAGAAAATAATGGAAAGAGCTTGGTGGCGGTGGTTTTGTTGCTCAGTCACGTCTGACTCTTCGCGACCCCGTGGACTGTAGCCCACCAGACGCCTCTGTTCATGGGATTCTCCAGGCCAGAATACTGGAGTGGGTAGCCTTTCCCTTCTCCAGGGGATCTTCCCAACCCAGGGATGGAACCAGGTCTCGCACATTGCAGGTGGATTCTTTACCAGCTGAGCCACTGGGGAAGCCCAAGAATACTGGAGTCGGTAGCCTTTCCCTTCTCCAGGGGATCTTCCCAACCCAGGAATCGAACCGGGGTCTCCTGCATTGCAGGAGTTCCTTACCGCTGAGCCACCTGGGAAGCCCATGAGAAGAACACACACGCACTGTAGCGTCCATCACGCTTGGCGCGCAGGAGGCCTGGGCTCAGACTTCAGTGCTGAACAGAATTTATCTGCCTCACCTCAAGGTCTCCACCACTGATGGGAACGCATTAGCTACAGTCCTGTCAGGTATGGTATTCCATTTGTAGCCTAAAGAAAAGAGGTGATTTATTGAAAATTATAGAGCTAGTTCATGGCAGAACATGTTACACAGGTCTCTAGAATCCTAGATGGGTGTTTTTCCCACAGTATGGTAGCCTTTCAGTATAATTTAGAATTTTACCTGTGTATGACTATCTATCTTAATTTTTAGGTGAGTCATCTTATAAAATTATACTTTAAATAGTTCACAAAAAACTTAAAATATATTCATATATATCTTTTACATTAAAGCATTCTTATAGATGAGTAGAAGATACAAATAATTCCAAATTTTACTTGGATGAGAAATTTACGTATCCAGATGTTAGAATACATGAAATTATCAAGGGTTGAACTTATGATAAGACCTAAAACTGATGAAGAAAAAGGAGAGAAGACTCAAATTACTGAAATCAGAAGTGGAAGTGGAGACCTTTCTGCCTGCCTTAAAATGAGCTGCTGTATCACAGTAATGCATATACCTTGGTTGAAATGGAAACATTCCTAGAAAAGTACAAATTAGTGAAGCTGACTCAAGAATAAATAGAAAATTTTAGTAGATTTATAACAAGATTAAATAATAATAATAATTTAAAAGCTTTCCACAAAGCAAATCCAGGACAAGATGGCTTCACTGGTAACTCTTACCAGACATTTAAAGAAGAATTAATACCACTTCTTCACAAAATCTTCCAAGAAATTACAGGAAAAACAGCATAACTCATTCAATGAGGTCAGTATTACTCTGATTTAAAAAACAAAAGAACAGAAAACTAAGACCAATATCTGTTATGAATATAGACACAAAAATTCTCAACAAATTACTAGCAAATCAAATCCAGAAATATATATAAAAAATTACACACCATTACCAATTGAGATTTATCCCAGGAATGCAAGGTTGGCTTAATAAAAAAGTAAATTAATATATCATAATACATTGTGTCAATAAAGAAAATGTATGATCATCTCAATAGGCACAGAAAAATCATTTGAAAAAATGTAACAGCCATTGATGAGTGATTCAAACAATAGAAGAACTTCAAAATGATGGAAATCCACCTATGAAAAGCTCACAGCTAACATCATTGTTAGTTTTGAAGGACTGGATATTTTCCCTAAGATTAGGAAAGACGTAAGGATGTCCACCCCGACCACTTGTGTTCACGTTTGTCCTGAAGGACATGAAGTTCCAGTTGGGGCAGGTAGACAGGAAACACAAACCTGCACACGTGAGCAGCCACATCTTCAGAACCGTTGCCAGCTGGTGGCCCGTTACCAGTGCTTTGGCACTGTCGTCTCCCTCGAGGGTCATGTAACAGACGGAGTCCAAGGTCTCCTGCCCACGTGGCTCTGTGAACACTCTTTCCTCCGGGGCGCCCAGGTGTGGAGTCTCAGCACACACCGTTTGCTTCCGGCTTTTCTGCCTTTGAACAGGGGAGCCTGCCGTCTGTAGGAAACTCTTGGACTCCACTTCGCATCACTCTCTTAGGGACCTTTCTCTGGGTGTAGGCACATTCTCCACTAGTTCCTGCTTAGCCACAGCTGTCGCTCCTGGGTGTGGGTCTAAAACTCACGTGTGTCTGTTGCTGCTCCTCTGGCCTCTTTTGCTGTTTTCCTCCAAAAGTCTTTGCCCAACGTGCTGAATCCCGCACCCTTCCACAGGCTGTGCTCTCACACAGCCGTGCCCCCCGCCCTGGGCCAGCTCTTCTTTCTGGAAAAGTTCTCTCCACTTGTCTCCCTCCTCTAATTCTTACTTGTCCTTCAAGACCCAACCTCCCCACGGTGTCTGCCCCTGGGGTCGCATCTTCTCCTGAGTGGGGATTATGCCCTATCTCCCAGATCCTTTAAAGACCTGTAGACTTCCTTTCCTGTTTCTGTTCCATGCTGTCATCTCCTGTGAACTCTACAGCCCTAGACTCTACCATGTTATTTGGCAGAAACCACAGTGGCCACAGGACTGGAAAAGGTGAGTCTTCATTCCAATCCCAAAGAAAGGCAATGCCAAAGAATGCTCAAACTACGGCACAATTGCACTCATCTCACACGCTAGTAAAGTCATGCTCAAAATTCTCCAAGCCAGGCTTCAGCAATACGTGAACCATGAAATTCCAGATGTTTAAGCTGGTTTTAGAAAAGGCAGAGCAACCAGAGATCAAATTGCCAACATCCGCTGAATCATGGAAAAAGCAAGAGAGTTCCAGAAACATCTATTTCTGCTTCATTGACTATGCCAAAGCCTTTGATTGTGTGGATCACAATAAACTGTGGAAAATTCTGAAACAGATGGGAATACCAGACCACCTGATCTGCCTCCTGAGGAACCTGTATGCAGGTCAGGAAGCAACAGTTAGAACTGGACATGGAACAGCAGACTGGTTCCAAATAGGAAAAGGAGTACGTCAAGGTTGTATATTGTCACCCTGCTTATTTAACTTACATGCAGAGTACATCATGAGGAACGCTGGGCTGGAAGAAGCACAAGCTGGAATCAAGATTGCCAGGAGAAATATCAACAACCTCAGATATGCAGATGACACCACCCTTATGGCAGAAAGTGAAGAGGAACTAAAAAGCCTCTTGATGAAAGTGAAAGAGGAGAGTGGAAAAGTTGGCTTGAAGCTCAACATTCAGAAAACAAAGATCTTGGCATCTGGTCCCATCACTTTATGGGAAATAGATGGGGAAACAGTGGAAACTGTCAGACTTTATTTTTTTGGGCTCCAAAATCACTGAGGATGCTGATTGCAGCTAGGAAATTAAAAGACGCTTACTCCTTGGAAGGAGGGTTGTGACCAACCTAGATAGCATATTAAAAAGCAGAGACATTACTTTGCTAACCAAGGTCCGTCTAGTGAAGGCTATGGTTTTTCCCGTGGTCATGTATGGATGTGAGAGTTGGACTGTGAAGAAAGCTGATCGCCGAAGAATTGATGGTTTTGAACTGTGGTGTTGGAGAAGACTCTTGAGAGTCCCTTGGACTGCAAGGAGATCCAACCAGTCCATTCTAAAGGAGATCAGTCCTGGGTGTTCACTGGAAGGACTGATGCTAAAGCTGAAACTCCAATACTTTGGCCACCTGATGCGAAGAGTTGACTCACTGGAAAAGACTCTGATGCTGGGAGGGATTGGGGGCGGGAGGAAAAGGGGACGACAGAGAATGAGATGGCTGGATGGCATCACCGACTCGATGGACATGAGTTTGAGTGAACTCCGGGAGTTGGTGATGGACAGGGAGGCCTGGCATGCTGTGATTCATGGGGTCGCAAAGAGTCGGACACGACTGAGTGACTGAACTGAACTGAACTGAACAGATGCTCAAAATTATGTGTTGAATTGGTATCAGCATTTAGATGGCCCAGTGGTGACACAGATCCAGTAATGACTCTCCTTCCAGGTGAACCTTCATCCTTGACATCTGTTTTTCCTGACATTTCCTGGTTCTGGGGGCCTAGGTTGAGGGCATTGTTAGAAGTAAGAGCCTAAAATTCTTATTTTAGTTAAACTGAAAAAAGCACATACTCTATTCATCTACCTCGACAGAAACACATTTATCACATCAAAAACTGAAAACATGTAAAGCTGCGAGTTTCATAGGACGAAAGTTTAACAAAATTTAAAGGTAATTGAGTATAATTACTGTGCAAGCTTGGGTGTTCTGCTAAAGGGTTGGCCATGGAGTTAAATCCTCAGTTCATGAAAATAGGAATAAAAATAGGAAAATAGGCCAGACTTGGTGATGAGCACTGCTCCCAGCTGCTGCTGCCGTCCAGACTGATGTCCCCTGTGATGCCTGCACCGAGGCTGTGAACCTTGGGCAGGGCTGCAGCCGCTGAGGGGGGCGCTGGGGGCCTGCCTCCCGGGCTTCAGGGGCAATGCAAGATGGGAAAGGTGGCGGGTTCCCCAAGGTGGGGCAGGTCTTCAGAAGGTGCTTAACAGCGAGGAAGCATGACAGAGGTCCTTCAGGGAAGACAGCCCAGAGTCGTTGCTAAGCGAGTGCACGTTTGCGTGATGCCACGGGCGTGCGGCTGCCCGAGGGGCCGGAGAGCGTCCCTGGTGCGTCCCTCGCAGCTCCGAGGTGACATGGGATCTTACTCTGTCTGTTTCTGTTAGAACTGAGACTGCCTGTAGAACCAAGGGCTTCACAAGTGGTGTGTTACATGCTTGTCTTCCTGCTAAGCTTTAACGTTGGGATGGTCTTTGTTGGTCCAAGGAGGGAAGCGGCAAAATGGGCTCGAGCAGGAAAATGTGCAAAGGCTGAAGGTCATTGTTAACTGCAGAAAAGAATCATTGCTTCCTAACTGTTTCGCATGAATATGTAAAGATGACGGTGTGAAAACTGACCCAAGGCAACTGGCAACAGGCCCCCTTTTATTGAAACAGTAAAGAGAATGTAATTTTATGTATCAGATGTAACCCGCTCATGCATTCGTTCAGTCAGAATTATCGAGTGTCATGAAGAACAGTAATGGAGGCTGATGGATCCTTGTAGTCACTGAAACTTAATCTAGGCAAGAACACAGGCAGTAAATGCCAAAAAACCAAGGTAACTGGGCAGTGTTGAAAGGTAACTGGGCCTCTGATGAAAGCAGGGGCATTAGGTGTGCATTTCAGAAGTCCTGTGTGTGTGTGTATGTGTGTGCGCGTGCTATGTTTTAGGGAGGTTTGTGACATTTCTCAGGAAAGTAATTCTGCAATCATAGAATTCAGACCTGTTGAAATTCACCCTTTCAGTAACTGATGTATAATTTTTATTGGATCCACAGAATAGGGGGAAGGCGTGGGAAGGGGACAGGAGAGGCGTGGCCACTGGCCACTGACCTGTGACCTTCAGGCCAGAGCTGCCCTTCACCAGCAGGGATACCCGGGCTCCCACACCCCGGAGCCCGGTCCCCACGCAACTCCGCCTCAGAGCCCATCCTGGGTTTCTGCGGCGCTGGGCCGCTTCCTTCCCCCGAGAAGCCACACGGGTAGGTGTGTTGTGAGGCCGGCGTGGGGACCGGCGTGTGTGCGGTCCCGGGGACGAAGGCGATGTGCATCTGCACGCGGGGAACCGGGGCCCTGCGGCGGGGCCGTCGGCGGGCTGGGCCCCGGGCCTCCCGGGACGTATTTGTAGCTGTTTGTACGCGCAGCTGTTGAGCCCTGGCCACGGAGGATGGTTCGTATTATGTTTAATGGTTGTTGAGCTAATATCTGGCGAGGCCCAGCGCAGCTCCTGACGGCCTGGCCTCCGCGCTCGCTGCGCCGCCCCCACTCTGCGCTCACGTCTGAGAAATGTGCCGCCTGGACGGCAGTTTCAGCCGCGCTCCGCTTCCCTGTAAATGATTTATAAGCCTGCCTTGAAAACTCTGTCTTTAAATAAGTTGCAGTGCTGGAGTTGTCCTCAACACATAGGATTCCTATTACACATAATTCTGTGATTACTAGTCATGGCACAGTGCTGACAGTCTGTGAACTATACAAATATGGCAACTTTTTTCTTTTGCATTCAGGGATAAGTGTTATTCAAGAACAGAGAATGCCAAAGAAGAAGGTATAATAACAAAATTTCCCACATACAAAGCTCGCAGACCTCACTGGAACTGTGCTGGTGGTAACCCGCCTGCGTTTTTAAGATGGGGCCCGTAGCAGCAGGCTTTGTCCAAAATGCACCACTTCAGTTTGCCTACTGAAGGACATGGCAGAGTGGAATTAAAAGATAGCTCACTGCTCTGGTTTAAGGCATGTTTTGCCCATAATGACTAGAAGCCTGTATTCTCAGAATTTGTAGAGTATGAAGTCATTTTGTGAAAAATACAGATACATAGAAATATTATGTTGGTGGAATTGTTTTACCTAAGAATTGACATCACCTCTTAATGCATTCCCACTTTTAAAGAAACAATATATATTATTTTGGAAAATAGAAAATATGCACGAACTAAACAACGTGAACAAAGAAAAGGAAGAAACAAAAGCCCTTCAGTGCTCAGGCCCAGCGCTAACCGCCGTTGGCGTGTTTGGGTCTTTCCATGCATATGTGTGTGTGTAACACACATGCGCGTGTACTCAGGGAAGTGAGCTCCTGTTGCAAATACTGGCTTCTACTCATTTTCCTGGCGTTCAGCTTTGGTTTTGGCATCGAGTTCCCGTACATGGGCGCCCAGTTTCGTGTAGGCAGTCTTGCTTGCTGCTTTCAAGAGTTATTTTTATCTTTGGAGAGTTTCATCATGATGTGTCTAGGTGTGGATATGTGAGTTTATTCCATGTGAAGTTTATTGAGCTTCTTGAATATGTGGAATAATGGTTTTCATCAAATTTGGGGATTTTCCAGCCATTATTTCTTAAAATATTCTTTCTGCCTCTTTGTTTCCTCTCCCCTGGGGCTCCCAGTGTGTGTGTGTGTTGGTGTATGTGACGTGCCCACAGGTTTCTGAGGCTCTGTCCCCTTTTCTTCATTTTTGTCCTTCCAGTCCTTGGGTGGACACTCTGTTGTGTCCATCTCGTGTCTGTTGTGTCCTGGCTGAAAGTTGATGGCTTCTTCTGCCTATGTAAGTTGCTGTTGAGTCCCTCTGGTGGGTTTTTCGTATTGGTTATTGTCCTTCTCAACATCAGAATTTCTCTTTATAATTTCTGACTCTTTATTGATATTCTCTGTTTGGTGAGACCTTATCCTCAAACTTTGCTTTAGCTTTTTATTCATAGGTTCTTTTCCTTTTGCTTCTTGGACCTATTGAAAGTCTTGTCTACAAAGTCCCATGTGTGGGCTTCCTTGGGGACAGTTTCTCTTTGCCTCCTTTTTCCGTGGATGGGTCATTCTTTATTGTGTCCTTGCAAGACTCATCCTTTTGTTGTTGTTGAAAACGGGTTCCATGAACATTATAACGTGATCCCTCTAGAAACCAGATTCTCTCCCTTTCCCAGGATGATTTTATATTGCTCCTCATCACAGGCAACTTTATGTGTCTTTTGCTGACTTTCTGAGTGAAAATTCTGTATGTATTATGTGTCATTTATGGCCATTGAAGTCTCCAGCCAGTTAACCTGGTTGTCAACTAATGATTAAACAGGATTTCCTTAAATGTCTGGAAACAAATGATTTTCCTGTCTTTGAAAAGGAGGGGTGTGTGTGTGTGTGTGTGTGTGTGTGTGTGTGTGCGCATGTCTTCCACATGCAGCCAAGCAGCACACAGCTCTGTCTTACCCACCACTCCTTCACTGAAGCTCACGGCCAGCCACAGGTGAGAACTGGGTGCTTTCTGGACCTTTCCTGGGCCTGTGCACGGCCCCAGGCAAGCACACGGCTCAATCTCCAGGACCACAGCAGAGCTGCTTCAGCTCCTACATTATCTCATTTTCCAGCCTTTCCTCCCAAGGCTTTTGGTTTGTGAACTGTTTGCTCCAAACGTCACCTGTGACCCAGGCAGCAACCACGAACGTGTCGGCCTGTGTGAGTTCTGGACAAATGCTTCCCCCTGGACCAGACTGCCTCCAGTAAAGCAGAGGCAAGACTTTGGCACAAGGCTTCCAGGGAGACATCACGCAGGTCAAAATAAGTGATTCAAATTCTTATACACAAGGTCCGCTCTGCTCCATCCAGTACTGGAAGTGCAGGGGATTACTGTCATGGCTACCACTGAGCAAGGGGGTGGGGAATGGGTTTGAGGTGAGTCAAACACCATAAATCTTATGGTTCTTACTAAGATTCAGCTGTTTTCCTGAGTAAATGCCTTTGTGGTACCTGCAACCTTTGATTAATCCTCAGACTTCTGGGGGAAAAAAAGCTAATTCTGTCCTTTCATGCCAGTTTTTCACTGCGTTTATGGAGGGACAGAAGTTCAAGTTTCTTATCTCTTTGCTATCTGTTACTCTTGTGATTGTTTCTTCAGCTGAATGTCAGAGTTATTTATTCATATTTAGGTCTTGACTTGAATTACATTCAATTCATAGATCAATTTTCAGTGAACTGAGAACTTTATAATTTTGAAGATTTCATTCAAAAACTTGAATTGCTTTTCTGCTTTTGTGTCTCTTTGTAAGTTATTTAAAATATATACACTTTCACGAATTTTAAGTTTATTCTTTATTTACTTTTATTTTATTTATTTAAGATGGTTATAATCTTGTTGCTCAGTCGCTCAGTCGTGTCCGACTCTTTGTGACCCATGAACTGCAGCACGTCAGGCTTGCCTGTCCTTCCCTGTCTTCTGGAGTTTCCTCAGATTCATGTGCATTGAGTCGGTGACGCCATCCAACCATCTCATCCTCTGCCGTCCCCTTCTCCTCCTGCCTTCAATCTTCCCCAGCATCAGGGTCTTTTCCAATGAGTTGACTCTTCACATTAGGTGGCCAAAGATATAGGTAAGTATATAATAAACATATAAGCATATATGTGTTTATTTTATGATACTGAAATAGTCCATGAAGTCTGTTTTTCTATTACACTTCCTAAGAATACACAGAAGAACTATACAAAAAAGATCTTCACGACCAAGATAATCACGATAACGTGATCACTGACCTACAGCCACTTGGAATGTGAAGTCAAGTGGGCCTTAGAAAGCATCACTACAAACAAAGCTAGTGGAGGTGATGGAATTTCAGTTGAGCTATTTCAAATCCTGAAAGATGATGCTGTGAAAGTGCTGCACTCAATATGCCAGCAAATTTGGAAAACTCAGCAGTGGCCACAGGACTGGAAAAGGTCAGTCTTCATTCCAATCCCAAAGAAAGGCAATGCCAAAGAATGCTCAAACTACCGCACAGTTGCACTCATCTCACATGCTAGTAAAGTCATGCTCAAAATTCTCCAAGCCAGGCTTTAGCAATATGTGAACCGTGAACTCCCAGATGTTCAAGCAGGTTTTAGAAAAGGCAGAGGCACCAGAGATCAAATTGCCAACATGCGCTGGATCATGGAGAAAGCAAGAGAGTTCCAGAAAAACATCTATTTCTGCTTCATTGACTATGCCAAAGCCTTTGACTGTGTGGATCACAATAAACTGTGGAAAATTCTGAAACAGATGGGCATACCAGACCACCTGACCTGCCTCTTGAGAAACCTGTGTGCAGGTCAGGAAGCAACAGTCAGAACTGGACATGGAACAACAGACTGGTTCCAAATAGGAAAAGGAGTGCGTCAAGGCTGTATATTGTCACCTTGCTTATTTAACTTATATACATCATGAGGAACGCTGGGCTGGAAGAAGCACAAGCTGGAATCAAGATTGCTGGGAGAAATATCAATAACCTCAGATATGCAGATGACACCACCCTTATGGCAGAAAGTGAAGAGGAACTCAAAAGCCTCTTGATGAAAGTGAAAGAGGAGAGTGAAAAGGTTGGCTTGAAGCTCAACATTCAGAAAACAAAGATCATGGCATGTAGTCCCATCACTTTATGGGAAATAGATGGAAAAACAGTGGAAACAGTGTCAGACTTTATTTTGGGGGGCTCCAAAATCACTGTAGATGCTGATTGCAGCCAGGAAATTAAAAGACGCTTACTCCTTGAAAGAAAAGTTATGACCAAACTAGATAGTATATTAAAAGGCAGACATTACTTTGCCAACCAAGGTCTGTCTGGTCAAGTCTATGGTTTTTCCTGTGGTCATGTATGGATGTGAGAGTTGGACTGTGAAGAAAGCTGAGCGCCGAAGAATTGATGGTTTTGAACTGTGGTGCTGAAGAAGACTCTTGAGAGTCCCTTGGACTGCAAGGAGATCCAACCAGTCCATTCTAAAGGAGATCAATCCTGGGTGTTCATTGGAAGGACTGATGTTAAAGCTGAAACTGCAATACTTTGGCCACCTCATGGGACGAGTTGACTCACTGGAAAAGACTCTGATGCTGGGAAGGATTGCAGGCAGGAGGAGAAGGGGACGACAGAGAATGAGATGGCTGGATGGCATCACCGACTCAATGGACATGAGTTTGAGTGAACTCTGGGAGTTGGTGATGGACAGGGAGGCCTGGCGTGCTGTGATTCATAGGGTTGCAAAGAGTCGGACATGACTGAGAGACTGAACTGAACTGAAGAATATATTGTTAGCATGAAAAACACTGTCAATTTACAGATTATACTTTCACTGAATATTTTTATTCACATGGCATCCTTGATTTTTTAAGTAAATACTCTTATGGAAATAGTAATAATTTTGACACTTAATTTCCAAATGTATGCTCCTTATTTTATTTTATTCCAGTATTTTATTAGACAACAGTCCCAAGTGCTGTCCTATCGGTGTGGTGGTGGTGGTGAGCGTTCTTGTCTAATTACAGCGTGACATTTTGGGGGGCAAAACCATAGCACAATGAATGTCTAACAGTGGAGCAGCTGCAGTGGCCGTGGATGCGGCACATTCGTGAATTCAGGAGAAATAACCACAGAGCATAAACATTAAGCATGCGTTTTATTATTGGCTTGAATCTCTCCCACTGTTTGTGAGTAGAATCTTGTTTCACTAGAGATTTAGTTGTATTTTTATTACTCTTTCCACTTTTCTTGTTATTGTGAAATGTAATATATTGAAGACATGTACATAGAACAGGTGTGTACACTGCAATGCCTTACCATTGAACATTGTACCAATAGGTTCTGTGTCCGTTCTCCAGAAATACATTTGGTATTCCAACTTTTGTGCTCATCACCCCTTGGATTTAGTTTTAGTTTTAAAAACATATCCCCCCCAAACATATCTATTCCTTGTTTCTGAATATACATGACATGCAATGTATTTTCCTTTATTTTGATTATTACAAATGAGGCTGCCTTGCCACACGTCTCTTATTACACACGTGAACAGATTTCTGCATTTATGCAACTAGGGCATGAAGTGAAGTGTCATAGGCTTGTATTGTTTCTTTATTGTTTTGGCCATGGCAAGGGGCTTGAGGGTCTTAGTTCCCTGACCAGTGATCAGACCCTCACTCCCTGCAGTGAAAGTGCAGAGTCTTAAACACTGGACTGCCAGGGAAGTCCCCAGACTGTCTTGGGTGTGATTTGCCATTTTCATTTTAACATGAATTTTAAATAATATTATTAAACTCCACAAAAGACACCTGTGGGGAATTTGCCTGGATGTGAGAGTTGGACCATAAAGAAAGCTGGGCACTGAAGAATTGATGCTTTTGAACTGTGGTGTTGGAGAAGACTCTTGAGAGTCCCTTGAAATGCAAGGAGATCCAACCAGTCCATCGTAAAGGAAATCAGTCCTGAATAGTCATTGGAAGAACTGATGCTGAAGCTGAAACTCCAATACTTTGGCATCCTGATGTGAAGAACTGACTCATTAGGGGACCCTGATGCTGGGAAAGATTGAAGGCAGGAGGAGGGGACGACAGAGGATGAAATGGTTGGATGGCATCACCGACTCAACACACATGAGTCTGAGCAAGCTGTGAGAACTGGTGATGGACGGGGAGGCCTGGCCTGCTGCAGTCCATGGGGTTGCAAAGAGTCGGACACGACTGAGAGACTGAATTGAACTGAACTGAAATTGAATTAATAGGTTAGTTGGGGAGACATCTTGACAATATTAATTCTTCTGATCCAAGAACCTGCCATTCTTTTCTTTTTATTTAGATTTTATCTCAGTGTTTTATAAATTTCTATGTAAAATGTCTTACATAGTTTTTGTTAACTTTCTTTTAGCTACCTGACATTTCAGATGCTATTCAAAGTATGTCTTTAAAAGTTTATTTTTAATATTTTTGTTCATATGTGGAAATACAATTGATTTTTCTATATTGATTTTGTATTCCGAAATCATGCTAGCCATTTTATTACAAAATATATTAGTAGATTGTATTCTTCAGCATCATATAATCTATGACTAATGAGTTTTATTTCTTATTACACATAATCTTTGAATGATGACAGTTTTCTTTCTTTCTTTAAAATCTTGTCACTACATTTACGTATTGTTGATTTTTACTACACTGGCTAAATTCTTTAGTAAAAAGTTGAATGTGAGTGGTGAGATCTTTTTCCCAATCTTACACAGAAAGCTTTCAACATTTCATCAAGTTTGATGTTTGTTGTAGCTTTTTGAAATTATCATTGCTTTTAAAAATTACTCTTTGTCAAATGAAGTTCCCTTTTACTTGTTTGCTAAGAATGGATGCTAAATTATACTGTTCATGGGGTTCTCAAGGCAAGAATACTCAAGTGGTTTGCCATTCCCTTCTCCAATGGACCACATTCTGTCAGACCTCTCCACCATGACCCGCCCGCCTTGGGTGGCCCCACACGGCCTGGCTTAGTTTCATTGAGTCAGACAAGCTGTGGTCCGTGTGATCAGACTGGCTAGTTGTCTGTGATTGTGGTTTCAGTCTGTCTGCCCTCTGATGCCCTCTCACAGCGCCTACCGTCTTACTTGGGTTTCTCTTACCTTGGACGTGGGTTATCTCTTCACGGCTGCTCCAGCAAAGCGCAGCCGCCACCCCTGACCTTGGACGTGGGGTAGCTCTTCTTGGCCATTCCTGCGCTGTCACAGATGCCGCTCCATGGCAAAGAATGCTCAAATTATCACACAATTGCACTCATCTCACACGATAGTAAAGTCATGCTCAAAATTCTCCAAGCCAGCCTTCAGCAATACGTGAACCGTGAACTTTCAAATGTTCAAACTGGTTTTAGAAAAGGCAGAGCAACCAGAGATCAAATTGCCAACATCTGCTGGATCATGGAAAAAGCAAGAGAGTTCCAGAAAAACATCTATTTCTGCTTTATTGACTATGCCAAAGCCTTTGACTGTGTGGATCATAATAAACTGTGGAAAATTCTAAAAGAGATGGGAATCCCAGACCACCTGACCTGCCTCTTGAGAAATCTGTATGCAGATCAGGAAGCAACAGTTAGAACTGGACATGGAACAACAGACTGGTTCCAAATAGGAAAAGGAGTATGTCAAGGCTGTATATTGTCACCCTGCTTATTTAACTTATGAGAAATGCAGGGCTGGATGAAGCTCAGGCTGGAATCAGGATTGCTGGGAGAAATGTCAGTAACCTCAGATATGCAGATGCCACCACCCTTATGGCAGAAAGTGAAGAACTAAAGAGCCTCTTGATGAAAGTGAAAGAGAAGAATGAAAAAGTTGACTTAAAGCTCAACATTCAGAAAACTAAGATCATGGCATTTAGTCCTATCACTTCATGGCAAATAGATGGGGAAACAGTGGAAACAGTGGCTGACTTTATTTTTCTGGGCTCCAAAATCAGATGGTGACTGCAGCCATGAAATTAAAAGACGCTTACTCCTTGAAAGTCATGACCAACCTAGATAGCATATTAAAAAGCAGAGACATTGCTTTGTCAACAAAGGTCCATCTAGTCAAGGCTATGGTTTTTCCAGTAGTTATGTATGGATGTGAGAGTTAGACTATAAAGAAAGCTGAGCGCCAAAGAATTGATGCTTTTGACCTGTGTTGTTGGAGAAGACTCTTGAGAGTCCCTTGGACTGCAAGGAGATCCAACCAGTCCATCCTAAAGGAAATCAGTCCTGGGTGTTCATTGGAAAGACTGATGTTGAAGCTGGAAACTCCCAATATTTTGGCCACCTGATGTGAAGAGCTGACTCATTGGAAGAGTCCCTAATGCTGGGAAAGATTGAAGGCAGGAGGAGAAGGGGACGACAGAGAATGAGATGGCTGGATGGCATCACCGACTCGATGGACATGAGTTTGAGTGAACTCTGGGAGTTGGTGATGGACAGGGAGGCCTGGCGTACTGCGGTCCATGGGGTCGCAAAGAGTCGGACATGACTGAGCGACTGAACTGAACTGATGGTAAATTAAAAAACAGTCCTTTGTTTTATTTTGGCTACACTGGGCTTTCATTGCTGTCTTAGGCCTTCTCCAGTTGTGGCCAGTGGGACCTGCTCGTCATTGCAGCGCACGGGCTTCTCTGGTTGTGGAGTGCAGGCTCTCGAGCGTGGACCCAGTAGAGGTGCCACTCGGGCGTGGTGGCTCCGTGGCGTGTGGGATCTCCCTGGACCAGCGACTGAAACTGTTCCCTGCATTGGCAGTTGGGTTCTTATCCACTGCTCTACCAGGGAAGCCCCAGATGCTAAATTTTAACACATGCTCTTTCTGCATTATTGAAATGATAATTTTTTTTCTTTTTTTAAACCAGTCTTTATTCTTAGAATAAATGCAACTTGGTCTTAATGTATTGGATTTTTAATACACTGGGGAATATATTTGGATTCTATTTTTATTTTGCATTTAAAAATTTTATGTCCACAACTGAGTGGGTGTGTGTATACCTTTTTTTCTTTGTGAAGGTGTTGATTTTACTGTTTTTCCTGTTTATTCACCCTGAAATAAATGAGTCTTACCTAGACCTGGAATTTGTCAGCTGTCAGAGTGTGTGGATTGCCTGCTGGCCTCGGGTCTTCATTAGGTCTCCATCAGGTACGTCCGAGGGAACCATCAGAAGCTACTGGGTAGGACTCTCTGCTGGAGCGCTGCTGCACCCCTGTGCTCTTGGGCACCTGATTTCTCAGAGTGTTGAGTCAGAGACCATGCCCAATGTCTTTATTGCTGCACTGTATCTTCTAGACAGAACCAGCAAATAGGACTGACCCTAGATGTACAGTAAGAAGTTCCACAAACGAATGACTGACTCCATTTCTACCACATTGACTGTTAGAGATCAGTTCAGTTCAGTCACTCAGTCATGTCCAACTCTTTGAGACCCCATGAACTGCAGCAAGCCCCGCCTCCCTGTCCATCACCAGCTCCCGGAGCTTGCTCAAACTCATGTCCATTGAGTTGGTGATACCATCCAACCATCTCATGCTCTGTCATCCCCTTCTCCTCCTGCCTTCAATCTTTCCCAGTATCAGGGTCTTTTCTAATGAGTCAGTTCTTCGCATCAGGTGGCCAAAGTGTTGGAGTTTCAGCTTCAACATCAGTCCTTCCAATGAATATTCAGGACTGATTTCCTTTAGGATTGACTGGTTTGCTCTCCTTGCAGTTCAAGGAACTCTCAAGAGTCTTCTTCCAACACCACAGTTCAAAAGCATCAATTCTTCAGTGCTCAGTTTTCTATATATTCCAACTCTCACATCCATACATTACTGGAAAAACCATAGCTTTGACTACATGGACCTTTGTTGGTAAAGTAATGTCTCTGCTTTTTAATATGCTTTCTAGGTTTGTCATAGCTTTTCTTCCAAGGAGCAAGCATCTTTTGATTTCACAGCTGCAGTCACCATCTGCAGTGATTTTGGTTTTATGTAAGGCATAAAGAAAGTAAAGTGCTCAAGAAAGTAAAGTGATTTTAGAGCCCAGTGTGGAACCAGTTCATTGTTCCATGTCCAGTTCTAACTGTAGCTTCTTGACCTGCATATAGATTTTTCAGGAGGCAGGTACAGTGGTCTGGTATTCCCATCTCTTGAAGAATTTTTCACAGTTTGTTGTGATCCACACAGTCAAAGGCTTTGATGTAGTAAATGAAACAGAAATAGATGTTTTTCTGGAACTCTCTTGCTTTTTCTATGATCCAGTGTACGTTTGCAATTTGATCTCTGGTTCCTCTGTGTTTTCTGAATCCAGCTTGAACATCTGAAAGTCCTCGGTTCACATACTGTTGAAGCCTGGCTTGGAGAATTTTGAGCATGACTTTGCTAGCATGAGAGATGAGTACAATTGTGTAGTAGTTTGAGCATTCCTTGGCATTGCTTTTCTTTGGGATTAGAATGAAAACTGACCTTTTCCAGTCCTGTGGCCACTGGTGAGTTTTCCAAATTTGCTGGCATACTGAATGTACCACTTTCACAGCATCATCTTAGGATCAGCTGGAATAGCTCAGCTGGAATTCCATCACCTCCACTAGCTTTGTAGTGGTGCTTCCTAAGGCCCATTTGACTTCAGACTCCAGGATGTCTGGCTCTAGGTGAGTGATCACACCATCGTGGTTTTTTGAATCATGAAGATCTTTTTTGTTGAGCTCTTCTGTGTATTCTTGCCACTTCTTATTAATATCTTCTGCTTCTGTCAGGTCCTTACCATTTCTGTCCTTTATTGAGACCATCTTTGCATGAAATGCTCCCTTGTATCTCTAATTTTCTTGAAGAGGTCTCTAGTCTTTCCCATTCTATTGTTTTCCTCTATTTCTTTGCACTGATCACTGAGGAAGGCTTTTTATCTCTTTTTGCTATTCTTTGGAACTCTGCATTCAGATGGGTATATCTTTCCTTTTCTCCTTTGCCTTTCACTATTAGAGATAGTCCTTTAGAACCTCGTTTATAAGTAATGTACTGATCAAGGTGTCATATTCTGTTCTTAGCTGCTCCTACTTAGGCCTGGTTATTTTCTGAAAGTTGCTGTCTCTGAATATATATATATGAATATGTCAAAGTGGACAAATTCTAATCAGGGAATGAACAGTGGGTTCTGAATCTAGAATTGTAAAACATGGCTGCAGGTTGTTTGATGCTTCTTTCAAGTGGTCAGTGTCCGTCCCTTCCTTTTCCGCCAATGAGCCGTGAGCACCAGGCACATGTGCTCTCCAAGACCCGCAGAAGCCCATCCGGCTCCTACTCCGCCTGCGCGGACGTCTGCTCGTTGACCCCGAGAACCGTGAAATATGAGGAAACAGGCATTATTTTAAACAGCTAAGTTTGGGGTTTGCTTGTAATACAGCAGTAAACAATCAGAACATCTTTTTGTATTTTTTAACATTCTTTATTTTGTGAAGATGTATTTTCTCAGTCTTTTTCCATTTTCTTCAGAGTTGGTGGTGATTTTGTCCATATTTTAGCATTCTCATTTCTTAGTTCTTTACATGGTCTCCTTCCTGTCTCTTAACATACTTTGTTTTAAGAGGAAGAGATTATATCAGGCCTACTGGGCAGACACTGATTTTTCCATATTTTCTCTTGAAACACTGAATATGACCTTATGTTAATATAAAATCAAAGGCAGTTCAAGTCACTGTAGTATATAAAGAGGCAAAAATTCCAATGTTGCAGTGCTCATGTTTGCTGCCTTTAAACGAGTTTTAGATAGCATGATAAAAATCTGCTTGTGTGTCGTCTGGAAAGCCAGTGTGGTTTCTTGGTGGTCCCTTGGTAGCTATGTTACACACTTCTTTGCCTTACTGATTTTAGCTTCCTCTGAAATAGAGCAGCTAAAAGGAATGACACAATTTGAAGTTTCTTTGGGATCTGTGATTATGCTTCTATTTTGTGGACTTTCTCTTTTTTGACTCTCTGTCTTTCATATATTAAAACAATCTAAACAATTGATTGACTTTGTGAAACAGAACAGAACACAAAGCTAGTGCCTTACATAAAACCTCTCATGGGGCTCCTGGTGCCCCAGCGGGTGAAGAAACACTTGCCAATGCAGGTTCAATCCCTGGGTCGAAGATCCCCAGGAGAAGGGAATGACAGCCCACTCCAGTACTCTATCCTGGAGAATCCCATGGACGGAGGAGCCTGGAGGGCCACCGCCCACGGGGTCGCACAGAGAAGGACACGACTGAGCAGCTAAACAGCAACAACAAGACCTCTGGTAGACGCCGCGGGCAGAGCAGCTGCAAGACCCACCAGCTTCTGGCACTTGGGTGGCGATCCCGCTGAATTGCTGGTTTCAGAAAGACTGTGACTCCTTTATAGTGAAAGTTTCCTGTTCGTTTTGTTGTTATTTTTTGTTTAAGCCACAGTTGAAAATTGGGTGCGAACTGCTAATGACTAAAACTTGATGTTTGTTTTTGTCTGCTGTCAGGGAAAATAAGCAGCCAGGAGTAGAAAAATTAGTGTTGGATAATTTCATAATTTTTAAAGACTGAAGCAACAGAATGTCTTGCTTTGTTAACAGTGATATATTATAGCAGAAAAGGCTGTTTATAAAGTTGTCTCAAACTCCCACTGGAAGGTTGAGCAGCTGAGACTAGAGAATCCACTTGTGCTTGCGTTTCTGTTACCAGTTTCTTAAAGAGAAGTTCCCTGTGTAGACCTGGGGGTGGTGACATTGTGCTGGGCTGCTGACTTCAGGGTGAGGAGCTCTTTAAACATGACAACAGTTACATTTTATTTAGGAATTTACTTCAATTACATTTTAAGCTGAAATAGCATTCTGTTGTCTAAAGGCAAAGTATTGGGTTAGAAAAAAGTAGACTTAGTTACTTGGGTGGATTAACAATACTTAACTACATTTTCAAGTGTTCTGGGTGTAGATTTTTCACATTTGATGAGAAGACATTGTAGTTTGACAAAACCACGAGCTTTGCCATTGGAAAGTGAAGTGAAAGTGTTAGTTGCTCAGTCATGTCCAACTCTGTGTGACCCCATGGACTGCAGCCCACCAGGCTCCTCTGTCCATGGGATTCTCTAGGCAAGAACACTGGAGTGGGTTGCCATTCCCTTCTCCAGGAGATCTTGCCAACCCAGAGATCCAACCTGGGTCTCCTGCATTGCAGGCAGATTCATTACCATCTGAGCCGCCATTGGAAGGGCAGTCTTGAAATGTGTATTGTGTTAGTCCTGCTTCTTCTCTGTGTAGAATGAAATAGCATAATATTTTGTATGTGGGCAACAAAGCTATTTTTCTATAATTTGGATTGAAGGCCCTTGTAATAAATAATGTAAACTGCCACCTGTAGGCCTATGGGTATGGGGAACCCTGACCAGGGCCTGCTTTCCCAGCATTGGCATTTCAGAACGGCTCCACATCCCTTTCACTGACAGCAATAAACTAACAGCCATGGATCATTGTGTTAAGACTGCAAAACAGGAAGTCATCCATCTATCCATTCATCCACACAGATAATGATGACGGATGGAGGCATTACCTAAACACACTAAGTATAATTTGGGGACTGAGGTGACATCCAGAGCAAAGGTTAGAAAACTTTTTTTGGTAAAGGGCCAGAAAGAAAATATCTTAGGCATGAGCCAGGAGAACTGAGGCTGTTACGTGTGTGCTTACTTAAGAAGAAAGGAAACATCTCAGCAGTGCTTTCACCAGTGACTTTCAAAATATAATTGTAAAATTGAGTGCACTTTTTGTTGTAATACAGGATCTGCAGATGAGAAGAATCAAATAAGATTTTTGGGAGGCATAATATTTTTTTTAATGTGGAGTTCAAAGTTAACATTCCTTATATCAAAATTAATTGCAAATGTTCATCTGTTAATGCTTATCTATTATGAAATTCTACGCATTTCATCTTTGAAAGTGTCTTTTCACCCAGATAGGTATTACCAAACACTGATATCAACCCACAAACATTTGCTTTTAATTGAGCATATTCATCGCTTGGCAAGTAGTCGCAGAATTCCATTAGATTTTACTCTCGATATTTGTCTGTTAATGTTTCATTAAGTGAGCAGATTAATCACCTTCAGTTGAAGGTTAGGTAGGAGCTTCTCAGATGCAGCTGAATGGACTTTGAAATGTGGAAATTTCTCCTGCCCTTGCATTGAGGCCTGAAAAACACTGCTGGAGCTGCTACTGTGGGCCGAGCTTAGGAAATCTGTCTGCTTCAAGCATACAGGAGTGGAGCGTGCTCTGTGTTTGGACTCTGACAGCGCAGGGAGCAGACAAGCTCTCTGTGACTTTCGATGCAGGCGTCTCTTGTCATCAGAATGACTTTAGCACAGCATAATTTTGGCCCGTAGGTGTTGTTCTGCCCTGTAATTTCAGGCTAGGTTTATTAAGACACAATATCAAGCTAATTCCACAGTCCTTCAGTGTTTGATAAACATGGTGGAAAGCACTTCTCACTTGGAAAGCTCTGTCTGCACTGTGAGCGCAACAGCTGCAGTAGCGCTTCGTGGGTGCTAAGTTGCTGAGCTGTTACAGGGATTAAGTCAGTGCTCAGCTTGTCTCCCCATTTCCACTGCCCCGCGGCCGTCAGGAAACCAGGGTGGTGAGTTCCCCATCATCACCGCACTTCGCGGAGATGGCCTAGCTCGCCGCACCTCCTGCAGGGTCCACGCTGGCAGAGCGCCCCCAGCCTCACGCGCTGCGCCTTCCCAGAGGTGCTGTCTTTCCCTCCACACGTTTCGCCACCGTCAGCTGTGACACGACTTCCTGGATTCCGCTTCAGGTCGTCCCGAATCCGAGTTTTCTCAACTTCTTTTGAAATAGTCTCACCTGTACCTGTACCAGGCCGACTACTGACTAACCCTTCAGTCACTTTGAATTACTAATTCTTGGGTCACTTTGAATTACTGACCTCTTAAATCAACCACATTTGAGCAGATATTATCAGTGGCACTTGTGGACGCATCAGGAGTCGAGGAAAAGTTCTCCTCGTTGTTAGTGACCTGCCGATGTGGCCACAGCGTCCTCAGCTGTGAACACCCTCGAGTCGAACTGAGCAGTCTTCCATGAGCTTGTTCGCTGGGAGCCGTTTCTGCAGCTGCTGCGGACGACCGCGGCCTCACTAACTCGGTTTGTTAGCGGCTCTCTTTGCCCCGCCGCCCCACGGGTGCTGGCGTCTGGCTATCTCCTGCTGTGTCCCCGCCCGGGGAGCACACCCGGCCCGTGGTGTTCACTCCACTTCTGAGCAACCGAGTGATGCAGGTACCACAGGATTCAGTGGGAAGTGAAGTGAAAGTCGCTCAGTCGTGTCCAACTCTTTGCGACCCCATGGACTGTATAGTCCGTGGAATTCTCCAGGCCAGAATACTGGAGTGGGTACCCTTTCCCTTCTGCAGGGGATCTTCCTAACCCAGGGACCGAACCCAGGTCTCCCACATTGCAGACGGATTCTTTAGTATGAAAGAGGTATCCTTTTGAAGATGGTGACTGTAGGTATACAGCTAGCCCGTAATCACTGTATTTTTACCTACTTTGACTATCTTTACCTGTACCAGCTGCATTCTTGTCCTGTGAACATGATTCTGCAAATTCAGTTGTCGTATTGCTTCTTTGTTTTTTGCTTTGGCTCCATCCCTTCATTCGTTCTGGAGTTATTTCTCCACTGATCTCCAGCAGCATATTGGGCACCTACCGACCTGGGGAGTTCCTCACTCAGTATCCTATCATTTTGCCTTTTCATAGTGTTCATGGGGTTCTCAAGGCAAGTATGCTGAAGTGGTTTGCCATTCCCTTCTCCAGTGGACCACATTCTGTCAGACCTCTCCACCATGACCCGCCCGTCTTGGGTGGCCCCACATGCATGGCTTAGTTTCACTGAGTTAGACAAGGCTGTGGTCCGTCTGATCAGATCGACTAGTTTTCTATGATTATGATTTCAGTGTGTCTGCCCTCTGATGCCCACTCGCAATACCTACCATCTTACTTGGGTTTCTCTTACCTTGGTCATTGGGTATCCCTTCACAGCTGGTCCAGCAAAGCGCAGCCGCTGCTCCTTACCTTGGATGAGGGGTATCTCCTCATGGCTGCCCCTCCTGACATTGAACGTGGAGTAGCTCCTCTCGGCCTTCCTGCACCCGTGCAGCTGCCGCCACTTGGACGTGGGGTTGCTCTTCTTGGTCGCCGCCCCGACCTCAGGTGTGGGGTAGCTCCTCTCGGCTGCCGCCCATACCCAGTTGTGGATGTGACCGGTGATAGAAGCAAGGTCCAATGCTGTAAAGAGCAATATTGCATGGGAGCCTGGAATGTTATGTCCATGAATCAAGGCAAATTGGAAGTGGTCAAACAGGAGATGGCAAGAGTGAAAGTAGACATTCTAGGAATCAGTGAACTAAAATGGACTGGAATGGGTGAATTTAACTCAGATGACCATTGTATCTACTACTGTGGGCAGGAATCCCTTAGAAGAAATGGAGTAGCCATCATGGTCAACAAGAGAGTCCGAAATGCAGTACTTGGATGCAGTCTCAAAAACGACAGAATGATCTCTGTTTGTTTCCAAGGCAAACCATTCAATATTACAGTAATCCAAGCCTATGCCACAACCAGTAACGCTGGAGAAGCTGAAGCTGAACAGTTCTATGAAGACCTACAAGACCTTTTATAATTAACAACCCAAAAAAGATGTCCTTTTTATTATAGGGGACTGGAATGCAAAAGTAGGAAGTCAAGAAACACCTGGAGTAACAGGTAAATTTGGCCTAGGAGCACGGAATGAAGCAGGGCTAAGGCTAATAGAATTTTGCCAAGAGAACGCACTGGTCATAGAAAACACCCTCTTTCAACAACACAAGAGATGACTCTACACATGGACATCACCTGGATGGTCAACACTGAAATCAGATTGATTATATTCTTTGCAGCCAAAGACGGAGAAGCTCTATACAGTCAGCAAAAACAAGACCAGAAGCTGACTGTGGCTCAGATCATGAATTCCTTATTGCCAAATTCAGACTGAAATTGAAGAAAGTAGGGAAAACCACTAGACCACTCAGATATGACCTAAATCAAATCCCTTATGATTATACAGTGGAAGTGAGAAATAGATTTAAGGGACTAGATCTGATAGATAGAGTGCCTGATGAACTATGGATGGAGGCTCGTGTGGAAAATTCTGAGGTTCGTACAGGAGACAGGGATCGAGACCATCCCCATGGAAAAGAAATGCAAGAAAGCAAAATGGCTGTTTGAGGAGGCCTTACAAATAGCTGTGAAAAGAAGAGAAGCAAAAAGCAAAGGAGAAAAGGAAAGATAAAAGCATCTGAATGTAGAGTTCCAAGAATAGCAAGAAGAGATAAGAAAGCCTTCCTCAGCGATCAGTGCAAAGAAATAGAGGAAAACAACAGAACAGGAAAGACTAGAGATCTCTTCAAGAAAATTAGAGATACCAAGGGAACATTTCATGCAAAGATGGGCTCGATAAAGGACAGAAATGGTATGGACCTAACAGAAGCAGAAGATATTAAGAAGAGGTGGCAAGAACTGTACAAAAAAGATCTCCACGACCAAGATAGTCACGATAACGTGATCACTCACCTAGAGCCAGACATCCTGGAATGTGAAGTCAAGTGGGCCTTAGAAAGCATCACTACGAACAAAGCTAGTGGAGGTGATGGAATTCCAGTTGAGCTATTTCAAATCCTGAAAGATGATTCTGTGAAGGTGCTGCATTCAGTATGCCAGCAAATTTGGAAAACTCAGCAGTGGCCACAGGACTGGAAGAGGTCAGTCTTCATTCCAATCCCAAAGAAAGGCAGTGCCAAAGAATGCTCAAACTACCACACAATTGCATTCATCTCACATGCTAACAAAGTAATGCTCAAAATTCTCCAAGCCAGGCTTCAGCAATACATGAACCGTGAACTCCCAGATGTTCAAGCAGGTTTTAGGAAAGGCAGAGGCACCAGAGATCAAATTGCCAACATCCGCTGGATCGTGGAGAAAGCAAGAGAGTTCCAGAAAAACATCTATTTCTGCTTCATTGACTATGCCAAAGCCTTTGACTGTGTGGATCACAATAAACTGTGGAAAATTCTGAAAGAGATGGGAATACCAGACCACCTGACCTGCCTCTTGAGAAACCTGTATGCAGGTCAGGAAGCAACTGTTAGAACTGGACATGGAACAACAGACTGGTTCCAAATAGGAAAAGGTGTATGTCAAGGTTGTATATTGTCACCTTGCTTATTTAACTTATATGCAGAGTACATCATGAGGAACACTGGGCTGGAAGAAGCACAAGCTGGAATCAAGATTGCTGGGAGAAATATCAATAACCTCAGATATGCAGATGACACCACCCTTATGGCAGAAAGTGAAGAGGAACTCAAAAGCCTCTTGAGGAAAGTGAAAGAGGAGAGTGAAAAGGTTGGCTTGAAGCTCAACATTAAGAAAACAAAGATCATGGCATCTGGTCCCATCACTTCATGGGAAATAGATGGGGAAACAGTGGAAACAGTGTCAGACTTTATTTTTTGTGCTCCAAAATCACTGCGGATGCTGATTGCAGCCATGAAATTAAAAGACGCTTACTCCTTGGGAGGAAAGTTATGACCAACTTAGCATATTAAAAAGCAGAGACATTACTTTGCCAACCAAGGTCCATCTAGTCACGGCTATGGTTTTTCCAGCGGTCATGTATGGATGTGAGAGTTGGACTGTGAAGAAAACTGAGTGCCGAAGAATTGATGCTTTTGAACTGTGGTGTTGGAGAAGACTCTTGAGAGTCCCTTGGACTGCAAAGAGATCCAACCAGTCCATTCTAAAGGAGATCAGTCCTGGGTGTTCATTGGAAGAACTGATGCTAAAGCTGAAGCTGCAATACTTTGGCCACCTCATGTGACGAGTTGACTCACTTGACTCACTGGGAGGGATTGGGGGCGGGAGGAGAAGGGGACGACAGAGAATGAGATGGCTGGATGGCATCACCAACTCGATGGACATGAGTTTGAGTAAACTCTGGGAGTTGGTGATGGACAGGGAGGCCTGGTGTGCTGTGATTCATGGGGTCGCAAAGAGTCGGACACGACTGAGCAACTGAAGTGAACTGATTGCTTCTTTTAATTCTTGGAATCACTGCATCTCTCTTTCATTTTGACAGGCTTGCTCTCATATGGCACAACGTTTTGTCCTCTTTGGGCTTCAGCAATTACAAGGGGAGGCAGGAGTTAGAGATGGTAAATTCAGACACTTGGAAAAGTTACTTATTCTTTTCCATTAAAATAGGCACCAAATTAAAATTCCATTAAGATAGGGACCACGTTAAAAGATGCTTGCTCCTTGGAAGAAAAGCTATGACATACCTCAGTTCAGTTAAGTTCAGTCACTCAGTCGTTTCTGACTCTTTGCAACCCCATGAATCTAGACAGTATATTAAAAACCAGAGATATTAGTTTGCCAACAAAGTTTCATCTAGTCAAAGCTATGGTTTTTCCAGTAGACATGTATGGATGTGAGAGTTGAACCATAAAGAAGGATGAGCACTGAAGAACTGATGCTTTTCAACTGTGGTGCTGGAGAAGCCTCTTGAGAGTCCCTTGAACTGCAAGGAGGTCAAACCAGTCAATCCTAAAGGAAATCAGTCCTGAATATTCATTGGAAGGACTGATGCTGAAACTCCAATACTTTGGCCACATGATGAAGAGCTGACTCATTAGAAGAGACCCTGATGCTGGGAAAGACTGAGGGCAGGAGGAGAAGGGGACGACAGAGGATGGGATGGCTGGATGGCATCACTGACTCAGTGGACATGGGTTTGAGCAAGCTCCAGGAGATGGTGAAGGTCAGGGAAGCCTGGGGTGCGGCAGTCCATGGGTCACAGTCAGACACGACTGAGCACCTGAACAACAATAAGGCCACTGGACTTTCTCGTCTGATCCCTTCCTTCAAGTCCTGTCAGCGTGTGAATGGTTGGAATCTGCTGTTGCTCAGTGTTTTGAGGCCGAGGGCTGTGGCAGCGCACAGGGATCATTCCGTGCGCTCTGATGTGGAATCTGCTGTTGCTCAGTGTTTTGAGGCCGAGGGCTGTGGCAGCGCACAGGGATCATTCCGTGCGCTCTGAGGGCCGCCTTCCTGGAGGTCCCCCCGTCCTGACGCGTGCCAGTCTCCTCCATGCGAAGGAGTCCTGACTAAAATGGAAAATTAGTGCTTGGACGTCCCCCAGGGTCGGCTTGTAAAGTTGCAGCATTTCAGTTTTTAGGTCAGATGAAATACCACACATTTGCAGAGAAACTGCAATTCCACTGAAAACAGGATAGTGTTATACAAGTGCAAATATGCACCATGGAGTCGATTTCTGGAAGCACCATCTGTTGGTCTAACAGCTGGGAAGCTGTTAGTAGCACTGGTGTCCGACACACATGCGCGGCACCCGAGGCCGTGTGGGAAGGCAGTGCCGCCGAGCAGTGGTACTCTGGGTGTGGCCCCTGGACCGGCATGCCATTCCCATGGGAGGGAACTTACTGGATGTAGGCTCCTGCTTCCCACCCCCTCCCGCCCAGTCCTACTGAATCCAGACTCCTGGGGGCAGGCCTGCACTCCTATTGAGTCAGGTTTGCCAGCTGGTTCTGCCCACACACCATTCCTGGTGGCATGGTTAAGGGACCAGGTCTGCCAGCACTTCTCAGATGTCAGCATCTTTCACGCACCTGGAATCTGGAAGAGGCAGCTCTAATTCAGTGGCTCTGGGTGGGTCAGAGACCTCCCTTTCCTCCAAGCTCATGAACAGTGGTCACGGCTTCTGGTCTGGGGCACGTTGGCTGTCCACTTGGAGCTGAGTCTCAGTTCTGCCGACAACCTGTCAGTCACTCAGATGGTCCAAGTCCTGTTTGCCTGCGTCTAGAAGGGGGTCTTAACAGCCATCAACATGAGAATGTGGGATCCCATCAAAAATATATACACCACATCCAAGGCCAAAGGAGAGATCCCAGCAAGATGGTAGGGTGAGCAAAATCACATTTAGAATCAAACCTCATACCCACCAGAGATGCTCGGAAGGCTCAGAGAAGACTGAGCCAGACCTGCCTTTCGAGTGTCTCCTGCGGAGGCATGGGTCGGCAGTGGCCTGCTGCGGGGATGGGCTCTGGCTGCAGCAGACCTGGGAGGCGTGGCTTGTGGCATCAGTGCTCTTGGAAGAGGTCGCCATTACCCCACCACAGAGCCACCGAGCAGTTGACCCACGAACTGGAGAACAATCATACCAAATAAATTCTTGCACTGTTGTGAAAATTCTAGGACCCATAACAGATTTCCCAACCTGGGGATATGGCAAAGGGACTGACAACCCCTAGGGAATTTGACTTTGGAGGCCAGTGGGAAGGACTGGCCTGGAGGACTGGGGAAGCAGAGTCTTGGAGGGTATACGCAAAACCTTCTGCACACCAGGACCCAGGAGAAAGGAGCAGTGACCCCACAGGAGACTGAACCAGACTTGCCTGTGGGTGTCCAGGAGTCTCCAGTGGCGTGGTGGGTTGCCAGCAGCCTGCTGCATGGTCGGGGCACTGAATACAACAGTCCTGGGAGGTGCTGCATGTTAAAGTAAGGAGTGCTTATGACCCCTATCATAGTTTTGAAGGAGGTCTTATTACCCCTATCATAGTCTGGCTTCAGGCCAAACTACAGGGAAGGAGCACCCATCATCAGAAATTGGATTACCATTTACCGCCCATCAGAGCAAGACCCAGTTTCCCCCACAGGCAGTCCCTTCCATCAGGAAGCTTCCACAAACCTCTTCTCCTTATCCATCAGAGGGAAGATGGAATGAAAACCACAATTATAGGAAACTAACTCCAATACTTTGGCCACCTCATGCGACGAGTTGACTCACTGGAAAAGAGTCTGATGCTGGGAGGGATTGGGGGTAGGAGGAGACGGGGACGACAGAGAATGAGGTGGCTGGATGGCATCACCGACTCGATGGACATGAGTTTGAGTGAACTCTGGGAGTTGGTGATGGACAGGGAGGCCTGGCGTGCTGTGGTTCATGGGGTCGCAAAGAGTCAGACACGACTGAGCGACTGAACTGAACTGAACTGATCACATGGACCACAGCCTTGTCTAACTCAATGAAACTATGAGCCATGCCATGTAGGGCCACCCAAGAAGGACGGGTCATGGTGGAGAGTTCTGACATAATGTAGTCTACTGGAGAAGGGAGTGGCAAACCACCTCAGTATTCTTGCCTTGAGAACCCCATGAACAGAATGAAAAGGCAAAAAAATGATACGGAAAGATGGACTCCCCAGGTCGTTAAATGCCCAATATGCCACTGGAGAAGAGTGCAGAAATTGCTCCAGAAAGAATGAAGAGGCTGAGCCAAAGCAAAAACAACACATGTTGTGAATGTGACTGGTGATGTATGTGAAGTCCGACGCGGTAAAGAACAGTGTTGCATATGAACCGGGGAAGTTAGGCCCGTGAATCAAGGTAAATTGGAAGTTGTCAAACAGGAGATGGCAAGAGTGAACATCATTTTAGAAATCAGTGAACTAAAATGGACTGGAATGAGTGAATTTAATTCAGATGACCATTACATCTACTACTCGGGGTAAGAATCCCTTAGAAGAAATGAAGCCCTAATAGTCAACAAAAGAGTCTGAAATGCAGTACTTGGGTGCAATCTCAAAAATGACAGAATGATCTCTGATCGTTTCCAAGGCAAACCATTCAGTATCACAATAATCCAAGTCTATGCCCCATCCACTAATGCTGAAGAAGCTGCAGTTGAACGGTTCTATGAAGACCTACAAAACCTTCTAGAATTAACACCCCAAAAAGATGTCCTTTTCATCCTAGGGGACTGGAATGCAAAAAGGAAGTCAGATACCTGGAGTAACAGGCAAATTTGGCCTTGGAGTACAGAATGAAGCAGGGCAAAGGCTAACAGAGTTTTGCCAAGAGAATGCACTGGTCATAGCAAACACCTTCTTCCAACAATACTAGAGAAGTCTGTACACGGACATCACCAGATGGTCAATACTGAAATGAGATTGATTATGTTCTTTGCAGCCAAAGATGGAGAAGCTTTATACAGTCAGCAAAGACTAGACCGGGAGCTGACTGTGGCTCAGATCATGAACTCCTTATTGCCAAATTCAGACTTAAATTGAAGAAAGTAGGGAAAACCACTAGACCATTTAGGTATGACCTAAATCAAATCCCGTACTATTATACAGTAGAAGTGAGAAATAAATTCAAAGGATCAGATTTGATAGACAGAGAGCCTGAAAAACTATGGATAGAGGTGTGTACAGGAGGCAGTGATCAAGACCATCCCCAAGAAGAAGAAATATGAAAAGGCAAAATGGCTGTCTGAGGAGGCCTTACAAACAGCTGAGAAAAGAAGAGAAACAAAAGGCAAAGGAGGAGAGGAAAGATATAAGCATCTGAATGCAGAGTTCCAAAGAATAGCAAGGAGAGATAAGAAAGCCTTCCTCAGTGATCAATGCAAAGAAATAGAGGAAAACAACAGAACAGGAAAGACTAGAGATCTCTTCAAGAAAATTAGAGATACGAAGGGAATATTTCATGCAAAGATGGGCTCGATAAAGGACAGAAATGGTATGGAACTAACAGAAGCAGAAGATATTAAGAAAAGGTTGCAAGAATACACAGAAGAACTGTACAAAAAAGATCTTCACGACCCAGGTAATCATGATGGTGTGATCACTCACCTAGAGCCAGACATCCTGGAATGTGAAGTCAAGTGGGCCTTCGAGAGCATCACTACGAACAAAGCTAGTGGAGGTGATGGAAATCCAGTTGAACTATCTCAAATTCTGAAAGATGATGCTATGAAAGTGCTGCACTCAGTATGCCAGCAAATTTGGAAAACTCAGCAGTGGCCACAGGACTGGAAAAGGTCAGTCTTCATTCCGATCCCAAAGAAAGGCAATGCCAAAGAATGCTCAAACTGCCACACAATTGCACTCATCTCTCATGTTAGCAAAGTAATGCTCAAAATTCTCCAAGCTAGTCTTCAACAGTACATGAATGGTGAACTTCCAGATGTTCAAGCTGGATTTAGAAAAGGCAGAGGAACCAGAGATCAAATTGCAAACATCCGTCGGATCATAGAAAAATCAAGAGAGTTCCAAAAACACCATCTGTCTCTGATTCATTGGCTATCTTAAAGCCTTTGACTATGTGGGTCACAACAAAGTGTGAAAATTCTTCAAGAGACGGGAATACCAGACCACCTTACCTGCCTCCTGAAAAATCTGTATGCAGGTCAAGAAGCAATGGTTAGAACCGGACATGGAACAACGAACTGGTTCCGCATTGGGAAAGGAGTAATTCAAGGCTGTATATCATGACCCTGCTTATTTAACTTTTATGCAGAGTACATCATACAAAATGCTGGGTTGGATGAAGCACAAGCTGGAAACGAGATTGCTGGGAGAAATAACAATAACCTCAGATATGCAGA
The DNA here is from genome assembly GCF_049115385.1 of Moschus berezovskii. Lineage (NCBI taxonomy): Eukaryota > Metazoa > Chordata > Mammalia > Artiodactyla > Moschidae > Moschus > Moschus berezovskii. Next base: position 110,436,768 of record NC_142469.1, on the reverse strand, counting down.
TGACGCCACCCTTATGGCAGAAAGTGAAGAGGAACTAAAGAGCCTTTTGAAAGTGAAAAGGAGAGTGAAAAAGTTGGCTTGAAACTCAACATTCAAAAACTAAGGTGGCATCCAGTCCCATCACTTCATGGCAGATAGATGAGGAAACAGTGGGAACAGTGAGAGAGTATTCTGGGGGCCCCCAAATCACTGCAGATGGTGAGTGCGGTGTGAGATTAAAAGACGCTTGCTCCTTGGAAGGAAAGCTATGACCAACCTAGACAGTGTATTAAAAAGCAGAGACATTACTTTGCCAACCAAGGTCCGTCTAGTCAAGGCTATCGTTCTTCCAGTAGTCATGTATGGATGTGAGAGTTGGATCATAAAGAAGGCTGAGAACCAAAGAATTGATGCTTTTGAACTGTGGTGCTGGAGAAGACTCTGGAGAGTCCCTTGGACTGCATCCAACCAGTCCATCCTAAAGGAGATCAGTCCTGAACATTGATTGATGCTGGAGCTTCAATACTTTGGCAGCATGATGTGAAAGCCAACCCATCTAAGTACCTAATGCAGGGAAAGATTGAAGGCGGGAGGAGAAGGGGATGAGATGGTTGGCTGTCTTCTTTGAATGGATGGACATGAGTTTGAACAAGCTCCAGGGCATTGGTAATGGACAGGGAAGCCTGGCGTGCTGCGGTCCATGGGGTCACAAAGAGGAAGTGAACTGAACTGAACAGGGGGTCAGCTGCCCCCGTCCTGCGGGGGGCCGGTGTGTGAGCCCATCTGTGGGGTAGGCTCTCACTGCTGCTGCTCCAGTGTGCAGGTTGGTGGTTTCATCCAGGTGGCCGCGCGTTCACCGGGAAGGCACTGAACGTTAACTTCCTCCTCCCTCCAGAGAGACCCCATGAATGGCACTAGATTCTGACTATTAGCACGTGGTTTTTAACTGACCAGAGCTTGTCAGGACCTGAAGAAGACCCCACAGTAACTTGGCTCACAAAGTTAATGTTGATACACTTTTATATGATCACTGTTTGTTGCCAAGGGCCAGTCTGCTCAACTGTAGACTGGTCATTGTCACATGGAACCCCATGTGGCTCTATTGTGATGAATGGCAGCCAAGTAATACTGTCTGCGTTGACAGACCTCATCTGAGGATCTGTGGCAAGTTACACAGAAAGTAGAAGATAAAGTTTTCATTTCTTTTATGGAAACCCTGAGCCTAAAATCATTGATTTTCATCAAAGCTTGGAGAGGATGTTAAGAGTGGGTAACCAGATACCTTCATCGAAGACAGAGGCTGCTATGCTGTCCAGCATTATTATGAACCTATTCTAATATAATCAAGTTGAGAGCGTTTGCAGGAAGCAGTTGAATTCCCACTATTTAGATTCTATGATTGACATTTTACCACATTTGCTTTATCACATAACTGCGGATGCTGATTGCAGCCATGAAATTAAAAGACGCTTACTCCTTGGAAGGAAAGTTATGACCAACCTAGATAGCATATTAAAAAGCAGAGACATTACTTTGCCAACAAAGGTCTGTCTAGTCAAGGCTATGGTTTTTCCCGTGGTCATGTATGGATTTGAGAGTTGGACTGTGAAGAAAGCTGATTGCCAAAGAATTGATGCTTTTGAACTGTGGTGTTGGAGAAGACTCTTGAGAGTCTCTTGGACTGCAAGGAGATCCAACCAGTCCATTCTAAAGGAGATCAGTCCTGGGTGTTCATTAAAAGGACTGATGCTAAAGCTGAAACTCCAGTACTTTGGCCATCTCATGCGACGAGTTGACTCACTGGAAAAGACTCTGATGCTGGGAGGGATTGGGGGCAGGAGGAGACGGGGACGACAGAGAATGAGATGGCTGGATGGCATCACTGACTCGATGGACATGAGTTTGAGTGAACTCCGGGAGTTGGTGATGGACAGGGAGGCCTGGCGTGCTGTGATTCATGGGGTCGCAAAGAGTCGGACACGACTGAGCGACTGAACTGAACTGAACTGATCCATCTATCTTCCTCTTATCCACTCATCTGATTTTTGATGCATTTCAAAGTAAATCTACATGTCAGTATACTTCCTGCCAGTACCTCCATATCTGAACTTTTAACCTGTTATAATTTAAACTGGAATTTTGCCTCACTTGTTAGCAAGCTTTCCTTTTAAAGGCATAGGAGCCCGCATGCTATATACCACAGACGTAATCGAGAATAGACAGGTGGTGGTTACTCTGATTTGGTGGGAGAGGAAGTATGTTGAGTTCGGGACTTCACAGAGAGAGAGTTCACAGAGCTCCCGTGAGACAGAGGGACGAATCTTTCTGAGCTGACCTCGGGTGTTTGCTGCTGTCTCAGCGATGTCTGCCTCTCTCCTTGCTGTGCCCGAGGTGCGGCTGCTGCAGGGAACGGCACTGGGCCATGAGTCATTTCAGCGGAGCAGCCTTTGGTCTCCCTCGGATTTCTTAACTTATTCTTTAGTTTTTGCTCTTGTCGTTTTTCCTTTCCTTCTGTGTTTAGTATCCTTCCTTTGTATTTTTCTAAGCTTATTGCTTATGGTATTGGATCATTCTCTTACTTATTTCAGACTTTTTTCTCTCTTAACATTTGCATTTAAAGCTACAGATTTCTCTCAAACATCAGTTTTGTTTCAGTTTTGGCATGAAGTACTTCTTTTATTTAATTTTTAATTATTTAAAAAGATTTCTATAACAAATTCCTTTGTAGTCAATGAATTATGTAGGAATGCATTTTTTTAACATTTCCAAATGTGATTTCTGATGAATCATTTCCAAAGGTTATGATTTGTATGATACTGGCCTAGCCCCTGGCACAGTAACCTGTTTCCCAATCAGTTATCATAGGATGTCCATTTGTTTCTGGAAGAAATATGCGTGAATTATATGTACAGGATTCTGCTTAATATCTACTATGCCAGATCTTTTGGATCAAATTTGATGCTTCTTTTCAGATCTTCTAAAACTTATATATACTTGCCTTTGATCTGTGGGTGTATAATGGGGTTGAGTTAAAATCTGCTGCATCAGTGCCTCCTTGTAGCCCTTCCAGCTTCTGCGTTAGGGGTCTGATGCAGTTTGTGTGTAAAGCCTGTGATCCTCCCAAGGATTTTGCTTTGTGTTGTTATTTTTCATTCAATTTTATTCCCTACTTTTGTTTTTGGAGTTAAATTAACTTCCTTTTACATCAGCAGCACTAAACAGACTTCATGCTCATTGATACGTACGTGGCATCGTTTTCTCATCTGTTTACTTTCAGTCTCTGTAGCTGAATTTCAAGTTCACAGTTGCTGCCTTTTAACTGGAGAATTTACATTCATGATATTTTGGACTACTGATAGAAAATGTTTACAAGTGAATTTTGTTGTTTTTCGTGTTGGATTTTGCTTCGTTTCCCTTTCTGCCTCTGCAAGTTTGATTTTTAAACATTTTCCTCAGTGTTGGCTGGAGTCTGAAGAATGTGGTTCTATTTTAACTGTTGCCCCAACGCTGTAATTTCTACGCTCGGTTATTCAGTTTAATGAAAAAGTCTGGGTTACTCCCTGTGTCTGTCTCTGCATGGACAAGAAAAAAGGCTCCAAGCGGCTGCCGTGGTGCGAAGAGCCGCGTCAGTGTCTGGAGTCTGATCACTTTCTGCTGCTGTGCCCCGTCTCTTCCGCTGGGTTACCTTCTCTTGCCGAAAGACTGCTTTTCCTCATATCATTTTTCTCACTGAGGTATTGAAAGTGATAATATCTCTTGGTCTTTGTATATCTGAAAATGTCTTCATTTTTTCCATCACTCTTAAATGACAGGTTAGCTTGGTATACATTTTTAGATTGATATAGTATTAACATATTAATTTTATTATTAGCACTTTGAAAATATTATTTCTTCCTGATACCTAATGCTGCTGATAAGGAATTCGCCATCCTTTCGTATGGATGTGAGAGTTGGACTGTGAATAAACCTGAGCGCCGAAGAATTGATGCTTTTGAACTGTGGTGTTGGAGAAGACTCTTGAGAGTCCCTTGGACTGCAAGGAGATCCAACCAGTCCATTCTAAAGGAGATCAGTCCTGGGTGTTCATTGGAAGGACTGATGCTAAAGCTGAAACTCCAATACTTTGGCCACCTCATGCGACGAGTTGACTCACTGGAAAAGACTCTGATGCTGGGAAAGATTGGGGGCGGGAGGAGAAGGGGACAATGAGATGGCTGGATGGCATCACTGACTCTGTGGACATGAGTTTGAGTGAACTCCGGGAGTTGGTGATGGACAGGGAGGCCTGGCGTGCTGTGATTCATGGGGTCACAAAGGGTCGGACACGACTGAGTGACTGAACTGAACTGAACCTCTTAAATATTGTTTCTCTGAAATTGCCTTTATTGTTTGTTCTGGATTCTCTCAGACATATTTCTTTAATTTATTTTTAATTGAAGGAGAATTGCTTTACACCATAGTGTTGATTTCTGCCATACATCAACATATATTTTTGAAACTCTTAGAGTATCATCCATGTCTCTTAACTGATCTTTTATATTTTTAAATCAGTTGGTCTCTCTGAGCTGAATTTTTGATGGCTCTTTAATATTATATTCTAAAGAACTTCTTTCAAATGTGTTTTGTCTCAGCAGGCAGTGTTCTGCATTTTTTCCTAGTATTTTTAAATTTGCAATATGTCCTTCTGCATATTTGCCTTCTGATATTTCATTGCAGTTTGTAAAATGACTTCTTGCTTTTCCTTTTGCTGTTGTCCATTCCACCTCTTTGTGGATTATAAGTGTACATATTTTAAATTGTCATTATTTATTTATTTCAAATTGATCTGGAATGCATTTATCCTCCGGCCGCTCTTCCGCGCTCTGCCTAGGGCTCAGTCTGGCCGTGTCTGTCCTTTTCGTGGACGGGTGTGTGTCTGGTTGGGAAGCGTGGTCGGCCTTTCCTTTGCCCTCTCCCCACCGCTGTGGCCCTGTGTTTGGCTTTGCAGTCTCCTCTTTCCATGCTTGCTGGGACCCGCGTGCACGACTGGGGAACAGGGCCTCCTACCAGTGACTCTGGTTCAGTAAGTTTTTTCTCTTTCAAAACAAAAACAGAATTCTTGGGTTCTGTGACAGAAGATTCTCTACTTGTTAAAATATGTGAGTAATTATCTCAGTCCAGTATTTTTCGCAGCAGTACATTCTGTGTGTGTGTGTGGCCAGTGATGTAGGGATAGTTTGAAGCAGCCCATAAAGTTGGTCATCCACTTGGAAGTTCCACTTCTGAACTTGGACCGTGTCATTGACATGGGTGAAGTTTAGGCGGGTCAAGGCCATCATGCTCCTCTTTCTGGAGATTTCCGGCCCATGAAAGTTCTGCTTCTCTGGAGACACCAGATAAGGCGGCACTGCAGGGGCTTCTAGTCACTGCAGCAAGTCTGTGTGTCTGCACGGGAGGCTGGGGTGCAGCGCGGCCATGTGGGCAGGTGTGGGATGTAGGGCTGGCGCGCGGGTAGGGTCTGCATGAGCTGCCGAGCAGCCGGCTCACACCCGCGCCGGTGGACTGCAGCTCCGGAGACTTCTGGACCCTTTCCTTCCAAGCAGGTTGCACCCTGAACCCTGCGTCCTGAGAGTCAGAGCAGCCTCCACCACCCACACCCCCAGACCCCCACACCCAGAACCCCCAACATCAGGGGCCTCGGCACCCAGACCCTTAATCCTGTCTACACTCAGGACCTCCAACACCTGGGGCCTCGGCACCCAGACCCGTGATCCTGTCTACACCCAGGACCCCCAACACCTGGGGCCTCGGCACCCAGACCCGTGATCCTGTCTACACCCAGGACCCCCAACACCCGGGGCCTCGGCACCCAGACCCGTGATCCTGTCTACACCCAGGACCCCCAACACCCGGGGCCTCGGCACCCAGACCCGTGATCCTGTCTACACCCAGGACCCCCAACACCCGGGGCCTCGGCACCCAGACCCGTGATCCGGTCTACACCCAGGACCCCCAACACCCGGGGCCTCGGCACCCAGACCCGTGATCCTGTCTACACCCAGGACCCCCCAGTCAATCAGGTCCCCCACACCCTCACCTGCACGCCGACCCGGAGCAGCAGAGTCCATTCCCCTCAGCCTCGCCCTGCAGACCCTAAGTGTCTTGGAGCCAAACCCACCTGTTAATAGTCCCCCTCCCTGGGGACCTCCCTGGGTGGAAAGTGGCGGGTCCCTGGCCCATCACGGGGAGGCTGTCACTGACCCGCCGGAGCCCCCGGCTTCCGGGTCAGACTCTGTCTAATAACCATGCTGGGACCCTTCGGGTGGGAGGGCAGGACCGCTGGAGTCCTGTCCTCCCCGGGACACCTGGGCTGGGGATGTCCCACCGCCGACTGTGCCGTGGCCTGCCCCACGCTCGCAGACCCTGCCCCAGGCTGGTCTGAAAGGCCACCGAGGGGCCGGTCCAGGACGCGCTTGTCCCTGGGCCACCGCTTCAGCACCGCGCTGTCTGGGCGAGGCCACCCCAGGCAGACCTGTCCACAGAGCTCCCCGGGGCCAGAGCCCTCCCCGGTGCGCGGGGCTGGGGCCGAGTTACGGGAATGTTCACCGGGAGAAGCCAGGGGACACCCACAAAACATTCCCACATGTGGGCCTCGGCAAACTGGAAAGACATGGGAATGTTTATCCTGGATTAGAGGCGCTGGAGAATTAAGGAGATGACAGCATGCAAGCCTTCGGAGAGCTGGGCCCTGGCTCACCGCGGGCCGCCAGCAGAGATTTCAGAAACCACCACCCAGACCCACCCTGGGAACCCCCGGCTCCTCGACCAGGAGTGTGACCTGAGCCAGGGGCCCTGCGTGAGGCCTGGATGGTCAGGACGGCGGCTGCGGCGGCCGCGATCTGACCAGGGTGCCATGCCTGCAAGAGAGGCTGGTCACTCACTGCGGAGGGCGATGATCCTGAACTGCTTTCCTGAAACCTGTGACACACAGGGGTGGCCATCCGGGTGGCAGCCAGGGTCGTCGGTGCCCTCTCGAGCTCCTCTCTGTGGAGAGGGCCTGAAGCCAACACTTTCAAAAGTGAGCCAGTGTGAGGCCTTTAATCCAAACTAAACCCTTGCACTTACTGCTTCTGTGAAGGCACAGCTCCTGTGTGGAGACGCTGCTGAAGGTTCTGGCTGGGGCTACAGCCTCCCAGCCGGTTAGGGTCGCGGGGTTCACAGCAGCGCCTGAGGAGGCCTGGGGGAGCTGCGGGGCCGTGAGGCGGGGACCCCTTCCCTGGCCAGCTCTGCGACTTCAGAGCGGGTGGAGATGCCTCCTGTCAGTGTCGGGACTTGGAGGAAAATCTAGTTTGTGTTTTTAAGGGTTCCTTCACCTCCCAAATCCTGTGGCCCAACTGAAGGATGATGTATGAACAGAAGCAGAGACAGGGAATTTGTGGAGGGTTTGACTCAGGGAAATGCAAAAACTAGTATGGACATAAAAGGGTCTTCTGCACGGGAGTTTACAGTGTCAGGATACTGATGTTCCCTAAGCTCCGGAAAGGTTGGGGGCGGGAGGAGAAGGGGACGGCGGAGAATGAGATGGCTGGATGGCGTCACCGACTCTGTGGACATGAGTTTGAGTGAACTCCGGGGGTTGGTGGTGGACAGGGAGGCCTGGCGTGCTGTGATTCATGGGGTCGCGAGAGTCGGACACGACTGAGCGACTGAACTGAACTGAACTGAACTGAAGCTCCGAAGCCAGGTCAGTTTGCTAGAGTGCTTCCTGCAGAAGGCAGGGGCGGGGGAGGTAAGGGCCGGCATGGAAGCAGCTGCTGTCAGCGCCTCTGCATCTGTGTGTGTCTCGTGGCACAAATGGTGGTGGCAGTTCCGTCACTCAGTCGTGTCCAACTCTTGCAAACCCCTGGACTGCAGCCCGCCAGACTCCTCTGTCCATGGGATTCTCCAGGCAAGAATACTGGAGTGGGTTGCCATTCCATTCTCCAGGGGGTCTGCCCAACCCAGGGATCGAACCCAGGTCTCCTGCACTGCAGGCAGATTCTTCCTGTCTGAGCTACGAGGGAAGTCTCACCGATGTCAGTTGGCACCTGTTAGAGTGCATGTCTAAGTAATACTCTGTGATGCTTGTCTTTGTCTGCTTGGCTTACTTCCCTTGGTGTGAAGGGGGCACTCTAGGTCCATTCATGTTGCTGCTGATGGTGTCACTTCATGCTTTATTATGGCCGAGCACTACTCCGTTGGATATATGTGCCACATTCCTCTGCCCAGGGACATTTAGGTTGCTTCATCCATTTTATTCTACATTAGCCTCTAAGGTTTTGTACGAGGTTAAAAAAGGGGACGAGAGTTGGAGAGGTCTCCTTTTGGTTCTGTTCTGGCTACCCGAGAAAGTCCAGAAGTCTCATAGGATGAGGGGGTTCTAATAATGGATTAGAAAAGGTCAAAGCCGACATGACACTGCCCCTAAGGAGAGGCCATTCAGTCGACTGTGAGCAGACCATCCACGTACTGCTCCTTTCTCCTTGTAAGCTGTCGTATTTGGAGAAATTGGACAGCACATCACTGACTGTAATTTTGAAACTCTGCTTCAGAGAACATTTGAAGGTCTGTTGTCTTTTCTGAGCTTCTTCTTTTGATGGACGGGGCTGAACACTGAGCTCTTTGTGGAGATTTCACACCTGTGCTCTCGTCTTCCACAAGGTCTCCCAAAGCACGTGAGCAAGTACCTTCTGGCTCCCTTCAGCCACAGACAGACAGCGGCCGTGCCGGAGGGCCAGGCAGCTGATTCATGCTGGCACGGACACACCCGGGCTTCAATTAGGCAGGAACCCAGGGCCCGCGATTGAACTGTGATGTGCCTTCCTCCCCTCACGCCAGCGACGAGCTGGGGCTTCTCCCCTGGCGTCTGTGCCGTCAGGTGTGGTACTGATGAGCCACACGCTCCCACCCCCGGCCTGCTCACAGGGCGTGGATGGCGGGCCTCCCCTTCGGCGTTCCTGTGGGCCCCTCACTTCCAGCTGGGAGGTGGAGACAGGTTTTCTGAGGAGCTCAGACCTTGGGTCTCTGGAAGTGAAAGGGTTCAGCTGTCAGAACCATTTTCATATCTAAGAGTTTTAAGCAAATTAGACTAAGCATGCTTCCTTTGTGGTGTTTTTCATTAATTGTCCTTAAAACTCCAACCTATGAAACATGATCAAAATAGAGATTTACTCATGCTCATTGCTCAGAATAATTGCGATGAATTTTCTTCTTCTCTTTTTTCAAGGATGCTCTGAGTTTGAGGATTTACTTATGTTTAGGAAAGATCCAGTGAAAGGTTGGTTGTAGGTAACCACACAGGCAGACCATAAAGAGGCAGTATCTAGGCTGGATCCGTGCAGGAAACAAGAACGTTGGGAACGTTTTATCGGCATGATGGTTATGCCTTGCATTTGGTTATTCTCGTTAATCACTTTCTCCTAGTTCCAGTCAACCGAGGTCAACCGAGGACCTCACTCACAGGGTTCACCCCCCCAACAAGCGAGTCGGCCCTGTAATTGGAGCTCTTATGGCAGCTGAAGGCTGGAAGGGCCCGTCCGACTTCTGACGGGTCAGCAGAGGACTGAGTGTGTACGTCCGACCAGGCCTCGCCTGCTGCTTGCAGGCTGGCGCCCCTCTCTCTGAAATGCTTCCCTTCAGTTTTCACGTGGAGCTCAGTACACACCACGGCACCTCTCACATTCGTACCAAAGTGTAGGAGACAGTCCTGGTTGTCTCCCAGAGGAGGTAATACTTCCATTTTAAAGCAAGAGAATTTGCCATACCTAGTTCGCAGCATCTCTGATGTGGAAGCTGTTCTCATCCCCAGTGATGAGTAGAACAGTCAGGGCGGACAGGATTCTGTAACCTGGTCCCTGTTGGGCTTCCCAGGTGGCACTTGTGGTAAAGAACCCACCTGCCAATGCAGGAGACCTGAGAGACGTGGGTTCGATCCCTGGGTCGGGAAGATCCGCTGGCGCAGGGCGCAGCAATCCACTCCAGTGTTCCTGCCTGGAGCACCCCATGGACAGAGGAGCCTAGTGGACCGCAGTGCGTAGGGTTGCACAGAGTTGGGCTCATCTGAGCAACTTCGCATGCACAACCCTGTTGCCTGGATGGGAATGCCGAGGCAGGCGAGCTTGTGCAGCCTCACTAGGAGGGCACAGCGCCAGGGTCACGCCCTACCGCCGGGCCCAGCCTGCACCCAGACCCGAGCTCTGCCGGCTCCTGCCTCCACGTGCCATGCGCTTCGTGTGGGAACAGGGAGAGTATGAAGCTTCTAGAGAAACGTGAGTCTCGGCGAAAGCCGCTATTTTCATATCTGTTTACACAATAAACTGTCGGCAGGGCACTGTGATTTGCCCCACTTGTCACAAACGTGGAAGATGGTTCTCAGTGAACGAAGAAACGAGTCTCAGAGTTTGTGGGAACAGTGACAAAAAGGAGCCGTTGAAAAGCGTGTCTCCTCAGGGGATATCGAGGCACACGGAGGCTGTGTGATGGTCATGGTTACAGGGAAAGTAGTGAGTGGAAAGTTCAGCGTTTCAGCGGCCTGCGTGGTGAGAAACAGTTACAGTTACGCGTGCACCGAGGGTGAGCACAAGTCTGCTCTTGGGAACTAGAGCACAGGCCTGCGCCCTTCAGCCCTACTGTTTTCACAGCTGGCTGTTAGTGATCATTTGCAGGATTGCTCCCCTGTGTGCACATAGGGTGTGATGTGTCTTTTTTAACATTTCAGGCATTAAAATACCTAGAGGGTCTCTCACGCCCCAAATCCCACCACGCGGTGTTGGATAACTTTCCTCTCACTCAGGGTCTCCAGAGCCCCTTTGCAGTCAGCGCCCCCTTCCCATCCTGGCCACTGACTTCTTTCCCACGTGTCTCTTCAGGAAGTCAGATGAGCTGAGTGGTGCAGTGTGTGTTTAGTGTGTGGGTTCTGCTACTGAGCCTGGCGCTGTCTGAGGCTTCCTCATACTGCTGCAGCTGCCAGGGTCCACTGTAAGGTCATCACACTCTGTATATGCAGGCACCAGTTGTGGATACTTTGCTTGTCTGAATTTTAGTCTGTTATGAATATAGCTACAGAAACATTCATGAACAGCTCTCTGGGCCAGCATATGTTTTTATTTTTCTCCAGTTCAGTTCAGTCGCTCAATCGTGTCCGACTCTCCGCGACCCCATGAATCACAGCACACCAGGCCTCCCTGTCCATCACCAACTCCCGGAGTTCACTCAGACTCATGTCCATCGAGTCGGTGATGCCATCCAGCCATCTCACTCTCTGTCGTCCCAGTCTCCTCCTACCCCCAATCCCTCCCAGCCTCAGAGTCTTTTCCAGTGAGTCAGCTCTTCGCATCACATGGCCACAGTACTGGAGCATCAGCTTCAGCATCAGTCCTTCCAGTGAACACCCAGGACTGATTTCCTCTAGGATGGATCCATACTTATATCTGAGACTTCTGGGTCATGTATTAAATGTATGTTTTACTTTATAAAACCTGCCAAGCCATTTTCCGCATGACCGTGCAGTCTGGCTTTCCCAGTGTACAAGAGCTCCACTTGTTTCACAGTGAGAGGAGGGTATTTATCATTTTAGTCCCAGCTGAATATAAACCAAAAAGTGATTATGGACCCATTTCAGTTACGAATAAATCTATGTGAATCCTTAATAAAATATGGCCCACTGAATTCCACTGTGAACTTAAAAATACATCTTGATTAAGTTAAGATTTATCCCCAAATGCAAGATTGGTTCCACATTAGAAGGTCTAAGGTCTTAATTCACTACTTGAATAAGAGAAAGTATTTTGTATTGTCTCGGTAGATGCAGAAAGAACATTTATATCCACTACTGTTTAAGATTAAAAGGAACTCTAGCAATGGAAGACTGGTATAGGTTATGTGGTAAAACTCAGAGCAAATACTAAAAACAAATATGAGACAGATTTTGCAGGCGTTCTCATGATGATGAAGCACACGACGAGCAGGTACTCCAGCAACCTTTAACATAATGCTGGAGACCTTGGCTTATAAACAAGGAAAGGCAAATAAACGAGAGGGAAAGGGCTTGAAAGAAGAAAGACAAAAGTCTTATATTTGCAGATGATTTCATTCACTTAACTGAAGAAACTAGTAGAATCATTAAGCTGTTAGAACTAATATGATTTTTCATGGTTATTAAATGTAATAACTGGTAACATCGGTCAATTCACCAATAATAACTAATAAAACTTACAAATAAGATTTCTTTTTTTATAGCAGATAACACTTGAAAATATCTATGAGCTTAATCACAAAAAAAAATGATCACGGAAAAAATTTAGAAATGCTAACAAACTGCATAGAAGATCTAAATAGCATTTTATATCCTTCCATAATTTAAGTTGCAGTCTAAGATTATATGGTTGCCAATTCTTCACTACTTTATCAATTTATTGCAGTCTCAATCGAAATTCCAGTACCACTCAATGAGCTTATTCCAAAACACATATACTGGGAAAAAAAGATACACAAAAGGCTGTCAACTTCATATTTTCCCTATTAGATAATGAGAAATACTTCAAAACCATAAAATGAAAACAATGTGTTATTGTTTCAATAACTGAAATAAAGCCAGAGGAATATATAAGAAATTTCAGAGATATTTGGGAACTTATATTGAATATGACACCACAGAACTGTGGAGAAAAGATAGATTATTTGATACAATGTTTAAGGAAAAACTGGCTATTTTGAGAAAAATTAAGCTCTTTCTATTTAAACATGCATACATCTAATGACTTAACTATTTAAATTTGAAAGGTAAAACTATAAGTAAGTACAATAAATTATAGGAAAAGGGCATTGTGACTTATGCTTGGGAAAGACTTCTAAAACAAAACCTGGAAAGTATACAACAGTAGACAAAATTTTAATGAATTTATTTTCATCCAAGTTAAAGTTATTTTCAGTGATGAACACCATGACAGAATTAGTGACCAGCAGCTGACAGCAATACTTCAAACCTGAAAACGAGTGACATCTGAGAACGTGAAGCTTGATTCTGGCTGCATCGCACAGCCACTGTGCTTTGGTGTTCTTGATTTTGTCTCACCCCACGCTTACTGTACGGAGTGAGAGCTGGACCTTAAAGAAAGCTGAGCGCCGAAGAATTGAGGCTTTTGAACTGTGATGCTGGAGAAGACTCCTGAGAGTCCCTTGGACTGCAAGGAGATCCAACCAGTCCCTTCTAAAGGAGATCAGTCCTGGAGGGACTGATGCTAAAGCTGAAACTGCAATACTTTGGCCACCTCATGCGACGAGTTGACTCACTGGAAAAGACTCTGATGCTGGGAAAGGTTGGGGGTGGGAGGAGAAGGGGACGACCGAAAATGAGATGGCTGGATGGCATCACCGACTCTGTGGACATGAGTTTGAGTGAACTCTGGGAGTTGGTGATGGACAGGGAGGCCTGGCCTGCTGTGATTCATGGGGTCGCAGAGAGTCGGACACGACTGAGCAACTGAACTGAACTGATCTCACCAGCTCTAACTCATCAGTAACTACTTTTACTTCTAGTTTCACTTTGGTTCTTTTCAGTCTTTCCATTCTTTACAACAGTGCCTTATACCCTTATTAGGTTTCCAGTCACTTTAAACGTATTGATTTAGAGACTGTGTATGATATGACTCTATTGTCTAAAGTTTTTGTACTCCATTTCTGATGGTTATTGTGTCCACCAACTCCCCTTGACAGGAAATCTTCAAAGATTACCATGATCAGAGTTTATCCTTGAGGGTCTTGCATGACTTTAGTTGAAGGGATGGTTGAAGAGGGTCTTTGTTTGCCCTGAGAAGTGCTCTGGGTCTTCCCAGCCAAGACCACATTTTTTTTGTAAGCGTCTTCGCTTGGACATCCTGTGTCAGGTGGCATAAGCCAAAACTGCAAGAGCAATCCTGTGGTTATGGATCTGGGAGGCGGTTTCCTTACCTGAAGCTAAGGTAGCCTTGTCTCCATGGGCATGTGGATGGTCTTTCTGGTGCACAGTTCACTCAGCTTTAAACACTCAGCGTCCTCGGTCCCAGCTCCCTTCCTGAGATCCCAAGCCCTTGCCTTCTGCGTCCATATGACCGTTAAAGCCCCAATCCCTCACCTTTTAAAAACAGAAGCCAGAGATTTCCAGAGGCTGACAGAGTGTGCCTCCTGAACTTACCATCCTGACTATCTGTCTTTTTTTCATTTTTGCCCTTATTTTCTTGCCTGCTCGACCATATACATTCGTGCACCCTGGGAAAACCTCAGACTTGTTACAGCCTTCACACTAACTGCCCTCGGGTTTGCAACACACGTTGGTGGAATCAGTACCCCTGCTTCAGGGAAAATCAAACATCCCATAACACACGATGGAATGCCTTTCTGTTGAGCTGGTCCAAGCTGGGTGTCTGTCAGGGCAACCAAGAGAGTCATTCGCGTCCCCCTCTGTGTTCTCACCGCCACTTTCCAGTCCTCCTTGCAGGTGAATCAGGAGTGTTTTCCTTTCCCTGACTCTGGGTTGCATTTTTGCCACCGGGCTCCAAAGGGGCTCATGTCATGGCGTCCTCTGGAGTTGAGACAGGTGCTGTCCTCCTGCAGTTCTGCTGTCCACGAGACCCTGCACCCACCCTGCCACCTCTTTTCTCTTCGGCCCCTGATGGCACCTGCTCCAGAGGGACTGGTGCAGGTGCCAGGGTTCATGCAGTGTATGTTCCACGTGCAAGGAAGACCTGGCATTCAAAGGTTGTTCAGTCACTCAGTCCTGTCCTGCAGCCCACCAGGCTTCCCTGTCCGTCACTATCTCTCAGAGTTTGCTGAAACCCATGTCCACTGAGTCAGTGATGCCGTCCAGCCCTCTCATCCTCTGTCTTCCCGTCCTCTTTCTGCCTGCAGTCTTGCCCAGCATCAGGGTCTTCTCAGATGAGTCAGGTCTTCGCATCAGGTGGCCAAAGTATTGGAGCTTCAACTTCAGCATCAGTCCTTCCAGTGAATATTCAGAGTTGATTTCCTTTAGGATGGACTCGTTTATTGCAGTCCAAGGGACTCTTGAGTCTTCTGCAGCACCACAGTTTGAAAGCATCAATTTTTCAGTGCTCAGCCTTCTTTATGGTCCATCTCTTACCATGACTACTGGAAAAAGACACTCAGAGGTTAATTCCTGCCAAATTTGAACAACATTCATGTGATTAAGATCTCATACATTTGCCCATAGATTTTGTTGCTTTTCGCTTTTCTTAGTGGCTCAAGAGTCTGGGACTAGCAGTGCTGCTGTGTCTGAGAATACTTATATGGTTTCAAGATAAGCTCTAAGAAAGGGTTGTTAATGTTCTGAGGTGTTGTTGGTGTGAGACTTGTAGCTGTGTTTTGCATTGAGGTTTTTTTTTTATCCCAGATACGTATGGTTTCCCATCATCTCTGATTTAATCCAATTCAAGAGAAATTTTAAAATAAATTTGACACATGCCCATGAGTATAAATTTATTTTTGGACTTGTGAATGAAAGCAATTCTGCCCCAGTGTGAAATTTTTAGCTTTTTATTTGAAGTAAGAGCTAAGTTGTCCCTCTAGAACAGGTCACATCTTCAGGCCCACATCTGACTGTCAGCATCAGTTCAGTTTATTACGATCACCAGGCCTTGGTCTTCCAGCCGCCAGACCATGAGAATTCAATTTTTGTAGCTCACACACACCATTCAGTGTTTAGTGCTTTAAGTCTGGCTGAGACGGGGCATTCGTAAGGAGGGCCTCAAGACCCTGTCGCTGGGCCGCCCTTTGATTCTTGGCTCCAGTCTGCCCAGGACTCCTGGGGCTGGGTCACAGCCCCATCTCCAAAGCACGTGTGGTCCCAGGGCTGCGGCATCAGGGCTTTTGTGCAGTTTCCGCACCCCATGTGACTGTGGGAACTCTGAAGGCCCATCTGCCCCACCACACTGGACATTGTATTTGTCACACGGCTGTAAACACAAGGAACACTGCAGCCAAGATCAAAGTCAACTTGACCTTGAGACGGCTGGTGGAGTTGTTCAAATTCTTGACCGTAACACTGAAGGGCGTAACGTGCTGACGCAGGAAGAGGGACCGGAAGGAGGGTGGACACGTGAGGCCGGAGCTGAGGCGCAGGTAGCCTGGTTGCAGGGGGTGTGGTCAGGACCAGCCCAGCCCAGCGGGTCTGCAGGAGAGAGGCCGCCACGGTGAGGTGCTCAGCTTGTATATGAGTGAAGAGAAGGCTCCGAGGCTGATCCAGATTTCATGTCGCTTGACAGGCAGACGGCGTCACAGCAGGACAAGTATGCCTTCATTGGATTTGAAGTTACACTGTGAAATCTAAGGTGGCCTTAGATACAGCAACGTATTAAATACAGAATATCAGTGCAGATTCAAGACCACCGCAGGGGACCTAGAAATGCCAGAGCCGCAGGCCTATACACGATGCATATGGGAGTTGGCTGGACGAGGCGGAGGTCACTAGCGTTAAAACAGTTCTCTGTCAAGGCACTTGGCAAAAGGAATACCCACCCAGCAGGTTCCGAAGCACCCACCCGTTCAGGTTGCTCTGGCCGCTGCCTTGGAAATCTGCTTCAACTGACAGTTTTCAAGCCATGGACCGATAGTGCTTCCCTAGCCTTTTCATGGAAAGCACTTCACTCATTTCTTCTCTAATCAGGTTGATGAAAGCAGTCCCATCCCCGCGTCATTTTTAGAATATGTATTTATTTAGGCTGCGCTGGTCTTACTTGTGATGCTGGAGATCTTTGGTTGCAGCATGTAGGATCTAGTTTCCTGAACAGGGATCGAGCCTGGGGCCTCCTATTGAGAGTGCAGGCTTAGCCCCTGGACCACCAGGGAAGCCCTGCATTGTATTGTTTAAAATAACAAAATCCACTTTCTTTGGGGAAAAGAGACAGCTGGGAGTCTGGGATGAGCCTGTACTGGTGTGATGAGAACACCGAAGCCAGCCAGGCCTCAGGAGCAGGGCCTTGACCTCAGAACGGAGGCTGTGAGCTCGGGAGGGGGTTGTGAACTCGGGAGGGGGCAGTGACCGAGGGAGGGGGGCCATGACCTTGGGATGGGAGCTGTGAGCTCGGGAGGGGGCCGGGAGCTAAGGAGGGGCCGGGGCCTCGGTGCAGCCTCATGGCCTGGACTCAGGGCACCACGTGGAGCGGGGATGGGTTCTCGGCCAGCAGCAGTTCCTGGCAGGGACTCCGCTCAGGCTCCGCAGGGCCCCCGGCTCGTGTGTTTGACCCCACATTTACCTGTTGCTGGAATCGCCTGGTAACGGGCGCGCCACTGTCCCGGTGAGACCGGGGCTCCAGCCCCCGGCGGAGCTCTTGGTGAAGCTCAGGGCCTTGGTGAAGCACGGTCTGGTTCAAGTTCCTCTCGGTTCTGACCTTGTGGGCATGGGCCGGGGTTCGGTCAGAGCACAGCACTCCTTGCCGCACCAGCTCAGGCTGGGTGGACGTGGAGTCAGGAGATGGAGAAGGAAAGCGGAAAGCCGGCGGAAAGCAGGCTTTGGGGGACCACCCCTGTGCCCTGCTCCCCCCTCCCCAGGTTCATGTGGTGGAGCCCTGCCCGCGCTGTGGCTGAATTTGTGGGGTCCGCCCCCGTGGGGGTGGCCTCCTAGGAGGAAGAGAGCCTCCAGGCGCACGAGGGCCGGAAGGGCACGGGAGCACAGGGAGAGCACCCCGGCGGCCAGACGGGGGGCCTCAGCGGAGCCCAGCGTGCCCTGACCTTGGGTTGAGCCTCCGCTGCGTTGTCACCCCCCACCCCCACCCCAGTCTATGGGCAGCTGGAGCTCACAGGCCTGGGGCAGAAGGCTGACTGAATTTGCCCCTGGAAACAGCCCCAGGGAGGAGCGGGGTTGAGGGGGCAGCCAGGCACCCGGCTCTGGGTCCTGACCCAGCCTCCCGCCCCTGCCAGGCAGGCGTGGCTGAGGGCTGGGGCACCGGCCCATGGTGTTCTGGTCCCCTCCATGGGCCGCCCACCAGATGCCTCTGGTCCCTGAGCTCTGTGGTTGGTTGGGACCATGGGCCATTGAGCAGGACGCCCTGTCCCCTCTGGGTAGTGTAGGCGGACTGATTCTGACCACAGCTCTCACAAATGTTAGAATGGCCCCAGAATGCAGTTTGGATTAATCAAGTGTAAGCACAGAACGTGCTGTACACATAGACGCTTTTGCTCTGTGGTCTATAAAATATCAATAAGGAAAATGTCCCCCATAAGTTGATTCTCCTACAGGTTTCTCATGTAGTAGAAGGGGATGGAAGCCACGTGTGTTTTATTTCCATCGTAGCTCGTCACAGCCACCTTGGACGGCAAGCTTCAGCTGTTTCAGGCCGAGTGATGCTGACCCACGGGCTGGGCACCGCCTGGGTCTGCACGTGGCCTGAGTCTGGGTCCTTGTCCTGAGAGACGCCGGAGGTGTCTACACCACCCGCCTGTCTGAGCCGCCCTCACAGCGGCGGCCTGTTTACTCCTTGCCGGGGATTCCCTGCCCTGGAAAAATGGAAATGGCGTCCAGCACTTCTGCACAGAATTTGGTCAAGTTAAAATAGAATGTTCTTCAATAAAAAATCTAGTGTTTCTTTCATAATTTAGTCTTTGCAGAGAGAGGAGGGTGAGAGAGAGACAGGGACAGAGGGACTGAGAGTCGGAGGGGGAGAGGGAGACTTCACCGGGTCGCTGGGAACGCAGCCGTGGGGTCCTAAGCCTTGACCTTCTGGTGGATGCGCCCCAGCTTTGCTCTTGTGAACCAGCCTCTACTGGGGCCTCCGCCCTCACACACAGCTTGGCTTCTGGGCTCCCCCCACTACCAGAGGCCTGTCCAGTGGGGACAGCGTCAAGTCATCCTCATACGATTCCTCAGAGATGTACCTGCCTCCAGAGGCTCCAGAACCAAGCCTGTCTTGAGCCCCAGAAGAATCAGGATGCTTCTAAAACTCTTTCAGATGCAAGCACCCAACAACACTGGAGGCCATCCATGGGGAAACGCCCCAGGAAGCTCTAGTGTTCCCCATCCCACCAGGAACCTGCGAGCCCCCCACCCACCCCCACGCCTCCTGCTCCCTGGAGACTGATTGCCCCTGCTCCTCAGAAACACCCGGGGCTGATTTCCTGGGCTCCCTACTGCAGTTTCATTGACCACAGATACATGTTTCTTCTTGCAGTTTCCAAGGAGCAAAATTTTAGAATAAGTAATTTTAATTTTTCAAATATTCAGTTATCCAGACATTTTAATCCATTTATAGTAACTATATTGTTCTTCTTTGTTAAAATTACCTTAAAACTAGTTTAAAATAAGTAAGTGAAGCAGTCTATGGGCAAGTGAGCTCATGGAATCTTATTTAATATTCTTAATTTCAGCTACATCATTTAAGTTTTTAACTTTTTTATATTATCCTTAATTCTGATAAAATATCCATAAAACAGGAATCACCATCTTTATTTTTAAGCATACAGTTTGCTGTATTAACTGCAATCTTGTTGCTATGCAGCCGTCACCAGCATCCATCTCCAGAGCTTTTCCTTTTGCAAAACTGATGCCCTCTCTCCACTAAACTCTGACTCCGGCCATCCCCCAGCCCTGGCACCCACCATTCCAATTCCGTGACTCCTCTGGGGACCTTGCGTAAGTAGAATCAGGCAGTATTTGTCTCTCTGTAACTGGCTTATGCTGCTGAGAATAATGAGCTCAAGGTCCATCCATGTGGCAGCAGGTGCAGGATTTCCGTCCATCTTGAGGCTGAGTGCTCTGATTCCGCTGCACAGATGGACCCCATTTTTCTAGTTTGCTCGTCCATTGATGGACACGCGGGTTGCTTCCACTGTGAGCCACACGCTGTGCATGCTGGCCTCCAAGTGTCTGCCTGACATTGCTTCCAGTTCTCTTGGATAAACACCTGGAAGTGGAGTTGCTGGATCATGTGGTAATTCTTGTTTAATTTTTTGAGGAACCTCAAAGCATCTGTAATGTTGCATTCCCACCAACAGTGCAGCATATTCGATTGCTTTTAACATGGCAGTTTTGTATATGACTATTTTATACTGCATGTTAGTTTCTGTTACATATTGCTTTCATTTTTATATAAATTTTTCCAAAAGTCCTGATTGCAATTATATCAAATGTAACTTTAAGAAAAATACATTTTAAATTATTTAATGTCAATAATAATAACTAAATGATATCTTAACGAACAACACTACCATGGAGGTTCATCACGGGGCAATGTAGGATGCAGTAACTATGGAAACGCTGCTGCTGGGATCGCAATGGCCGTGCCAGACGGAGGGTGACGACGGCAAGAGTTCACTACACGGGAGTGAATGAGCCTATGAGGATAATGATAATTTTGTGACTTTTTGTTTGAAAATTTTTGATTCTTTAATCTTTTGATTTTTCCAGATTTAAAGGAATCTCTTCTCTTAAACTATGACTTATAACAAACGATTTGGTAAAGTATAACTTTGTGAACAAAGATGAAACATTTATCTTTTTTTTTTCCTAGCTGCTGCTGCTGCTAAGTCACTTCAGTCGTGTCCGACTCTGTGCGACCCCATAGATGGAAGCCCACCAGGCTCCCCCTTCCCTGGGGTTCTCCAGGCAAGAACACTGGAGTGGGTTGCCATTTCCTTCTCCAATGTGTGAAAGTGAAAAGTGAAAGTGAAGTCGCTCAGTGGTGTCCGACCCTTAGCGACCCCACGGACTGCAGCCTACCAGGCTCCTCCATCCATGGGATTTTCTAGGCAAGAGTACTGGAGTGGCTTGCCACTGCCTTCTCCGTCTTCCTAGCTGATCCCTCTAGAATTAGAAGACTCTCAGTAAGCATTCTTGTTTTTGTGGCAGTGTCGTTGAGTTGGGTAAGAGTCTATTCTCTCTGAGTGCTAAGTCACTTCAGCCACGCCTGACCCTCTGTGGCTTGATGGACTATAGCCTGCTAGGCTCCTCTGTCCTTCGGAGTCTCCAGTCAGAGATGCTGGAGTGGGTTGTCGTTTCCTCTTCCAGGGGGTCTTCCTGCCCCAGGGGTCAAACTCTCAAGCTCTTATGTCTTCTGCATTGGCGGGTGGATTCTTTACCACTAGTGCCGCCTGGGAAGCCCATTCTTCTTACAACAGGACACCATTGGAAACACTGTTTAAGGCCAAAACTTTGACTGGGAAGTATTCAGAGTGTGTGCAGACTCAGGTGTGACCAGACAGCTTGCAAAACCAGCCTGATAGTTTGTTTACTGGGCTCCCGGCAGCATTATCTGGTGAGGAAGGGAGGGCCCTTCTGGGCAGGGACAGGAAGCTCAGGATATTTCGGGGACCTTGAGAAGAGAGGAATTAACCCAAATCTGTAAGTATCGCAGACAAAGTCTAATGGTAAATTCTTGGCTTGGCTTCCTAGCCTCCAGAGGCTTTAAGTTCAATCTGAGAGTCCTTGTGAGAAGATTCTGCAAAGCAGGCTTTAAAGAACCAAAACGGTCAGTTGGAAGACTTGCTGCATTTATATAAATAATCAGGCCAATTTATTGAAACTACATTTAATTTGTAAACAAATTAGTCTTACTATGTTTTCTTCAATAGAAATGGGGATAATCATAGAAAGGAAAAATATTTCTGTAGAAAGTTTACTGTACAGTTGTGGATATCAGATTCTAGTTCTGTTAATTGTATTTGAGGTTTTGGTTTTGGACCTGTAAACTGGACTAGATCCAAAATTTTCCTCTAATCTCAGGCTCTCCAAACTAATGTTCCCAGTTTGTCCCCCACCCTCTGACTTGGAATCATTAAGAACTAAAATGCCCTTTTCCTGAAGCCATGTAAGCTCAGCTTGGGTAATTTGATATAAACGTGGAGAAATCACAGCAGCTCGTGTTGCCACAGCAGCTCTGTGCCTGTCGCTGTGTGGTCACTCAGAAGGACCCTGGAGACATTCAAGCTGCAAACAGAAGTTCTCAGATTGCCCCTGTGTGCCTCGCTCCGTCTGAAGATGCTTCAAACCCAACATCCAGAAATCTTGCCTGGTGGCCTTAGAACTCCACAAGTGGGGCTGGTGTCTGCTCCAGTCGCTAAGCCTTGTTTTTCCTTTGTTTCCATGGAAGCACTTCTTATTAAATTCAGTTCGGTTCAGTCGCTCAGTCATGTCTGACTCTGAGACCCCATGGACTGCAGCACGCCAGGTCTCCCTGTCCATCACCAACTCTCTGAGTTTACTCAAAATTTATTACTTATTAATAAAAACCTTGTGCAAATATGTGCACCACATAGGCTCAATGTGGGGAATCCACCTACATCGCCACTTCCTGAAAAGAGACACAACCTCTGATTGAACTGACCTACTCTCAGGACAATGAGGATAACATAACCCACCGACTCAGAGCAGGTTTAAGCCTACTCACACCAGGTGGCCAAGAAAATAATGTGTCTACAGTGTCACCCAGATCCTTGACCGGATCCTGTGGCCCCCAAGGCCACTGACTCAGTTTCATTTCAGGACCCTTCAAGTTTGGCACAGTTGTTACAGATCGAATGTCAGACTCCTGTCTGTGTAGTTATTACAGGGTTTGAGACTAGAGTCCTGTTCAGATCCGTGCTTTCTGAGTTGCAATGCCCCCTCCCCCTGACTTCATGCATCAGCTGCCTGGGTGGTCTCATCCTCCCCATCCTCACAGTTGATTCTGATGACTTGGCATCACACGGTGGGTTGAGCCTAACAGGTGGGGTTTTTCTTTTTTGTAATGCAAGTGCCTGACTTAAGCTTCGATTGCCAAGACTCTCACCTGTAAGCAGGCATCAGCTTCAAGGAAGGCTTCCTGGGAAAAGGGCCAGCCCATCTCCCCCTCCCCCACGGAGGTGCCATTGTTTGGAAGATCTTGTTTGATTTCAGGGACTGGTCATTGGATCACTTGATTTATTCTCTCTTCCTGCATTCTAAATTTCTGCTCTTTTGTTTTAAATTCCCTGGTAAAGAGGGAGCCCAGGAAAACCCCAGGTCCCCACCCAGAGCCCCAGTAAAGGTAGGACCGCAGGCTTGCCCTCACAGGACGCTTCTGTCCCTCCCTCCTTCTGTCTGTCTTTTCCCTGGCCTTGCAGTGTGGCACCAGCTGTGCCATGTAATTCCAGGTCCTATAAGTAATGAACCTCTAGTTTCCGAGTTTCCCAATAGCAGTGCTGAGGGGCGTCCTGCAATCATAATGAGAACCACAAGGGCTGGTCCAACCACAGTGCTGGTTATTGACAGGCTGGAACTGGCACACGATAGCTATTAAGGTTCCTTTTTGGTATTTGAAAGATAAAATGACTCATGTTATGTGGCATATGTCATGGGTTTGCACAACTTTTGGCCTAACTGTCTTTCTAAACAACAAAGCAAGAATGTGATTGTGGTCCACCCAAGCCTTGCCGCAGAGGGGGTGGTCTAAACAAATTCTGGAATAAACAGTTTCTGCTCATTTTTGACATTCTGTTTAAAGGCATTCTTTTCAGATGTGGGAGTGCATTCCTTTTCATTAGTAGAAGTGACTTTGGATTTTGGACTTTGGGAGGAAGGTGCCTGGGTGTTTTCATAATAAAGGTTCTATTATTAGTGCTTTGCAAATGGTTGATGGATAAACAGTGGAAAGGATGAAATCTGTGGGATGTGCTGACACCTACAGATGCCTCAGTTGGAAGGAGGGGTTCAGGTGGGGCGCGGACAACTCAGCATTTGAAAGGATAGCTTTTCCGAAGTCTGGCAACAATCTTGGTGGTGGTACTATTAGATGGAACCATATTAAATTACCAGTATTTAGCACATTGGTTGGAGAAGGCAATGGCAAGCCACTCCAGTACTCTTGCCTAGAAAATCCCATGGATGGAGGAGGCTGGTAGGCTGCAGTCCGTGGGGTCGCTAAGGGTCGGACACGACTGAGCGACTTCACTTTCACACATTGGAGAAGGAAATGGCAACCCACTCCAGTGTTCTTGCCTGGAGAATCCCAGGGATGGGGGAGCCTGGTGGGCTTCCGTCTATGGGGTCACACAGAGTCGGACACGACTGACGTGACTTAGCAGCAGCAGCAGCAGCACATTGGTGCTAGATTGTTGCTCTTACCATCCGAGTGACCACCTCTTCTCTACCTCTGCTCCCTTTCTCAGGGAGTGCGGCTGTCAGGGGTGTCTGCCCAGTGACCTGGGTGCCTGCAGGCCGTGAGCCACTGTGGGCACATCGCGGGCTACGACCCCGTGGTCATTAACGGCTGTCACATGTCATTTGAATTTCAGTAGCAACTGGTTATAGAGAGAAGCTCCAAGTTGAATCACTATGTACTAAATTTGTAGTTACCCATCTGGATAACAAAACAAACTATTGGCAGGAAGAAAAGGAAAATTACAAACATGTAGCAGAATGAGTGTGCAGATCATACAGTTTTCTCTCTGAAACGCAAGACTCAGTAAAGACGTTCTGCACGCGTGGAGCTCGGTCTTCCGCGCGTCACCGTCCTCTGATGCAGCTTTGCAGGTAGTGCTCAGCCCCTGGTCTGCGCCCCTAGGCTGCGTCCCAGGATCTTCCTGGAAATGTCTCAGATTTGACCCCGACTCTCAAGCTGCTGCCGCCACCTATTTGCTATCCTGCCCTCCTGCTGCAGCCTTTCTTTACGGAATGGCCTTCAAACGTCTAGCAGCCTCGTCTTATCCAGGGAGGACCCTGCTTTTGTAGTTTACAGATATTTACTAGCCACCACGAAAATGATTAACTTTCAACTAAAGAACTGAAACTTTGCTTTTGGATCTGGAGAACCACACGTGATGCTGTGCCGAGTCCCCGGGCCTGTCAAGAAACATTCCATCTATAGTAAATAAGCCCTAGGTGGCTGATATCTCATCTCGGACAGGTGAGAAAATATGAAAAGAAAAAGCTTCCTAGGTGAGACCACACTGGTTTACTTTCTACTGAAAAACAAGCAAAGTAGCGTGTTTCTTTCAAAGATGTGGAATGCATCCATGCAGTATGCTCTAGTTGTTTTAAAGGAAACTGTACTTTGAAAATTTGGGGATAAGTTAACCACTTTTCTTTCTGAATGGAGAAAAACTATTTAATCTTCAAAAGGCAGCATTAGGAAAATCAAACAAGTCACAGAATCTGAAAGAATGTTTACAGTACACATAGCATACTAAAAGCTAGTATCTGCATAACGTGAAGAATTACTATGTTGTTGTTTAGTTGCTAAGTCGTGTCTGAAGCTTGTGTTTCCATAACATAAAGAACTACTATGTTGTTTAGTCGCTAAGTCATGTCTGACTCTGGAACCCCATGGACTGCAGCATGCCAGGCTCCTCTGTATCCACTATCTCCTGGAGTTTGCTCAAATTCACATCCATAAAGAGCTAATATAATTTATTCTAAGAGATAAACAGCCAAAAATGGGCAGAGTAGTTGAACAGTCACCTCAACAAGATAGACGAATGGCAGTATGAAAGGGAAAATTGCTCAGTACCATTAATCATCAGGAAACAGCAGTTGACACCACAATGAGATGCTTCTGCACACTCACTAGAATGCCAGCAACCTAAAAAGACTGACAATGCAAGTGTTGTCAAGGATCTGACCATAACTCTCGCATACGGCCAGGAGAGCGTAAAATGGAGTGGTTTAGGGAAATATTTGGCACCTTTTTAAAAAGGTAACACACACTTTCCCTGTGTCTCAAAAATTCCACTTCCAGATATTCATCTCAGAGAGAGAACACACATGTCCACAGAATGCCTTGCGTTGGGGTGTTCACAGAAGCTTTGTTCACAGAATCAGAGCTAGAGTGAGCCCTGAGTCTATCCGCAGGATAGTGGAGGCCCTCTGGCTGTGTACACAGGGCACACTGCTCACTGATAGAGGTGCTCACGTCTGACACACACAGCGACATTGATGATCTCAACTATCATTATCCCAAGTGAAAGAAGCCAGAGAGAGATGAGTACACAATGTATGACAAATTTACAGGAAGTTCCAGAAGAATTCAACCAAGCCTGTGACAAGAGGAATCTGATGGCATCCAGCCTGTCTGGGAAGGGACAGAGGCACCTTCCGGGGTGGCAGACACAGCTTCTGTCACCCACGTGGGTTCCTTGAGTGAATGCGTTTGTCAGAACAGAGCATGTCACTGTATGTAGTGTTGTTTCAATAAAATATTTCTTAAAAGACAGGCGCAGATGTGTGTGCCTATTTCCAGTAAAGGCTGGGTAGTGGACGTGACAGAACAACATTAGCAGTAGACTGTGTCTGACTCCCTGCTGTGTCACCCACTCCCTTGTTCAGCAGCTCTCCTCCTGCGCCCGTGGGCTCTGGGCGCTGCTCTGGGACCTGGGACACGCAGTGCAGGGAGGCGCTCAGTCCTGGAGGGACGGCAGCCTGAGGACCCCCCACCTCCATCTTGGGGGACTTTGGTGACATCAGAGCTGCTCACTGGGGGGCTGGGCTCATTCCTGCAGAGCAGCAACAATGACTGTCCTAGAGGTCTTCTTCTTACAGCCCACCGTCCAAATCGGTGTCAGTGTGAAAAGTAGACATTGATGAGCGAGCATTCTGGAAGAGAAGAGTGTACACGTAGTAAATTATGCAGAGGGAAAATTCAAAATGTTGAGTGATTTTTCTACCCTGATATTCAGATACCAGTTTAAGCTTCTTAACTCTGGTGCTGGGGTCGTCTGCCTCCGTCTCTGCTGCTCCAGTATCACTGCGGTTGTTGGGCACACACGGGCCTTCCCGCAACATCTCCTGTCCCTCAGTTCGTTTACAAAACTGTCCCGGATGGACATGAGTGTGCATCCCTCCTTCTTCTCCGTCCCCGGAATGCCTGTCGAGGTTGGAGGCTCCACCTTTCTGCCCACGTCCTCCAAGCCCCCACTGTCCTGTCTGTGCATGCAAACTCCCCTCCATCTGCGTCCTGTTCTTCCTAATGTCTTCAGCCTTTGATGCTAAAGTGCGGACTGGACGACATTCGGGTGAGAGGCGGCAGGGCTGGGCCCCAGGAGTGTGTCGCTTACATGGGCCCTTCAGAACCACAGTCCTGCAAGCGCTGCCGGGCACAGGACTCAATGTGGCCCGAAGGCTTTTTGTTTCCACGCTGCCCAGTTCCATGCTGAGGTTTCTCTCCCCTGTTGCAGTAGCTCAGATAAAATCTGTCTTGCTATTTTAACAAATGTGTAGCACATTACATATGGAGAAGGAAATGGCAACCCACTCCAGTGTTCTTGCCTGGAGAATCCCAGGGACTGGGGACCCTGGTGGGCTTCTGTCTATGGGGTCACACAGAGTCGGACACGACTGAAGTGACGCAGCAGCAGCAGCACATTACATATATATATATAATAATTTAAGTACATATATTTGTGCAGTATCCAACTGATGTGTTCAACGATCACATATATCCTGTGGTATTTTTATTTTCATTTCCTTAATGCCTGCTGGATATTCCCATGTGTCAACCCCACCAGCAACTCAGACTGGCATCATAAGCTGGAGTCGTTCTCTGTCGTCTCCAGCTGGCTTCTGTCAGGATTCTGTTCTGTCGGTGGGCTCATCACCCATCCACTCACGCTAGCTAGAGACCTCGGAAGCCCCTCCGACACCTCTGTGCTGGGCCTTTCCTCC
Organism: Moschus berezovskii; assembly: GCF_049115385.1. Classification (NCBI taxonomy): domain Eukaryota; kingdom Metazoa; phylum Chordata; class Mammalia; order Artiodactyla; family Moschidae; genus Moschus; species Moschus berezovskii. The sequence goes on along the minus strand of NC_142469.1, from coordinate 110,409,176 downwards.
TCTCCATCCACGTCTCAGTAAACAAACCTATTTTAAGAGATTAGTTAAAAGACTATCAAACTGAATTTAAGGATCCAGAGACGGGCTCATCCACTGAGCAGCCACAGCAGGAGTCACCATGTTTGGGTGCAGTGAGGCAAAGGGAATCGAAGAGATGCCTCCTTCGTGCTCTCGAGAGGTTCACATCTGACAACACGAAGACCGATCCAGATGACTGTCAAGTCAAAAAGCTCCCACTGCAGATGGACGAGTCTGTGTGTAGACATTAGTAATTGTTGATAGCCCCAGCAGAATCCCTGAAGAGAAATTCTTGGAAGAACATAATTTGTCCTGAAGGCTGTACCGTAACAAGGATCTGGATGGGTATCAAAAGCAGTGTTTGAAACAGATGAGGTCGATGGAACCCCACCTGCATCTGTCCGACCACGGGTCCTGAGGGTGCAGTCAGAGGAGATGGGAGGCTGAGAACCAAGAGTTCATTCCGGAAACCTGACGTTCAAGGAGTGCACAGTTTTAATCACAGAAAGAAACTCTGTATATTAAAAAAATATTCCTGTAGCTCTAATTCCCACACTACAAGTGCTGTCTAAATGGTGAATTAGTAAAATCCAAGCCATACTGGTCCATCTAGTTTTATCTTTATGAGAAGAAACAAAATCTGAAGACCACTCTGGAATTTCTAAGATGCCTGACTGTTTAGCGGAGTTTAACCTAATGTTTTAAAGGGAAAGAACGAATTAAGAAAAAAAAAAAACAACACAACATTTTGTGAGAGATTGCAGATTTGTTTATGAAAGTATTGTCTTACAAAAATTGTTTCACTTAACTGACATATGTGAGGTTCAAAGTGCGTATAATGAAATGTATTAACATGTAGTGAAAAAGTTCACAAATGTAAAGCTAAAGTCCAGCTTTGGAAAAGTAATGTTAAAGATGACTTTGCACTCAGGTGTAGCTGGTGTTAAAATCTGAAGCCAAAAGAACAAAATTCATAGAGAAACATCTGTGTATTCATGGGGAAGAGTTTCATTATTTTGAAATCCTTGAACTTCAAAGATCCACTGAATTATAGAAATCCATTTGCACCTTCAAATTTCAACTGCCTCAGTCAATGAGAGAAAAGTAAGTTAGATTCATAAATGATTGCACATTTGAAGTCTATTTTAATGAGATCAATTTTTCCAGTTTTGTTTAATGGCAAGACGGGACATTCAGTCAATTAGAGAAAGTGATAACTTGTCTGCTCAGGAGAACAAGGACTGTTGTTTGTTAACCAGTGGTGATTATCAGAATGATTCAGTGCAAGTTCTGAGTCAACAGTTTGCTATAGCCAATTTATTTACAAAGTCTGATGGAAAAGAGTGATATCTACAAGAACAGACTGAAGTTTTCATTAAAGTTTGAGAAGGTAGTTTGGGAAGAGTCGTTCATTCTCAGCATTCAAGAACGTCGTGAATCTTTTAGCTTTTCTTTCAAGGTCATAGAATATAAGGAACAGAGGAACGCGCTTTTGATCGCCTTGCCCACGTAGATGCTCCTGCATCCCCGGGTCGCCTCCGAACGCCAGCCAGACAGGTGTTTCTGTGTCGTGGCCGCGTGGGCACTTGGGAGCCCCAAGGCACTGGCAGAAGCCAGTCCCCCCTCGGGGGCTGCTTCCAGCCTTCGCGGCCCACCTAGCCCTCCTGGCTGGGATCTGAACCACCGTCCCTGAACAGTCACCCTTGTTTCCCACGGGCCCTCGGCCCCTGAGAGCCCCACGCTTTAGAGCTCACCCAAGCCGGTGCCCCCAGGCCCTCCCCGTCCTGGGCCCTGACGGCCGCCATCAGCTCTGTCCCCTGTAGCCTGTGCTGGACGTCACGACCCTACACCTCTGGCTGCTCCACGGGGCAGCTGCCTGGGGTTCAGTTCTGCTTTGCTGAGTAGCGGGGGCCTGAGCCCGGCACTCCGCGCAGTCCCACCGTGCACATGGGCGAGGCCGGCTCGCTGGTCTTCAGACTCCGTGGTTTTTCTCTAAATGGCAGGGCCTGCCTGTAAGTAAACCACACCTATGGTGAAGCTGCACATATGAAAACAGACTTGGGGGCAGTGTGGATAGCAGAGGGAGAGGGGCCCCCAACACTGCCGCCTTCTCCCTCGCACCCACCCCGCCGCGCGAGGACTCGGGGGCTCATGAGTTCATGGAAGTGAAACTTTCCACTTGCCCAGCCCAGGTCAGGGGTTCAGCCGTCACCTGCTACTGCTGGACTGTGCGGGGCCCCGGGGGCCGCGGGCGGTCACGGCCCCACCTCCGGCTGCAGCCAGGAGGCCCTGGGCCAGACCCCCGCTGGGCCGGAGGGCGGCACCCGAAGGCAGGTGCAGGGGCTGGCGTGGGAGCTGCGCTCTGCACAGTTCGCCTCAGTGCTGGATTCTCACACGTGGCGGAGGGAGTGTTCCACGCCGATGACTAATCTTGTTTTTAAATTTCCATTTGTAATAACAACAACAGTGCCTGACACCAGATAGTACTGCCGGGTGCCGGGCACCACTTAAAGCGTGCTTCTGTGCACCAGTGACCTCATCCGGGCCTCCCGCCTACTACTGGCCCCATTTTATAGCCAGGGAGACTGAGCCTGAGGGTGGTGCCTGTGACCTGAGGCCTGGACGTGGAACCAGGACGGCCCCAGTCCAGAGTGGAGGCTTGCAGTCACAAGGCAGAGCGGAGACCCCAGAAACGTCTCCAATGAGCATGTATTAGGGATTTCCCGATAGCAGAGGGAGCCATGGGCTCACTTCAGTCACGTTGAGGTTTTCCATTCACTGCATTGAGGCAAAGCCAGCAATGTTAGAAACTTAAGAACTAGGCCTCAAAGCATATAGCTCCTCGTCTGATGGTCCTTTGGTATGGTTTCATCCTCCCAGCTCCGGCCCATCGTGATAGGCTTGGGTTCTCTGTATCTGACCATGCTCATGGGGACAAGCCCGGCCCCCCTGGGTGCCCAATACCCTTCTAAGCACGAACGCACCTGAGGCTGTAGGGGAGGATTGAACCGGAGGGAGCCAGGAGGTAGCAGGCTCTGCAGGATGCCATGGGCCTTGGGCTCCCATTAGTCCTGACTCTCTTGGAGGAGATGGGGCAGAAAACCCCAGACTGAGAGCGGTGCTGGGGTCTCACCCCAGGTAGGCACCCACCCTCCAGGGCTGGCTGCTTCTGTGCAGGTCCTTAACCTCGATTTCACCTCCGGCATAGTCTGGTTGCCTCAAAGCTGCAGAGTCTAAACCACCGCAAACCAAGGCGTGCCCTCCCCTGAGGACATGGTGCTTCCCCAAGGGTGCTGACCTCAGACCCGGGTTTCCCAAATGCAGCTGGGACACGGGCAGTCCCTTGGGCTCGGGTGGGATCACTGCACTGGGCGGCCATCAGGACACCCAGAAACACTTCTCCAGGTTCACAGGAAGCCTGGGGTGAGGGGGGCGGGTGAGGGGGCGGGTGAGGGGGGCGGGGCGCGCGCTGAGGGGCGGGGCCTGGGGTGAGGGGGCGGGGCGTGCTGAGGGGCGGGGCCTGGGGTAAGGGGGCCTGGGGCGAGGGGCGGGGCGCGCTGAGGGGCGGGGCCTGGGGTGGGCGGGGCGGGGCGCGCTGAGGGGCGGGGCGCGCTGAGGGGCGGGGCGCGCTGAGGGGCGGGGCGCGCTGAGGGGCGGGGCGCGCTGAGGGGCGGGGCGCGCTGAGGGGCGGGGCGCGCTGAGGGGCGGGGCGCGGGGTCGAGGCCGCATGCGCAGCACGTGCTGCTTGGCCCGTCCCAGGTGCGGTGCGCGCTGCCGCCTGTGCAGCCGCGGGAGTCGCAGCCGTGTCCTCCGTCCAGCTGGGGACACCTCGCGGGGCAGGCCGGCCTCAGCGCCGGGCAGGTGCTTCCTGTGGCGGAGGAGGCGGTGCTGTGTGGGGAGGGTGGCGCTCCTCCAGGGACGCCCGGGCGGGCAGCGTGGCGAGGCTGGGGGTCTGGGAAGGGCGCTTCTGAGGAGGGCGCAGCGGCGAGGCGGGGCCGCCGGGGAGGCTCCGGCGGGGCCGGGCGGACTCAGTCGCTGGCTCTGGGGCGTCCAAGGGGCGCGCCAGGACCAGGACGCAGAGAGCCGTGGGGGTCGGGGGCCCGGGCCTCCGCGGGGGCAGGGACCCCGGGGCAGAGCCCCCCAGCGGCCGCCCGGCTGCTTCCGCACACGCTGCTGCTTCAGGTTGAATGCCTGCTTCTCCCCGTCACCCCACCCAGGCTTCTCCAGCTTTGGGTCCCCAACTGTCAGGAAGCGCCATTGGGTTGAACAGGGATGGGAGTGAAAGTCGGGAGATGTGTTCTGCAGGCACAGGCCCCTCCGTGGTCCAGCCGCTGTGCCACCCCCGCGCCAGAGGGACCCAGAGGCGCGGCTGCAGGGTTTGGACGTCCGCGTGACCCAGTCGGTAAGGTTGGCGTGTCCTGCACCTGTCGGCCGGCTCTCTGTGCCTTCTCATTTCCTCTGGTTGTTTGGTGACACCTGGACTTTTATCTGGTAACAAATAACCACGGGGCTTGGCTTCTCACCCAGGTGGTCTGTGATCCAAAATAAACCGATGGAAGCCAGACTGACGCTCAGTAGGCAAAATGTCATGCCGCTTTCGGATGGGAAGCGGGGGTGGACGGGCGTGTCCACCTTGCTACTGCACTTATTTCCACAGATGCCTCAAGATAATGCATTTCCAGAGAAAACTTGTTTTCAAAACTGATTTGAGTTCCAGTTCTGTGGCAGTAGCTCCCAGTGGCATCTCACATGTAATTCAGTTGGTATACTCAGGGCAAAGCCAGTTTCCTTAATTTTCCAATTGATAATCCAGCTCAAACAGACATAATTAATAAGACAAATCTTAATATTTAATCAGTTAACAGAGGGCTTGTCAGAATTCCAAAGCTGAAATTTGCTCAAAATTTAATTATTCTAAAGTTTGATTATGCAATAAAACTAAGTGATTTTAACTCAAACTGACCATAGCTACTTTCGATTTTTTAAAGGAGAGTTTTCTACCCGCTTGGAGGAATCAGTGGTGAAGGGAAGCCTGGCATCCTTGTTCTTCGAATAGTTCCATCAGGTATTATCTGGAGTTGGACATGGAATGCACAACCTTGTGCCTATGGTTTATGTGAGGAGCCTGTAAGCCTTTCCTTATGAGCCAGAGCTTCCAGCATGACTGATGGGTCCCCAGAGGAACCAGGGAGGCTGATGTGTGGGATGGACAGTGTTCCATGGCCCAGACTCTCTGAAGTCGGTCCCCAAACCAACTGGGACCCACTAAAGTTGGTCACCACTCTTGTAAGTGACTTCTCAGTGTGAAACTCAAAGAAGAGATATATGTACCCTCTCTGGGTTGATGAGGTCATCTTCCTGCAGATGAAGGTGACACAGAAAGAACCCCGCAGAGCTTGGCCTTGTCACCCCACAGTGCGCATGAATGGTTGGGGGGATTCCACCTAGGAGGCCACTTGGGGGACATTGTACCACTAGGGTGCCTATAGAAGCAAGTCTTGTGAATCCTGGTGAAGACATGACTCACAACAGTGTAACATGCAGGACAGTGTCGAGTAGCATGGAAAAAGGCCCAGAGCAAACTCCTGTTCCCCTTCATCCCCAGAGCGGCATGCTGAGCACCAGTGTCTCCTTGTTTTGGTGGAAATGTCAGTGCAAGGACAGCGTGGGAAGGAGAGCATCTCAGCACGTTTCCACAGCACACGTGTCACATATGTAGACGCAAAGTGTCTCGAGAAGGAGGATGTGGGACTCAGTCGTATTTGAGGTGCACGGTCAGAGCGCGTTCTTCCTCTTTCTTTTGTCCCAGTGTGACTGGAGTCTGCACTCAGCCCCTTAGAAGATTGTCCCCTGATCCTATGGATTCCACAGTTCACACCCTCAGCAGATGTTCTTTAAATGATGGTCATTCAGTTGGATTCCACAGTAATAAATGCTCTGACTTAAGCCCTGCTTAAGCCCCAGGAATTGAAAAGGTCAGTTTTCATTCCAGTCCTAAAAAGAAGCAATGCCAAAGGATGCTCAAACTACCGCACAATTGCACTCATCTCACACGCTAGTAAAGTCATGCTCAAAATTCTCCAAGCCAGGCTTCAACAGTATGTGAACCGTGAACTTCAGATGTTCAAGCTGGATTTAGAAAAGGCAGAGGAAACAGAGATCAAATTGCCAATATCCGCTGGATCATCAGAAAAGCAAGAGAGTTCCAGAAAAACATCTATTTCTGCTTTATTGACTATGCCAAAGCCTTTGACTGTGTGGACCACACCAAACTCTGGAAAATTCTGAAGGAGATGGGAATACCAGACCACCGGACCTGCCTCTTGAGAAATCTGTATGCAGGTCAGGAGGCAACAGTTACAACTGAACATGAAACAGCAGACTGGTTCCAAATTAGGGAAAGGACTATGTCAAAGCTGTATATTGTCACTCTGTTTATTTAACTTATATGCAGAGGACATCATGAGAAATGCTGGGCTGGATGAAGCACAAGCTGGAATCAGGATTGCTGGGAGAAATATCAATAACCTCAGCTATGCAGATGCCACCACCCTTATGGCAGAAAGCGAAGAAGAACTAAAAGGATCTCTTGATGAAAGTGAAAGAGGAGAGTGAAAAAGTTGACTTAAAGTTCAACTTTCAGAAAACTAAGATCGTGGCATCTGGTCGCATCACTTCATGGCAAATAGATGGGAAAACAGTGACAGACTTTATTTTTTTGGGCTCCAAAATCACGGCAGGTGGTGACTGCAGTCATGAAATTAAAAGACGCTTGCTCCTTGGAACAAAACCTATGACCAACCTAGACAGCATATTAAAAAGCAGAAATATTACTTTGCCAACAAAGGTCCGTCTAGTCAAAGCTGTGGTTTTTCCAGTGGTCATGTATGGATGTGAGAGTTGGACTATAAAGAAAGCTGAGTGCTGAAGAATTGATGTTTTTGAACTGTGGTGTTGGAGAAGACTCTTGAGAGTCCCTTGGACAGCAAGGAGATCCAACCAGTCTGTCCTAAAGGAGATCAGTCCTGAATATTCATTGGAAGGACTGATGTTGAAGCTGAAACTCCAATATTTTTGCCACCTGATGTGAAGAGCTGACTCATTTGAAAAGACCCTAATGCAGGGAAAGATTGAAGGCAGGAGGAGAAGGGGACGACAGAGGATGAGATGGTTGGATGGCATCACCGACTCAATGGACATGAATTTGAGTAACTCCAGGAGTTGGTGATGGACAGCGAGTCCTGGTGTGCTGCAGTCCATGGGGTCACAAAGAGTCGGACACGACTGAGCGACTGAACTGAACTGAAGCCCTGCTGTGTGGTGATGTCACTCCCTAACCTTTTTGACCCAAACCTCCTTCCTGGGAGTCACCCCACAAATACTGGTGTGTCATCACTGGTTTTCCTGCTGCGTCCACTCTTGGGTCATTGGTGGGTTGGCAAACACTGGCCCTTTCAGTGTCTCCCTGCTCTCAGCCCCTCCAGCTGCTCAGCATTCACAATTCCCCTTTCATCCCAGAAGGTCATCACTGTGCCAAGCATGTAGGAAGCCTGGAAATGGCGTTGTCCTCTACCTGTCAGAGCAGATCCACACACAGAGAAACACTTTTCTTCTGTAAGAAGTGAACGGGGTGACCCTTGGACGTGGCACGATGCAGTCATAAGGGGTCATGGGAATGGGGCAGAAATGTGTATTTCTCACAGTCTGCTCTTCGCCAGTCACAAGCTTCAAGGCTTTCCATGAAGACATTCCCTTTCCCGCAAGTGCAGCTGTGCACATTCCTGTGCTGTGGGAGCAGTCACGACGTCCTCTGTCTCTTGAGGCCGAGGGCAGGATGGGAAGCACGTGGATACTTCTGATGCCCTAGGAATTGGAGCCAGGGGCCTTTTAGACTTGTTTAGCAGAACAGATTTTGAGGTCAAGAAAATGATTTTTATTTTGCCAGAAAAATCTCATGTGAGGAACCTCTTTCTTGCTCTAATGGATTTTTTTCCAATATGATGGTAGTGATTAAACTGGCTAATTTGCATATTTGTAGGAAGTAAAAATTGAGTCAAGGATTTTTCATTGGGTTGTTCACTTTAGCAACTTTAAAAGTAACTTCACTTGAATTCAGTGCTTCTTTCTTGTTATATAAAGCTTTATTTCTTAAAAATTATACCATTCTCCATCACATCTGATTTTTTGAGTGAATTGAGTCTTCAAAGCATCTAGTTTCTCTCTTGTCGAAGCTTAGAGGCCTTATTGCTTGAATTTGGGTAAAGCCTGTCTGTAGAAGCAGGTTCCCAAAGTTGCATTCTTATCCGTCCTCTGACTTCCATCAACTGCCCTTCTAACCTTGTTGACCCTGAGCTACATTTCCCATGGTAACTTTCAATCACAGGCACTCACCCACTTTTCCTTTCCCAAGTTTCAGAAGGCAGCCTCTCCTTGGAGTTTATGAGAACTTTATATAAAATGATATAATTATGAGACCATCCATATCAATCAGATGCTCTACCCCCCGCCCCCCACCCCATGCACTGGGGTCTGGAACCTGCCGCTCTCATCCTGTCTTATTCTCTCGTCCCAGAAGAGTGTGTGTGCATTTGCTGAGCTGCCTGGTTTCAGGTGTGATCTCTCTCCCTCCCAGTGCTTTGTAAAGTGCAGGGCAGACACTATTCATTCGTCTCACCATCCACAAGTATTTCCCGAGTGCCTCCTGTGTACTCTGTTCTAAGTGTGGAAGTTGAACAGAGAATGGAACTCATGGAGAGAACATTAAACAAGACAAGTAAACATGAATTTGGGCGTGTGTGAAAGAAACGAGACAGAACAAGTGATCTGTTCATGGCTACCAAGCCTCACAATAGGATATCCGAGGAGATGAGGGGCGGGCAGTTGGAATGACTGGGGAGAAAGCAGAGGAACTGGCCACAGAGGTCCCGAGGCAGGATGCTGCTCATGTGGTCAGTGAGTGGCAGGAAGGCCAGGGTTTGAGCAGAGAGATGTGGGAGTTGGGGGTGGTCTCAGAGAAGACCTGTCAGCAAGGGAGTAGCATGGACTTGTGGTGAAGCCTCTGGGAGGACCTCAGGTGACATGGGAGACCGTTCACGGTTTCGAGCAGAGAAATGATTCAATTTGACTCAGCCAAAACCTTACCCTGATGCAAAAGGCTTAGACAACCAGGAAGTCAGAGGGCACAGTCCCCTCACTTCTGACACTGCCTGCAAGTACAGGGCCTGCAAACCTCCGTCAAGTTTAACAAGTCCCTAGAAGGACTCTCTGAGAACTGTATACTTACAGTTATGGTTTAATGCAGAGAAAGCACAGACCACGGTCAGCCCTGGGAAGGTGTGTGTAGGACAGGGTCTTGGAGATGCACTGTGAGGGGAGCCTTTGTTGCCCTCTCCCTGTGGAACCAGGACTCTGCCGGCATCTGTGTGTGATGGCCAGTCAACCAGAAATACCCCAGCCTTGGTGTGTGGAATTGTTACTGGGACCCTGTTTCATAGGCATGACTAACTGTCCTCATGGCATATCTGTCCATAAATCCCCTGCCGCAGGTCCTGGGGCCCATACCTTACACCATCTTGTCACTGCCTGTCTGGCTCAAGGCTCCAGACAGTTGCAGACCACTCCCAGGAGTTGAAGGCCAAGACCAGACCTCTTCAGAGGCAGAGTTAGACCCTTCGCTGCTCCTCTGCCTCCGGCGTTAGTCAGTGGCTGCTGAATCTCAGGCGGCGCTGGGAGTTTTGACTCAAAGCTTCTCAGTGTCCCCTCAGCAGAGCAAGAACTGGAAACATTTCAACTTCTCTTGAAGGAAATGAATTCTTCCACGTTGGTAGCATGTCTGTTAACATCCTTACACATTGGTAATGTGTCAGAAGTGGGTCAAGCCTGTCTGTAGAAGCAGGTTCCCAAAGTTGGATCCTTGTCTGTCCCTTGACTTCCATCAGCTGCCCTTCTTCCCTGTTGACTCTGATTGGAGAAACACTAAGCAAAGCGTTGAAGGTTTAGGCAGTTCCTGAAGAACTAATTTTTATCTCAGACTTTGGCAGTGTTATTATTACAGGAAAATATTAATTCTCTTGATGCCCCATCACTTATTTGGTCCAGGGGAAGATGCAGAGGACTGTTCTCATGATTGATCGTTTAGTGAGTGGTCACCTAAGCATCCGTCTGAATTCACCACACTGTGTGTTTTCCAAACATTTGGGTTACAAATAGCAGGTATTTGAAGACTTCTGGAACTGTTGGGGGCGCCGAAGCTTCCAAAAGTCCTTCAAACATTGCTGATGTCCAGGGGCACGTAGACCAGGGAAGACGTCCGAAACTTTGAAAAACAAAGCCAGGGGAAGCGTTCTCTGCTGCTGCTGAGCGTCAGCTCTGAGTGATGGGTGCTTCCAGAGAAGTCCCTTATCCCAGGACCCAGAGTGTAATTGTGAGGGAGCAGAGCACAGGGGGGCCCTGTGTGCTAGGGAGACGGACCCGCACCAAGAACAGGTGACGCGTGCGCACACTGAGCTCAGAACTGGCAGAGGCCATGCTGTGCACTGAGTGGAGACCTCAGATGGTGAGCAGGGAATTCCTGCCTGGCAGAGTCCAGGGGAGAAGTGTTTTCTGGGCTCCTCTGAAATGGGAGCTAAAACAGGAGTCATGTGTAAAAGTTGTGGTAACTTCTGCTGAGGTCGTTTGCAGAACTGGTTTGCCTGAGAGACCCGTGGGCCATCTGGAACAGTGTTAAAGCCAGCCTTTGTCCCCGCTGGAGTCTGAGTGGGAGGCCTCAGCCTTTGTCCCCGCTGGAGTCTGAGTGTGAGGCCTCAGCCTTTGTCCCCACTGGAGTCTGAGTGGGAGGCCTCAGCCTTTGTCTCCGCTGGAGTCTGAGTGTGAGGCCTCAGCCTTTGTCCCCGCTGGAGTCTGAGTGTGAGGCCTCAGCCTTTGTCTCTGCTGGAGTCTGAGTGGGAGGCCTCAGCCTTTGTCTCCACTGGAGTCTGAGTGGGAGGCCTCAGCCTTTGTCACTGGAGTCTGAGTGTGAGGCCTCAGCCTTTGTCCCCGCTGGAGTCTGAGTGTGAGGCCTCAGCCTTTGTCTCCACTGGAGTCTGAGTGTGAGGACTCAGCCTTTGTCTCCACTGGAGTCTGAGTGGGAGGCCTTTCCTCTTCTCTTTGTTTCCCCCCCACGGTTTCTCATTCTTGCCCAGCTTCCTCGTTTACTGCATTTCACGCTGAATCTTCAAAAGCTGCTGAACCAGAAAGTGACCAACAAAGAGGGCTGCGCTGGGGCAACTGACTCGGCCTCTCCCAGGGCCCTCTGGGCAAGCTGCTGCTGAGGACAGCAGAGTGTTACCGGTGTGCGGTGCTGGGGAGGATTAAATGTCTATGGTGGAGCTTCCACACCAGACGGGAGAATTGGGAACGACCCCTCATTTTGCTGGGAAAGCAGCCTGCAGTCTCCAAGTCCCATAACCTGCGCACAAATGGCCTTGGCTCGGGGACTCCGGCCGGCCCTCCCGCCTCCTGTGTGGGAACAGATACTCAGGAGGGGAGCTCGGCCCTGATTTGGGTGTCGCGGTAGTTCTCAGTAACGCCTCGGCAAACTGCAGCCTGTAGGACCGCACTCAAGTCCCTGTTGGGGGTCTTTAGAGAAAAACCATATTGCTAGAAGAGATTCCTCTGCAGGTCGTGAATTATGAGGCCTGTCAGATGAAACAGTCCTCGGGGCACTGACTTGGTAGGTTTTAATGTGTCCTGTACTTTTACAGCTGGTTTGTTTCTTGGACTTCCAAGATTTACAAATTGCAAGTATGCTTGTGAAGTGGTGGAATCTACTTGCACATTTGTTTCTAACTATTGATTGTTGGGAGATAGTAAAATTCAAATATTTGCATTAACTTCATCAGTTTGGTGAATATTTCTTGGTGTTATTCCCATAATACTTAAAGGTTGAACACATGCATGATTTTCTTCCGTGATTTCTTGTTATCACATTCTTACATAAGTCATCTGAGCATAAAAAGGTTTTCAATAACTGCTCCTCAGTACCTATTAATTATATCTGATGTTAGAAGTTCAGTCAATTAGTTCAATTTTAAATTTTTTAAATTTCTAAACAACCAAACAGCTTTTTTTTCTCTTGTAAACTAATTATACTTACTTTTAATATGATGATAATATGCCATATTTTCTTCCAACAGCCTAGACCCCAGGCCTGAAACAGTGTTCTTTGCCAAAGTAATGCAAAATTTAATCTTGTTGATCAATGGCATTATGACAAGAAAAATGCCATATATGTACTTTTATTTTCCTCAAGCATTCTCGATATTTTACCGATGGTGGTAAAGAAGTATATTAGCTCTTTGGAAGCACAGCTTAGAGTCAAGGTGGTCTTGTTAGAGTTGGCAACAGAGGAAACAAGGACATTGTTCCTGAAACGCAGTGTGAGTCGTTTCTCATGCAAAAATCGTTGACGTTGCTCTCTGTGGTTTCTGCCCAGTTAGCTTTCGCTGAATGACAATAACTGTGCTCTTCTGGAGGGGTTTTAGGAGTCCTCCTTTAGGCTCTTTTATCAAAGTTATATCTGTATTGAAAAGCTTATTTATACTTGTTCATACAATTTTTATTATCTTTTCCAGGGAAGAGAAAACTTGGGACTTGAGTTCTATCTATAACATTTTATTTTTCAATAGTAAAACCCCTAAACAATATTATAAAATGACATTCAATAGAGGTGGGTGGAATGATGGGTACATTTGTTGGTTTTTGTTGTATTTATTCTTATTAAATTTATGCTTATTAGATTATTTCAAGGATGGCTTCTGGCTTATATATGTTTGTGGTGGCAGAAATTTTCTATACTCTAATTTTTTCATCTTCAGCTATAAATATAATCTTGGCTTTGAGCAGTTAGCATGTTTTTGAATACAGAAAATATAATACAACTAAAAATGACTTAAAGAAATTATCAGTCATTATTTCATATGACGATAAGCCTAGTGGTAGAGTGGCTTTGATTTGAGTGAACAGAGCTGGTGGCCACCTGCTCAGTGCCCAGGATCTTTCCAGCTTCCTGCTCTGCTGCTCCCAGCCTGCCTTTTCGTCTTTCCTCTTCCATGGCTTGCAGTTTGCACCGATGCCGTTTCTGGCGTCACACGCGAGCACAAGAACAAGCAGATGTGGGAGCGTGCAGCTTGTGGCGTTCAGCCGGGAGAAGTCAGGCCTGAGGATGCTGAGAAGAAAAAAACTGCTTCTTTCTGTTTGTGTTTCACTCCTGAAGCCCCTCAGCTGGACTGCTTCCTCATGACTCACTGGCTGAAGCTGGGCCACATGCTCCTGCCCTCATCAGCAACTGCAAGGGCAGAGCCTTACCGTGTGCCCCAAGGCTGGAGTGTGAGTCCACCACCTCTGCCATGTGGGCATAAGGGAAAATCTCTGTGGACTAGGAAAACCGGGTGGGTCTTAGTGGGCTGCCAGCAGTGCTTCCCACCTGTGCTGTGCTGGCTCCACACGGAGCAGAAGGTATGTGGCTGCAGGTCTCCAGAATCAAGACTTCTGTTTACCCTTCTTCTCAGTGACTCAAGGCACACATGATCCTGCTTGAACCTGGAGCCCATATGTAACTGTATCCTCTTGGGAACTTGGAACATTGGAATTCATGAAATCCGAAATGAAAGGCACAGGCTTATTCCATTTACTTATTTTCCGTGGGCTTTGTGGCTGTTTAGCAGCCGTTGTGTGCATTCTGAAATATTAAGTCTGTTGCTCTTTGACCCATATTTCTTTCATTCTCGATCAGGGTTTGTCTTGCTGCCTTTCCTCAAGCACTCTCATGGAAAGAGAACACCATGCCCGTTGCACCTTCCTGGTCTCAATGTTTGTGTGTGCTCCTGGGCCAAGCATGTCTTGCCCTCAAGCCTCCTTGATGAAAGGTAGTTATTTCCCTTAATGTGTCTACAAAGTCTGAGACAGCAACGTGACGAGAAGGGACGAGGGGGACACAAGGTTAGTCTTTTGACCTGTGGATTAAGCATTGGTTGTCGTTTCCTTAGGGAGGAGTCCTAAAACACAGTGATTGACAGTGCTGACAGGGGCTCACTGAGATGGAAGCCACCCTTGGGTACTGTAGGGTCCCTGTGAGAAAGACACTTCAGAAGTAAAAGGTAAGGTCACACATAATGAAGACAAAGGGCATTCGGATGTCAGTAAGTGGCCTGATTAATTTTTATAACATAATTTCTGGGAACTGACCATGGCTCAGATCATGAACTCATTGCAAAATTCAGGCTTAAGTTGAAGAAAGTAGGGAAACCACTAGGCCATGACCTAAATCAAATCCCTTATACAGGGGAGATAATGAATAGATTCAAGGGATTAGACCTGGGAGACAGAGTACCTGAAGAACTATGGATGGAGGTTCATAACGCTGTACAGGAGTGGTAACTAAAACCATCCCCGAGAAAAAGAGATGCAAGAAGGCAAAGGGGTGGTCTGAGGAGGCCTTATAAATAGCTGAGAAAAGAAGAGACGTGAAAAGCAGAAGAGAAATGGAAAGGTACACCCAACTGAGTGCAGAGTTCCAGAGAATAGCAAGGAGATACAGGAAGGCGTTCTTAAATGAACTGTGCAAAGAAATAGAGGAAAACAATAGGATGGGACAGGCTAGAGATTTCTTAAAAATTGGAGATATCAAGGGGACATTTCATGCAAGGATGGACATGATAAAGGACAGAAGTGGTAAGGACCTAACAAGCAGAAGAGATTGAAAAGAGGTAGTGAGAAGACACAAAAGAACTATTCAAAAAAGGTCTTAATGACCCAGACAACCACGATGGCGTGGTCACTCACCCAGAGCCAGACATCCTGGAGTGTGAAGTCAAGTGGGCCTTGGGAAGCATCACTATGAACAAAGCTAGAGGAAATGTGGGAATTCCAGCTGAGCTCTTTCAAATCCTAAAAGATGATGCTGTGAAAGTGCTACACTCAATATGCCAGCACATTTGGAAAACTCAGCAGTGGCCACAGGACTGGAAAAGGCCAGTCTTCATTCCAATCTCAAAGAAAGTCAATGCCAAAGAATGCTCAAACTACCACACAATTGCACTCATCTCACGCGCTAGCAAAGTAATGCTCAAAATTCTCCATGCCGGGCTTCAGTAGGGCATGAACTGTGAACTTCCAGATGTTCAAGCTGGATTTAGAAAAGACAGAGGAACCAGAGATCAAATTGCCAACATCCTCTGGATCATATAAAAAGTGGGAGAGTTCCAGAAAAACATCTGCTTTATTGACTATGCCAAATCCTTTGACTGTGTGGATCACAACAAACTGTGGAAAATTCTTAAAGAGATGGGAATACCAGACCACCTGACCTGCCTCCTGAGAAACCTGTGTGCAGGTCAGGAAGCAACAGTTAGAACGTAACGTAGAACAATGTACTGCTTCCAAATTGGGAAAGGAGTATGTCAAGGCTGTATATAGTCACCCTGCTTATTTAACGTATATGCAGAGTACATCATGAGGAACGCTGGGTTGGATGAAGCACAAGCTGGAATCAAGATTGCTGGGAGAAATATCAATAACCTCAGATATGCAGATGACACCACCCTTATGTCAGAAAGTGAAGAAGAACTAAGGATCCTCTTAATGCAAGTCAAGAGGAGAGTGAAAATTTGACTTAAAACTCAACATTCAAAAAATTAAGATTGTGGCATCTGGTCCCATCACTTCATGGTATATAAATGTAGAAACAATGGAAACAGTGAGAGCCTTTATTTTATTGGGTTCCAAAATCAATGTGGATGGTGACTGCAGCCATGAAATTAAAAGATGCTTGCTCCTTGGAAGAAAAGCAGTGACCACCCTAGACATCGTATTAAAAAGCAGAGACATTACTTTACCAACCAAGGTCCGTCTAGTTAAGGCTATGGTTTTTCCAGTAGTCATGTATGGATGTGAGAGTTGGACCATAAAGAAAGCTGAGCACTAAAGAATTGATGCTTTTGAACCGTGGTGTTGGAGAAGACTCTTGAGAGTCCCTTGGACTGCAAGGAGATCCAACCAGTCAATCCTAAAGGAAATCAGTCCTGAATATTGATTGGAAGGACTGAGTCTGAAGCTGAAACTCCAATACTTTGGCCACCTGATGGGAAGACCTGACTCATTGGAAAAGACCCTGATGCCTGGAAAGACTGAAGGCAGAAGGAGAAGGGGACAGCAGAGGATGAGATTGTTGGATGGCATTATGGACTCAATGGATATGAGTTTGAGTAAGCTCCGGGAGTTGGTGATGGACAGGGAAGCCTGGTGTGATGCAGTCCATGGGGTTGCAGAGTCAGAAACGACTGAGCGACTGAACCAAAGAATTACATCAGCCATGTACACCTTTTGAGAATTCAAAATCCCTAAAAGAAAAGGTAGATTTATTATGATTGGGAACAAAGTGAGCAGGGTTTCTTCCTCTCTTCTCTGAAAATGTCACTTCAGTGTGGCTTTATGGCGCCTTGGCCAGTGTATCTGCTGAGTGTCAGGGACTCTCTGGCACGTGGTGCTCCCGTGTGAACTGGCAAAGGGCCACATAAAGAGCCGTTGCAGGTGTGTGCACTCCACATCCAGAGTCCTTTCAGCACCCACAGCCCAGCTCTCAGCTCATCTGGTCCTTGCCCATTTGTCTTCATCACCCTATCTTCTGCTGTCCATTAGGCCCCTGGATCGACACCACCGTGTATCTGCCCCATTCTGACTGTTCTCCTTCAGAACATTGACCTCTGGCCTTTGCCAAAAGGCTCCGTGCCTGGGTCTTCTGGACTAGCATTAGGGGTTCTGTGACTTGTCCTGCGTTTACCTCTAGGACCCTGCCCCACTGTGGCTGCCACTTGGTCAGCTATTTAACAGAAGAGGTGGTGCAGGTAGGATTTACACTTGGAAATTTAAATTTAGGTCAATGTACTAATATAAATTTCTTTCCTGGACTTATAAGACTAGTACCAGATTATCATCTAGTCTTTGGCAATTGCAGAGCTGACAGTGAGTGAAGTAAGTGGAACCTTGGGTTACAGATCAGGTAATCCCATATAAGTGGTTATCTCTGTGAGCATTACTCATGGGTGATTCCTGTCCTCTGCATGTGATGAAGAGTTACTGAGTAATTACAGATGAAATTGACTTTGGATCAGCCCCAAAGAAGGCTTGTGAACCAGCTGGGGGCCCAGGACAGTCACCAAACGTGCAGATGACTAGGGTCTGTGCAGTCCCTGCAGACGCGTCAAGAGACAAAGCATTCCCTGCTGCACACTCGCACCTCTTCTGAGTCTTCAAGTGAAATTGTTATGGTCAAGCTCTGAAAAATCTTCCTGGAAACCAATTTCCCATACAATTGAACCAGAATTTTCCACACATGTTTGGCCATAGGGCCCATCATTAATATTTTGGGTAATGTGTCAATATCACCAAGAATCATGGAGCACATTTTGACAAGTATACCCTAACTTAGTGGACTTCCCTAGTGGCTAAGATGGTAAACAATCTGCCTGAAATGTGAGAGAACTGGGATCAATCCCTGGGTAGGGAAGATCCCATGGAGAAGGAAATGGCAAATCACTCCAGTATTCTTGCCTGGAGAGTTTCAAGGACAGAGGAACCTGGTGGGCTGTGGCTCATGGGGTCGCAAAGAGTTGAACACGACTGAGCGATTAACACCACAGCACCACCACACTAAGTTACTCGTGAACCAAACCCGAAGCCTTTGACAATGTAATCTGTTCTAGTTTGTCTCAGAAGCTGACTGACCTGGGAGGAGCATGTCTGCATGGTCCAACTGTCTCAGAAGTGGACCGAACTGAGCAGAGTGTGTCTGAATTTCCCCACTGTGTCCAGAAGCTGACTGAACTGAGAGGAGCATGTCTGCGTGGGTCCACCGACTCGGAAGGTGACCAACTTGAGGGGAGCTTTTCTGTATCACCCCCACAGAATCCAGAAGCTGACTGAAGTGAGAGGATCATGTCTGCATGGCCCCACTGTTTCAGAAGCAGACTGAACACTGAGGAGCATGTCTGCGTAGCCCCCACTGTCTCAGCTGACTGAATTGAGAAGAGCGTGTCTGCATGGGCCCCGTCTCCAGAAGCTGATGAACTGAGAGGAGCATGTCTTCATGACCCCGACAGTCTCAGAAGCTGAGCATCTGAGCAAAGCATGTCTGTATTGCCCCACCATCTCCAGAAGCTCTCTGAACTGAGAGGAGCATGTCTGTATGGACCCCACTGTCTCCAGCTGTACGATCACCATGGGAATTGACTAAGATTAAAAGCTCAGAAAAGAACAAGTTTGTCATTAATACTCACGGATGGCCTCCCACCATTCTGAATGGCCTCCCCGTGACCTTGGATGAGGTGCAGGTTGGCGGGCACTTGCCAGCATGTGGTTCTCCTGGTGTTTGACCCCACCAGTGTTGGTAAAGCTGCATCTTCATCTGGAGGAAGTGCTTGGGGCTTGTGCTCCAGGATGACAGCAGCCTGTCAATGTCCAGGCTTCTGCGGCTGGAATGAACCAGTTTTCCTCATCACCCGTGACAGGTGTGTTCCTCCTCCACCTGGGTGGTTCTGTTTTGTCCAGGATCATAACCACATGTCTGTTCCCCTATAATCCACCTCCTGAGACTTATCGGCTATCATATCCAAATACTTTAGTTAATTATTATATGTTTTCATGATTAACCCTTTATTTTTTTGACCAAGGGACATTCTGTAGCAAATTTTCTATTACCTGCCCATCTTCTATTAAAACCACAAATTTATGGCTTTTCACAAATGCTTGATTGAGTGTAACCATTTGTTTCCCTGAAGTCACTGAAGGCCTCAAAGAGATGTCTTCAGTATCTCCAGACTTATTGAAAGTTACCCCTCAGCATCAGTGCCATCAACCAAAACAAAATTAACAGAAGGCTGTTCAAGGTCATCTTGCATTCTCCTGCTCAACATTTGGAGCCAGCCACTCCATGAGAGGCCTTCTTAGGTCATTTGAGAATAATAGAGACATCAGATCTGCGTCCTGGGAGCGCATGCTGTGTAAGGGGAGTAGGAAGAGCAAGAGAGCGATTAGCAGCCACTCGCTTAACAAAGTGGAAAAGCTTCCTTCTGAAGAAAGGCCATGCTTTCAGTCAGCATTTCTGATTTTGCTCTGTCTTTATCAAGATACTTTCACCTTGTTTTTTTTTGTTTAATTGAGATAAGTTGATTTACAATGTTATGTTAATTTCTGCTATACAGCAGAGTGATTCAGTTAAATATACATTCTTTTTAAAAATGTTCTTTTCCATTATGTTTTGTCACAGAATATTGAGTACACTTCCCTGTGCTATCCAGTAGGACCTTGTTTATCCATTCTGTATGTAGTAGTTTGCATCTGCGAACCCCAAACTCCTACTCCATCCCTTTCCTACTCCACTTTCATCTTGTTCTAATGACAGAGTTTATTAACCCATTTCCCCTCTCTTTTATTCTAGAGTTGCCACTTTTTATTTACTGACTTTGATGTACCATGATATATAGTGTCACCAAACCATTTAGTTACAAGTTTCCCCAGTATCTAGAATCCTACTTTTTTTCCTTACCAAACTTTAGCTCAAGCATCCTGGAACTGGCTACAACTCTGCAAGTTGGGTCAGTTGTGCGTCAACTGTCTGAGAAGAGAAAGCAAAGCAAGCTTTCCATGAGAACACGAAGGAACAGTCATTTCTGGGAATCTATGTGTCCTGTAGACTCTCAGGCGATTAATAGACCACAGCCAGGTGCAAACACAGACAAAAATATGTTTTAATGATATGTTGACTTCTTCTCTTTACTTTATGATTTCATTTGCTATTCCTTTTCTAGTTCTTGACACGAAGGCTTAGACAGTTATTTCTCAACTTCCCCCCAGTGTATGTAAAATAGATACAACAGTTTCTCTTACCACTCACTAGTTTCGGCAAATGAGTT
Organism: Moschus berezovskii; assembly: GCF_049115385.1. Lineage (NCBI taxonomy): Eukaryota > Metazoa > Chordata > Mammalia > Artiodactyla > Moschidae > Moschus > Moschus berezovskii. The sequence continues at coordinate 110,389,212 of NC_142469.1, read as the reverse complement.
TGACTATGTTTTCAACAACTTTATTTAGGTAAAATTGATATACAACAAATTGTACCAAATACAATAAGTATACTTTGCAAAGTAAGGAAATTCCTAAAGAATATTTTTAAAAAATCTACACCAAATCTTGTACTTAGAGGTGAATTATCCAAAGCTCATTTCCTCCACTGAGGTAATGACAAGCCTTGTCCACTGACCCTGAACAAAATGTTAACTCTTTGCAAAAGCCAGAGTCCCTTGGACCCAGTTAATTAGGGTCAAAATTCTAACAGACATTTGATTAGTTAACTGATTTACCTATTTAATTGGAGTATAGTTGGTTTACAGTATCGGTTTCCGACGTCCAATACAATGCTTCCGTGTCTGTAGACTCGACTTTGTTTAAAGATGTTACAGAATGACAGCGGTATCCCTGCTGCTAGACAACATACCCGTGTTGCTCGTTGGTCCTACACACAGTAGTGTTTGTGTCTCTCTGTCACACCCCGACTTGCTCTTCCCCTCTTCTCTAGTTTCTTTAAAAATTGCTAGTTCTCTATATCTGTGTCTCTTTATGTTTTGTTATATTCATTTGTTTTATTTTTTAAATTTCACATATAAGTGTTATCATACAGTATTTGTCTTTTGCTGCCTGACATTTCGTTTAGCACAATACCCTCCAGGTCTCTGCATGTGCTTGCAAATGACATTATTTTATTTCCCCAAAGAAAAGCAAGGAGAGAGAAGAAAACCTTAAGTGAACAATGCAAAGAAATAGGGGAAAACAATAGAATGGGAAAGACCAGAGATGTCTTCAAGAAAATTAGAGATGCCAAGGGAACATTTCATGCAAAGACAGGTCCAATAAAGGACAGAAACACTATGGACCTAATAGAAGCAGAAGATATTAAGAAGAGGTGGCAAGAATACACGGAAGAACTGTACAAAAAAGGTCTTAATGACCCAGACAACCATGATGGTGTGGTCACTAACCTAGAGCCAGACATCCTGGAATGTGAAGTCACATGGGCCTTGGGAAGCATCACTACGAACAAAGCTAGTGGAGGTGATGGAATTCCAACTGAGCTCTTTCAAATCCTGAAAGATGATGCTGTTAAAGTGCTGCACTCAATATGCCAGCAAATTTGGAAAACTCAGCAGTGGCCACAGAACTGGAAAAAGTCAGTTTTCACTCCAATCCCAAAGAAAGGCAATGCCAAAGAATGCTCAAACTACCACACAACTGAACTCATTTCACATGCTAGCAAGGTAATGCTCAAAATCCTTCAAATTAGGCTTCAGTGGTATGTGAACCGAGAACTTCCAGATGTTCAAGCTGGGTTTAAAAAAGGCAGAGGAACCAGAGATCAAATTGCCAACATCAGTTGGATCATAGAAAAAGCAAGGGAATTCCAATAAAACATCTGTTTGTTTCATTGACTACTCTAAAATCTTTGACTGTGTGGATCACAACAAACTGTGGAAAATTCTTCAAGAGATGGGAATACCAGACTACCTTACATGCCTCCTGAGAAACCTGTATGAAAGTCAAGAAGCAACAGTTAGAACTGGACATGAAGCAACTGACTGATTGGTTCCAGATTGGGAAATGAGTACGTCTAGGCTGTATATTGTCACCCTGCTTATTTAACTTACATGTAGAGTTCATCATGTGAAATAATGCACTGGATGAAGCACAGGCTGGAATCAAGATTGCTGGGAGAAATACCAGTAACCTCACATATGCAGGTGACACCAGCCTAGAAAAGCAAAGAGGAACTAAAAATGTGGCAGAAAGAAAAGAGGAGCTAAAGAGCCTCTTTATGAAGGTGAAAGAGGAGAGTGTAAAACCTGGCTTGAAACTCAACATTCAAAAAACCAAGATCATGTCATCTGGCCCCATCACTTCATGGCAAATAGATGGGGAAACGGTGAGAGGCTTTATTTTCCTGGATTCCAGAATCACTGCAGACAGTGGCTGTAGCTATGAAATTAAAAAAACAGTTGCTCCTTGGAAGAAATGCTATGACAAACCTAGATAATGTCTTAAAAAGCATTACTTTGCTGACAAAGGTCTGTCTAGTCAGAGCTATTAGTTTTTCCAGTGGTCATGTATGGATGTGAGAGTCGGACCATAAAGATGGCAGAGTGCCAAAGAATTGAAGCTTTTGAACTGTGGTGCTGAAGAAGACTCTTGAGAGTCCTGTGGACTGCAAGGGGATTGAACCAGTCAGTACTAAAGGAAATCAACCCTTAATATTCACTGGGAGGACTGATGCTGAAGCTGTAGCTCCAATAGTTTGGCCACTTACTTTGAAAAGCCGATTCATTGGATAAGACCCTGATGATTTTAATATTGAGGGCAGGAGGGGAAGGGGGTGACAGAGGATGAGATGGTTCAGTGTCATCACTAACTCAATGGGCATGAGTTTGAGCAAACTTCAGGAGATAGTGAAGGACAGGGAAGCCTGACATGCTGTAGTCCTTGGGGTTGCAAAGAGTCGGACAGGACTTAGTGAATGAAAAACAGCATTATTTACTGCATCTCCTCCATCCTTTCATCTGCTGATGGACACTAAATGGTGCTGCTGTAAATATTGGGGTACGTGTATCTTTTGACTTGGTGTTTCTCTTTCTTTGGCTATGTACCCAAGTTTATAATTGTTAGATCAAATGATAGGTCTATTGTTAGCTTTTGAGCAACCTCAATACCGGTTTCCACAGTGGCTACACCAGTTTGCATTCACTTTAACACGCACAAGGGTTCCACTTTCTCTGCATGCCCACCAGCACTTATTATTTGTGATCTTTGATGATGGCCGTTCAGACCGGTCTGAGGTAGTGTTTCACTGTGGTTTGATTTGCACTTTTCCACTGATGGCTGATGTTGAGCATCTCTTCATGTGTCTGTTGGCCATCTGTGAACCTTCTTTGGAAAAATACGTATTGAAGCTTATGCCCAGTTTTTAATCAGGTTGCTTGTTTTTTGGATGCTTAGTTGTATGAGCCATTTATATATTTTGGTTATTAACCCTTTGTCTGTCATTTATATGCAAGTGTTTTCTCCCACTTAGTATGTTTCCTTTTCATTTTGTCAGTGGGTCCCTTTGCTGCGCAAAAGCTTTCAAGTTTCATTTGGTCTCATTTGTTTACTTTTGGTTTTGTTTCCTTTGCCTTAGGAGACAGATCCAAAATAATATTTTAATTTTTGTCGAGTAGCATTCTACCTTGTTTTCTTCTAGGTTTTTTGTGGTTTCTAGTCTTATATTTAGATCTTTGACTCTTTTTGAGGGTGTGTGTGTGTGTGTGCTTGCGTATGCTGCTGGAGCACATTCTCATCTCTTTCTTTTGTATGTAGCTGACCAGTTTCCCCAGCACCACTTCTTGAAGAGACTGTCTTTTCCTCATGGTATATTCTTTCTTCCTTTGTCATAGATTGATTTCAACACACTAACTTTATGGGCCTACATGTCTTCAGTGTTGTGTGCTCACCTCTCCTGGCAAATTGCTCATGCATTCATTCCATTGGCTGTATGGACTCGGACCTAATTTCCCCTTACCAGAAAGTATTTGGGGATATAAAAATAAGTATTACTTGAACAAAATGTAAGATTGGGTGGCTGGAAATATAAATTTTTAAGTTCTTTACTACTCATTTAACCTTGCTCAAAAGTTTCCTAGAAAATAAATTCCACTTTTGAAACCTGCCTCTCGCAAAACCGTACTTGGTGGAATTTTCGTCCCCACCTACCTTGACCATTCTGCCTCAGTCTGCTGTCATCTGGCAAAGCAGTTGTGAAGCGCCCTTTCTCAAATCAAACCTTTTGAAACATGTATACGTCTCAGAGTAAAGTAATATTAATAAAGCTATACTAAAACCTGAATTAACACACTATTATCTTTAATTGATTTCATTGTTGCAAACTCTCAAGTCAAATGGGCTAAGCAAACATGTGAGTGACCTCAGGAAAAATAAAATTATGCTTCTAATGGCCAAAAGGTAAATTAAATAAAATAAAACTTTGGCATGATGAAGTGAAGAATTTAAGGGTAGTTTTGGTAATCCTGCCAAGTTTTAGTTCAGTTGAAAGGCCATTAGAAGTGATGAAAATTTCATTTCAACCCTGAGTTTTAGTGGATTATTAGGACCATCTACTCCACTATTTTATTAACAGCTCTTAGCTGTGTTACTGAACTACTTGAGATAAAAATGAAAAAAAAAAATTCATGGGGCTCTGGCTGTAAGAGCTTTTGATTTTTGGTAAAGAAGCACATAGCAGCAAGCCCTGTGTGAGAGCCCCAGAGCAGCAATTATGCTTGCTTTCAGTTTGTGAATGACTCCATCCTCCTCCTATTTCTCAGTAGGGAGAAAGGTTAAATTAAAAGACACATAACATGCGGGTCATGTTATGAAAGAGGTATCACTATAGCAAAGATGGGAGGGTATTTTCCCCGAAGTATTAGCAAAGAATGCACACACTTTTCTGTTTTTAAGTGGTCAGACTGCAAACTTCAGCACCCCTGAACTCGTATTGATTCAGGAGGTTACCACATGCAGAAAAATAAATGAGCACTAAGCATGATAGCACCATCTTCCACTCTTTCTAGTTCAATAGTCCAAGGATGCAAAATATTTTCCACTTTATAAAATCTTTAAAACCGCCAGGGGAAACGTGCTGGCCTTCTCAGTGCTGGAGCAGAGAAAGCTTCAGCTAACCACATGGAAAACACATAAGGAGACCAGATTTTTCCAGTCCATAATTCAGTGAGAGCTAGGATCTCGCTTCCAAAACCAGGAGTCCTAGGAGGTGACTGGCAACTTCACGCATTCGGCCAAGTTTTGAAATTGGATGAAGGATGAGGTGGAGGGGGCTACCTCTCCACACATAAAACTTACTTACAGTAGTGGTTCTGCTTTTTCCTATCCCTCCGCACCCCCCTCCCCCCACGTAAAATGACACTAACATGATTTTCTGTTGACTAAGAAAAATAACATGAACAGCTTTGGTCTACAGGCACCATTTATTAGAATAAGAAACTTTCAAAAAAAAAAAAAGTATCCCACAATTTGAAGCAGATTTTATTAAAAAACTAGGTCCATCCATTCATTGAATTATCCATGAATTTGTTAATTATGTTAACAGGAACTGATCACGTACCTGTCGCAAGTTCCTATTAGAGGGAGTCAATCATAACAATTTAGGAGCATACCTTCTTTATAATTTTAATAAATTACAATTTTGAATTTTATTAAAAGCTTGTTTGGTTGCTGTCAAGATAATCACAGGTTGCAAATTCTAAAAATACACTTTTACAATAGCAAACACCTTTTTTCCTGGAATAAGGCCAGCTTTGTCTTCATGTGTTGATATTCATGCATAAATACAGGTTGCTGCTGCTGCGCAGTTGTGTCTGACCCTGTGGCCCCGTGGCCTGCAGCGCGCCAGGCTTCACTGTCCCTTCGCCACCCCCTGGAGCTTGCTCAAACTCGCGCACACGGTGTAGGTGATGCTCTCCAGCCATCCTCTGCCGCCCCCTTTTCCTCCTGCCTTCAGTCTTTCCCGGCATCAGGGTATTTTCTAAGGAGTCAGCCTTTCATGTCAGGTGCTCAAAATATTGGAGCTTCAGCACCAGTCCTTCTAATGAATATTCAGGACTGATTTTCTTTAGGATGGACTAGTTTGATCTCCATGCAGTCCAAGGCACTCTCAAGAGTCTTCTCCAACACCAAAGCTCAAAAACATCAACTCTTTCGCATTCAGCTTTCTTCATGGAAAACTCTCACATCCATACATGATGAATACTGGAAAAACCATGGCTTTGACAAAACAGACCTTTGTCGGCAAAGTAATGTCTACTATATTAATATAGATAAATTTTGGTTATGTACTGATACCCCAATTCAAATTTTTGTCTTAATAGTCTTAAATGTGTTTGCAGTTGTTAGGTTTTGGTAACTGGGTAACACTCACGTCAAAAAAATGGATTTTTGTGATTTTGTGGACGTTTTCTAAATGCTAGCAATGCTCACAATAGTATGAACATAGTGTGCATGCTCAGTCATGTCCAAATCTTTGGACCCTGAGAACTATAACCCACCAGGCTCCTTTGTCATGGGATTTCCCAGGCAAAAATACTGGACTGAGTTGTCATTTCCTTCTCCAGGGGATCTTCTCAACCCAGGAAATGAAGCCGCGTCTGCTACATTCGCAGGTGGATTCTTTTACCGCTGAGTCGCCTCGGGAAGTCCAGTATGGACGTTTACTGTTTTCTGAATATGTGGTGGAGTACACCCACAAAGCTGTCTCTCTCCAATGCTGGTTTTGAAGGAGATTTTGTTGCTCTGAGTGTGCTTTTTGTTTTTATTCTCCTTTATTTTTCGTCAACTCTTTCAAATTCTTCAAGGTTATTGGTTTATTTTTGCAAGATTTTGATTATGTTTATAATTTAAGTATTTGTCTAGTTCTACAGTCATTTAAAATAGGAGGGAAACACCAGTGGTCCCCCCACCATGGTCAAGAGTGACAGACTCATATACATTTAGGTGTTGCCTGTGGGACCCTGTCAGGAGTGGAAGTGCTAACCCAAGGAAGTGTTTGTGCTATCCCATTAGATTCTGTCCAGCAGCTTTCCAGAGCTATTCACCAGTTCAAGCTCCAGCACCTTCAGTTAAACCATCAATGTAGAATCACCTCCTCGAGGATTTTTATTCAGGGAGGGTGTTTTGGTGACTGTTTCCCACATCCACATGGCTGGTGAATTCTTTCTCTGTCTTCCCACGTAGAAGCCAGTTGGTGGGCAGCCCACAGTTAGACGTGCTTCTGTCATTAGCTGTCACTTCATTCCTCTATCTCCTGGAATTCATGGCTGCAGAGAGGCCCGCTAGATCGATGTACTCAATTAATTAGCTGTTTTCTGTCAGGATGTTGAAAACGTTTTTTCCCCTTCGTTTTGTTAAAGTATGTTTGCTGTGAGTGTTCTTTTATCAGCTTTGGAGACGCTCCTTCTCCACCCAGGGGCAGGCGCCCCAGCTCTCGCCCCATCACCGTGTCCCACGTCGGGCTGGGCGTCCCCTGCCTCTGGGCCGCACATCCCCTCGTGTGTCTTATGATGCTCAGCACGGAAAAGTGGCCTCAGTGCGTCCCCCGATGGCTCCAACATCGTTAATTATGCTTGTACAAGACTCTTGAAAGAGTCCCTTGTACTGCAAGGAGGTCCAACCAGTCCATTCTAAAGGAGATCAATCCTGGGTATTCATTGGAAGGACTGATGCTAAAGCTGAAACTGCAATACTTTGGCCACCTCATGCGACAAGTTGACTTACTGGAAAAGACTCTGATGCTGGGAAAGGTTGGGGGCGGGAGGAGAAGGGGACGACAGAGAATGAGATGGCTGGATGGCATCACCGACTCTGTGGACATGAGTTTGAGTGAACTCTGGGAGTTGGTGATGGACAGGGAGGCCTGGCATGCTGTGATTCATGGGGTCGCGGAGAGTCGGACATAAGTGAGCGACTGAACTGAACTGAACCTCTCGTATGATAATAAATCAGTACAATATTAGTTTTGCTCCAAACCTGCCTTTATTATTTAGCTACATTTACATCTCAATATGTTTTGTTGTTTTTAGCTGACAAATCTTTTTATATTTTATTAATAGTTTGAAATACTTTTTTGAAATAATTTTCTGCATTCTGGAGAACATCAAAATCATAGTATATTTCTATGCCTTAAATATTTAGCTGTAAAAATATTTATATTCTTATTTAGACAACTTTTTAATAATCAGCTCCATCTTGATAGGGAACATTAGTCTGAACCTCACAGATGACACTGTTAGTTACCATCACAGCCCTGGAGGCAGTGAACTTGGAAGAAAGGCAGGACTTCTTTAGAGAGAGCAAGAACCAACGCAGGAAGCAGGTGGTGTGTATGTGCAGGAAAGAAAAAAAAGGTGTCAACACTGAAAATGGTATTTGGTTCAGTTCAGTCACTCAGTCGTATCTGACTGTGATCCCGCGGACTGCAGCACGCCAGGCCTCCCTGTCCATCACCAACTCCCAGAGTTCACTCAAACTCACGTCGATCGAGTTGGTGACACCATCCAACCATCCCATCCTCTGTTGTCCCCTTCTCCTCCTGCCTTCAATCTTTCCCAGCATCAGGGTCTTTTCCAGTGAGTCAGTTCTTTGCATCAGGTGGCCAAAGTATTGGACTTTCAGCTTCAACATCAGTCCTTCCAATGAACACCCAGGATTGATCTCCTTTAGAATGGACTGGTTGGATCTCCTTGCAGTCCAAGGGACTCTCAAGAGTCTTCTCCAGCACCACAGTTCAAAAGCATCAATTCTTCAGCGATCAGCTTTCTTTATAGTCCAACTCTCACATCGAAACATGACCACTGGAAAAACCATAGCCTTGACTAGACGGACCTTTGATGGCAAAATAATGTCTCTGCTTTTTAATATGCTATCTAGGTTGGTTATAACTTTTCCAAGGAGTAAGCGTCCTTTAATTTCATGGCTGCAATCAGCATCCGCAGTGACTTTGGAGCCAAGAAAGCAAAGCCTGTCACTGTTTCCACTGTTCCCCCATCTATTTGCCATGAAGTGATGGGACCAGATGCCATGATCTTAGTTTTCTGAATGTTGAGCTTCAAGCCAACCTTTTCACTCTTCTCTTTCACTTTCATCAAGAGGCTCTTTAGTTCATTTCGCTTTCTGCCATAAGGGTGGTGTCATCTGCATATCTGAGGTTATTGATATTTCTCCCGGCAATCTTGATTTGAGCTTGTGCTTCTTCCAGCCCAGCGTTTCTCATGATGTACTCTGCATATAAGTTAAATAAGCAAGGTGACAATATACAGCCTTGACGTAATCCTTATCCTATTTAGGATCAGTCTGTTGTTCCATGTCCAGTTCTAACTGCTGCTTCTTGACCTGCATACAGATTTCTCAAGATGCAGGTCAGGTGGTCTGGTATTCCCATCTCTTTCAGAATTTTCCCCAGTTTATTGTGATCCACACAGTCAAAGGCTTTGGCATAGTCAATAAAGCAGAAATAGATGTTTTTCTGGAAATCTCTTGCTTTTTTGACGATCCAGCGGATGTTGGCAATTTGATCTCTGGTTGCTCTGCCTTTTCTAAAACCTGCTTGAACATCTGGAAGTTCATGGTTCACGTATTTCTGAAGCCTGGCTTGGAGAATTTTGAGCATGACTTTACTAGTGTGTGAGATGAGTGCAATTGTGTGGTAGTTTGAACATTCTTTGGCATTGCCTTTCTTTGGGATTGGAATGAAAACCGACCTTTTCCAGTCCTGTGGCCTGTGCTGAGGTTTCCAAATTTGCTGGCATATTGAGTGCAGCACTTTCATAGCATCATCTTTTAGGATTTGAAAGAACTCAACTGGAATTCCATCACCACCACTAGCTTTGTTCGTAGTGATGTTTCTTCAGGCCCACTTGACTTCACATTCCAGGATGTTTGGCTCTAGGTGAGTGATCACACCATCGTGGTTATCTGGGTCATGAAGGTCTTTTTTGTACAGTTCTTCTGTGTACTCTTGCCACCTCTTCTTAGTATCTTCTGCTTCCGTTAAGTCCTTTATTCTTAGTGTCCTCTGCTTCTGTCAGGTCCTTTATTCTTAGTGTCCTCTGCTTCTGTCAGGTCCACACCATTTCTGTCCTTTATCGAGCCCGTCTTTGCATGTTATGTTCCCTTGTATCTGTAATTTTCTTGAAGAGCTCTCTAGTCTTTCCCCTTCTATTGTTTTCCTCTGTTTCTTTGCATTGATCACTGAGGAAGGCTTTCATATCTCTCCTTGCTATTCTTTGGAACTCTGCATTCAGATGGACATATCTTTCCTTTTCTCCTTTGGTTTGGCTTCTCTTCTTTTCACAGCTATTTGTAAGGTCTTCTCAGACAGCGATTTTGCTTTTTTACATTTCTTTTTCTTGGGGATGGCCTTGTTCCCTGTCTCCTGTACAATGTCACGAACCTCTGTCCAGTTGTGGATGTATCTGGTGATAGAAGCAAGGTCCAATTCTGTAAAGAGCAATATTGCATAGGAACCTGGAATGTTAGGTCCATGAGTCAAGGCCAATTAGAAGTGATCAAACAGGAGATGGCTAGAGTGAACGTTGACATGTTCAGAATCAGTGAACTGAAATGTACTGGAATGGGTGAATTTAACTCAGATGACCATTATATCTACTACTGTGGGCAAGAATCCCTTAGAAGAAATGGAGTAGTCATCATAGTCAACAAAAAAGTCCTAAATGCAGTACTTGGCTGCAGTCTCAAAAACGAGAGAATGGTCTCTGTTCTTCTCCAAGTCAAACCATTCAATATCACGGTAATCCAGGTCTATGCCCTGACCAGTAATGCTGAAGAAGCTGAAGTTGAAATGGTTCTATGAAGACCTACGAGACCTTCTAGAATTAACACCCAAAAAAGATGTCCTTTTCATTATAGGGGAATGGGATGCAAAAGTAGGAAATCAAGAAACACCTGGAGTAACAGGCAAATTTGGCCTTGGAGCACGGAATGAAGCAGGGCAAAGGCTAATAGAATTCTGCCAAGAGAACGCATTGGTCATAGCAAACACCGTCTTACAACAACACAAGAGAAGACTCTACATTTGGACATCACCAGATGGTCAACACTGGAATCAGATTGATTATATTCTTTGCAGCCAAATATGGAAAAGCTCTATACAGTCAGCCAAAAGAAGACCGGAGTTGACTGTGGCTCAGATCATGAACTCCTTATTGCCAAATATAGACTTTAATTGAAGAAAGTAGGGAAAACCCCTAGACCACTCAGGTATGATCTAAACCAAATCCCTTATGATTATACTGTGGAAGTGAGAAATAGATTTACGGGACTAGATCTGATAGAGTGCCTGATGAACTATGTATGAGATTTGTAACACTGTACAGGAGACATGAAGGAAGACCATCCCCAAGAAAAAGAAATGGTATTAGCTGATTGGAAAACTGAAGAGAGTTGTATAACCATAATATATAATAAAAATGATTCTATTCACAAAAAGAAAGATTCTTAGGAATGACTGTGCTAAGGTAAAGTCTCTTTAGGAAGAAAATATAAAACTTTTCATCAGGAAGCTCTGAATAAATGGAAAAGACATAAAATATGTAAATATTTCATTTTTAAAAGGAGGCTATAACATTTTTATAGAGTTCTAATAAAATCCCTAATGAATTTTTAGGAGATCGTGACAAAATTCATCTATATCTCATAGGGAAGAATAAATATGCTAAACTCTTGAACCTGAAATGGAAGACCATGTAGGCTCAGCCAGACACCCACACTTTTCAGGAAGTGCTGAAGTAAAGCTGCAAGGTCCTGCCAGAGCAGTGACCGAAGGAAGAGAACACACGTCTAGACAGATACCCAGAACGTGCAGGGATCTGGTGTAGAACTGAAGAGATATTGCAGATCAGTGGGTGAAAAGCGGTTTATTTTCACTAATAAAATGGAAGTGGCTGAAGAGTTGGTAATAAAACTGACTTGTGTTTCAAAGCCACCCCATTCTCCAGAGGATCCCACCTGGGTCTCCTGCATTGGCAGGCATTCTTTACCATCTGGGCCACAAAGGAAGTCCTTAAACCTCACATCCAGACTAAATTCCGTGGGGTCAGAAAGGTAAACATTAGCACATAAAACCTGAAGTGGAGAAGAAAATACAAGCTGACCTTGGGTGGGAAAGGCTGTCTTGTGTCTGACACGATCAGTCATGTGATCGGGGGAAGATTTAGGCATGAATGTATGAATAAATGCAGCCCACTCCAGTGCTCTTGCCTGGAGAACCCCATGGACAGGGAAGCCTGGTGGGCTACAGTCCATGGGGTCGCAAGAGTCGGGCACGACTGAGCGACTTCACTTTCACTTTCATGTACAAATTCCGTTTTCATGTGCAAAAGAGCAAAGCACCAAGCACAGCCTGTTAAGATATTTATAGGGAGAACTTGAACAAAGCAGGCAAAAACAATAGACACCTTGATAGAAAATCCAACTTGACCCTGGACGAAGTCATTGCTTGAGAAGATGTGGGAGAAAGAACACGAAGGGCCGCGTGGAAACACGTTTAACTCATGGATGAACAGCGCGTAGTGGTGGTGGGTGCCTCTTCCTCCCCCTATCCCATCAGGCCAAGTTTGGATGTGGGGACTGGACCTGCAGTGGGGTGAGACTGGTGGACGTGTTTCTGAGGAACTGGCCCTCAAGCTTCATAATGACCCTTCAGCAGGCACCAGCCTCGTTTCCTGGACAGAGAACCCTGTGGCCAGTGAACAGTCACAGACTCGTCCCCAGGAACAGAGTGTGCTCGGCCCACGCCCCATGGTTTTGATCTGAACGCCCTCTCCAAGCAGCCGCACTTCCAGGAGTGGGGACACAGGATGAAAATGCATCTCGTAACCACGCTGCTCCTCTGCAGACCGAGAACAGGGCTGGGCGGGTCCACCTCCTGGTGGCTCACGTGCGTCAATCAAAGAAAGGTGTCTGCCATTCATCGTCGGTGAAATGTTGCGAGACAAAGCAATCTCACACTCTCCGTGGAGTTGGGAAATACAGGTCTCCACCAGGGCAGCATGGACAAGAGGTTCGGCTCCTCTCGTGAACCTGGGGCACCTGTCCAGGGGCCACTGGAGTGCCAGGCCCTGAACTTGAGTGTCCCAGCCACCACTGTGTGCCTGGGGACAACGTGAACAAAGGGGGCGCCTGATTCCAAGGGGCTCAGAGTCGCTGGGCTGACACTGGGTCCAGGGTGCTTTAAAGTCTTGTGTGGTGTCCCAGGTGTCTGAGTGGTAAAGTGAAGTGAAGTGGTAAAGAGCCAGTGAAGGAGATGCTGAAGACAGGGGTTCGATCCCTGGGCTGGGCAGATCCCCTGGAGAAGGGAATGACAGCCCGCCCCAGTACTCTTGCCTGGAGATCCATGAACATAGGAGCCTGGAGGGCCACCATCCATGGGGTCGCAAAGAGTTGGACACGACTGAGCGACTAAACAGCAACAACAACAAGACCTCTAACAGACGCAAGAACAGGACCTCTTAAGAAGCAGAGAGGGGGTCTGCAGGCACCCCGTGTCCGCCTGGTGGTCTGTGCTGGTCCTGGCCCAGGAGCCTCATCTGGGAGGGCACCAGAGCCCCAGAGAGGAGGGCCCGCCAGGCCACAGCTGTCCTCCAGGCCAGGCTGAGCAGCGAAGGAACAGGACCTGCCTGGGGCCCTGGGCCTCCTGCACGCGACCCCTCCCCACCCATGAGGGAGCAGGCTCTATGCTGATGTGACAGGCACTTCCTTCCCACTGGGCAGTGACCCGCTGGCTGGCACGGCTCCTGTCTGTGGACCCTGGGCTCCAGCTCTAGACCGGTGGCTGCTGGCTGCTGCCTGGCCACCTGGGAGAGAAGCGACTGTCCCTTTCCAAGCCTGTCCACCTTCAGGTCATGACCCCGTGGGCCTGCCCTGTGGGGCCAGAACCCAGGCTCCTGGGGAACGTGGCAGCCACTGCCCAGCGCTGGACACTTGCCCAACTGGAGGCTGGGTTACCTGCCTCTGTCATCTAGTCGCCATGCGTCCTCCTGCCAGTAGTCTGACATCGAATCATTCAGCACAAGCTGGTTCCCAAAGTGAAAATGCAAAATAGTTCTATGAACAGATAACACATTTTTGGAGTGGCCAAAACATTTGGGATAAAGATTTGCATACAGAGAATTTTTAGATGAATTGTTTCTCCTACTTATCATACTGTTTTCCTGGGGGAAGGAAAAATACTTTTAAACAGGGAAAATATTTTTTAAAAAGCAGTTGAATTTTCTCTAGAATAAAATATAGTCTCCACATGGCAGCCTCTGCAGGAAGATTTCCTAGGCCTGTGAGCTCTGTGCCCCTCAAACTTCCCATCTTAGTGCCGTGTCTGAGGGAACGGAGGTCTCCCCACCCCTCCAGGGCTACAGTTGGTTGGACCAGCTCTGGTCCTCTGACCCAAGTGGGCCCATCAGATCACATGTTCTGAAACTGAGAATCAGGGCTGATGAGGAAACTTGGAGCTGTGGCATCTGACGTCTCCCACATGGACAAGAGAGGCAAATGATGGAGTCTGCCCATGCTGGGAACAGAGTGGTCCAGACAGGAGACAGAGGGTGGAGTTGGCCCCGGGTCCGTGCGGGAAACAGAGTGACCCATGCAGAGCGCCCAGCTCCATTCCTCCTCTGACTTCAGGCGTCACCTGATATCCTTACAATTATAGTGAGACAAGTGGGGTACTACTTCTGTTTCCAATGCCACCCCTGTTTTGCCCTTCATCCCCTTTGGTAAATACTGGGTGTTCGAAATTCATAAGCAAGTTCCCATGGACTGGATTTGGGTTCACAGCTGATAAAACCTAGACTCTTCTCCAGCTGTCTTGCCACACTCTTCATTCTGGGGAGCAGGAGGAGGTGACACGCAGTGGGAGGGTCTCTGAACCTCGGGAGACTCCGGGAGGGCCCTGGGTTGCATCGCACTTGGGGGAGGGGTTGGCCATCCCACTGCCTCTCTGTCTTTCTCTCTGGAAAACTGGGAAATGTAAACAGGGATCAGCTGTCTACATTTCGGAAGCTCTTTGATGGATGAAGGAAAGGCTCCATGGGCTGGGATGAGAAGGGTGTACTCCCCCTGTGTACCATGTCCCGGACCATTACTCACCCCGGGGACCTCCCTGTAACAGTGTGTCCTTTGCGTCCTGACCTAAACTTTCCACTGCAGAATTCAGGGCTGTAAGAAGCCTCAGGGATTGTATGCATTGGCCTCCGTGTTTCAGATAAGGAAGCCAAGGCCTTGAAAGAGAAATTAATTCCCTAAGTTACAGAGCTAATTAAAAGCAGATTCTGGGACTAAAACTCAAATTTCCCTACTCTAGTCCAAATTCCTCATGGTCTTAACTATCTTAAATTACTTTTTAATCATATAGTTTAGGCTTCACTAGAAGGCCTCTTTCCAGCTTATCCTGAATCATTGTTTTGAGTTGCGTGCTTCTCTGGATTGTTCATATCTTTAGGACAGCTTAGAATCAAAAGCCCTGTCTGGCAGAATAAATCCAGTTTTCAGAAGTGTCTCTCCAACTCAGCCATAGGCAATTTCTTCCTCCTAGACTATAGGAAATAATTTTAAATTTCCTGTTCCTTTTGTGTTTTCTTTTCTCTTCTCTGATCCAAAGAAAACCATAAAATATATTACAACTAATGACTAGAAGCATTTCTGTATTAACAACATGAATCTTCAGGTTTGTCTAATCAGAAGAAATTATCTTAACTTTTATTTTTTATGTTTGTGTTTATTTTTTGTTTGCTTGGCAAAGCCTGTGCCTGAACATTGATAAAGTGCTGGATTTGGGCTTGAGGTGTTTGCCCAAAGACACCATGCTGTTGCAAATGCTTTCAATGCTCAAAGTCCTGGGAGACTTTCCATGAGTTGTTCAGCTCTAGCTGGAGGCTGACATGAGAACCACTAGTTGGTAGTCTGTTCACACTGTGCTTTTTCCAGACTCAGGAGACGATGTCTGCTCTGCTTAGAAACCCAGGCCGACTCCTGAGAGCGGCCACATGAGCTGTGTGTCAGCACAGCCTTCCGGGTGACAGGGGCTCCTCCTGCCACCTCCCCTTCCTCCCTGAAGACAACCCTGCAAGACACAGAAGCCAACTAGCGTGTGCACATGTGCATGAACGTCTGTGAGCATGTGCATGTGTGAGCTTGAATGCTCTGCTGTGATAACTGACCTATAGATCGATATGAAGGGATACCTAATCTTATAATTGCCGTAAACAGACTTAAGGTCTTCATTTATAATAATGGCAGCATCGTGTTCTTACTGTGGCAAAGGGTAAATGTTTCAAAAACTGGGATTTGAGAAAGTCAGCTTTTGTTTGTATCAAGTTGCAATATTGTCTTCCCTATATGCCAGAATAATCCCCAGATATGTTAAGAGTTATATGTAAACATTTGAATTAGCACTTTATAGCTTAGAGACGACTGTTTGTAAATGCAAATCATCTCAGGTCTCATCCCTTGTGAAAATACAACAAACTAAGATGAGGGAATTTTATTTAAAAAGAAAATCCACAAGGATAAAATATACAGGAGTGGATAAAGTAGCAATAAGATTTCGGAAGATGGAGAGAAGTTGGGCTGTTGGTAACTGATTCAGCAGATACAAAATCATCCTGACACAGCAGTGAGTCATGGAGCAGAGTCCTCCAAAGTCTCAGGCCAGGCAACATCAGACTCCTCTGGATCTGGGGGCTTCCCATCTTAACACAGCAAGATGGAAAGACTGCTTGAGAGAAATTCAAAGGCTTGTCTGCATCCGTGTGTCTCATCTGTGTCTTTGGACACCCGCCCTGCCCTTCTCTTGGCAGAAACCTTGCTGTTTAAGGGACGCCAGGTTCTACTGAGGGCACGACCGCCATTCTGGAAACACAGTTCTCACTTGCATGTTGAGCTTTGTGTGTGAGGATTCCTCCTCTCTCAGCCCTTCACCATTTAGCTACCCAGGTTGGCAGCCTGGAGGCTTTCTGCTCACCAGCAGTAGAGAACTGGAGTGACAGACCTCAGGTGCTTTCCAACAACTAGCTCAACCGACAGTAAATTCAGACGTAACCCATGCCCCTCACCCCCTGAGCCTCCAAGCAGCTTTTCCATCGCCTCCTCCTCATTGTGAACAGACCTCAAGGACGGAATGCACTGAAGGGAAGCCTCAGCGTGAGAGACAAGACCCAAAAGCACAGGTTGAAAACACAACCTGGAAGGAGCAGGAATTGTGCTGAGACAAGGAAAAGAATCGTGTCATTATTGAACCAGGAACAGAGTGTCATAAAAAAGAAACATTCAGGAAAAAAGAAAAACTCAGGAAAAAATGCTTTCTACTCACTAGAAGATTTGAAAGATTAAAAAAAAAATCACTAAAGATGGAATAAGTTAGAGCAAAATATTAGAATGTTATAAGACTATCCCAGAAGATTCAGCATCCAAACCAAAGGAGTTACAGAAAGGGAAAATAAGGAAACAGACAAACAAGCAAAGAGTAACAAAGCAATTGGAAGAAATTTCCCAAGCCAGTGAGATATGAGCTGCCATATGGAAAGCACGTTGCCTAACCACATCCTCGGCGCAGAGGATGGAGGCAGGCCCACGCTGATGAAATGTGACTGGACTTCGGAACACCTGGCAGCAAGAGAAAGATGCTGGAACGGCAAAGAAACACCAGCAGGCACGAAGACTTCGGGCTCCTCAAACACCTGATAGTAAGGAGAAAATGAAACAACGTCATGATTCTGAAGGAAAGTAATTTCTAACATTAAATTCCACACCCAATAAAATGATCCAACAAGTGTTGGGACAGAAGAAAAACAGTTTAAGATATGCAACTCTTAAAGACTTTGCTGCCCAGGCAACATTTATCAAGAAGCTAGAGGATATTATGCTCCAATAAAATGAATAGATAAACAAAAAATGCAAGGGAAACAAAGTGGGATACACTTCATGGGGGAGGTGTGCAGGGGACTGTGGATGAACCTGGGCACCCGCTCCAGGCCTCTGTATTCCTGGTTCTGCTCTTCCCAGCCCTCTGACCATCATCTGGCTGGAACTTTGTCTGGTTTTGCTGACTGGGGAGATGAGGTCTCTGCTCTTTCCCACGTACCAGACCCTGAATTGGCTGAGGACACTTGTTCACTGTAAGAGGTGATCTGCTCTGACCTGCAGCTTGAGGAAGATCAGCCTGAGCAGGGGACATAGCTCAGCCCACCTTCTGCCTGGTCACAAAACAGCTTAGCAAGCAACAGTGGGCATCCTTGTCTTGTTTCCAAATTTAGCAGGAATGCTTTCAACCCTTCACCATGGAGCACAGTGTTGGCTGTGGACTGTCAGTGCTGAGGTGCGCTCCCTGTATATCCACTTTGATGAGAGCTTTTAATCATGAATTGATGTTGAGCTTTTGTCAAATATCTTTTCTGAGACTATTGAGATGATCCTGTGGCTTTTATCCTTCCTTTTGTTGATGTGGTGTATCATTTTGATTGATTTGTGAATACTGAATCATCCTTGAATCTCTGGAATAAATCCCACCTGATCACGTGTATTATGCTTTTTATACATTGTTGAATTTAGGTTGTTAATATTCTGTTGACAATTTTTGTATCCATAGTCATCAGACATATTGACCTGTGATTTTCTTTTATTTTTTTGTTTTGTCGTTGCCTTGTTTTGGTGTCAGGTTAATGGTGGACTCATAGGCTGAACCTGAGAGTGTTCCATCCTCTTCAGCTTTTGGGTACTAGTTTGCGAAGGATAAGTGTTAGCTCTGTTTATACATTTGGTCGAATTACCCTGTGAACTGCCTGGCTCTGGACTTCCATTTTCAGGGAGTTCTTTTATCACAAATGCATTTCATTACTAGTGATTTCTCTGCTCAGATTGTTTCTTTCTGATTCAGTTTTGGAAGGTTGTATGATTCTGGAAATTTGTTCATTTTCCAGGCTGTCCAATTTGCTGGCAGATAACTGTATAATTCTCTTATGATTTTTTCTATATCTGTGGTATTGGCTTTTATTTCACCTCTTATTTCTTATTTTTGTTTTATTTGGGTACTCTCACTTTTTCTTTCATGAGCTTGGCTAAGGTTCATCAATTTTGCTTATCTTTAAAAAAAAAACAGTGTTGTGTTTCATCAATCCTTTCTGTTTTTTGTCTCTATTTTATCTATGTCCTATCCAATCATTATTATTTTCTTCCTTCTGCTGACTTTGGGATTGTTTGTTTTTCTGTTTCTTAGAAGTCCCAACCACAGTAATCAGACAAGAAAAAGAGGCAGAAGGTATCCAGATTGGAAGGGAAGAAATGAAAGTGTCATTGCTTGCAGATGACATGATACTATATACAGAAAACCCTAAAGTCTTGCCGGAAAACTGTTAGAACTAATAAAAGACTTCAGTAAAGCTTCAGGATACAAGATTAATGCACAGTAATCTGTTGCTTTCCTATATACTAATAATAAGCAAACAGGAAGAGAAGGCAAGGAAACAAACTCATTTAAAATTACACCACGTGGAATAAAATAAGGAATAACCTTAACCAAGGGAGTAAAATACTTATGCTCTGAAAATGATAAAACGTTGATGAAGGAATTTGAAATAATATAAAGAAATGGAAAGATGTCCCATGTTCCTGGATTGAAAGAAATAATATTGTTAAACTGTCCATACTACCCAAAACACTCTACAGATTTATTTAATCCCCTATCAAAATACCCATGACATTTTTTTAACAGAACTAGAACAAATAATCTTAAAAGTTATATGTAATCACAAAAGGCCCTGAATTGTGTAAACAATCTTGAAGAAAAAAAAAAAGCTAGAGACATCACCCTTGTTGACTTCAGACTATACTACAAAGCTACAATATTCAAAACAGTAAGGCACTGCCCTCCCCCCAAACAGATACATAGATCAACATAATAGGTGAGAGAACCCAGAGATAAATCTGTGCATTTATGGTCAATTAATCTACAGCAAAGCAAGCAACAATATACAATGCAGGAAAGCTGGTCTCTTTAATAAGTGGTGCTAGGAAAACTGGACAGCTCCATGTAAAAGAATGAGAATATTCTCCAGCACCATATACAAAAATAAACTCAAAATGGATTAAAGACCTAAATTTAAGATCTGAAACCATGAAAATCCTGGAAGGAACATAAGCAGAACACTCATTGGATAAATTGTAACGTTATTTCTTTGGATCTGTGTCCTAAAGCAAAGGAAACAAAAGCCAAAATAAGCAAATGGGACCTAATCAAACTTAAGCAATTTTTCACAGAAGAGGGAATAATTGAGAAAAAGAAAGGACAACCCACTGAATGGGAGAAACGATTTGCAAACAATATGACCAATAAGGGGTTAATATCCACACTATATAAACACATATAACTCAAAATCAAGAAAATAATCTGATTTAAATTGAGCAGAAGACCTGAGTAGATGCTGTTCCAAAGAAGACATTCTGAAGGCCGACAGGCAAATGAAAAGGTGATCAGCCTTGCTAATTATCAGAGAAATGCAGATCAAAACCACAGTGAGGTATCGCCTCATCCCTATGGCCATCATCAGAAAGACCACAAATAACAAACGTGGGAGAGGATGTGGAGAAAAAGAGAACCCTCACAAACTGTTAATAGGGATGCAAATGAGTGAAACCACAGAGGAAAACACTACGAAATTCCATCAAGAAACTAAGACTAGAGCTACTGTATGATCTAGCAATTCCAGTCAGGTATGTATCTGAAAGAAACAAAAATTAGTCGAAAATATACATGCACCCCAATGTTCATAGCAACATCATTTGCAGAAGCTAAGATATGGGAGCAACCTAAGTGTCCATCAACAGATAAATGGAAAAAGATGTGGTACATATATACAATGGAATATTTCATGTACATATGCTAAGTCATTTCAGTCGTGTGTGAGTCTTTGCGACCCCATGGACTGTAGCCCACCAGGCTCCTCTGTCCATGGGATCCTCCAGGCAAGAATATTGGAGTGGGTTGCCATTTCCTTCTCCAGTGCATCGTCCCAACCCAGGAATCGAACCTGTGTCTGTCTCCTGCACTGGCAGGTGGGTTCCGTACCACCAGCGCCACCTGAGAACCCCACCATGAGATATTACTTAGCCTTAAAAAAGAGCAAATTCTGCTGCTTACAACATCATGGATGGACCTAGAGGGTATTTGGCTCAGTGAAATCAGAGAAAGACAAATGCTGTATATCACTTATGTGTGAAATCTGGAAATAAAAAAGTATATAACTGAGTCAGTGCTAATGAGGTGGAGGAACCCAGAACCTATTGTACAGAGTGAAGTAAGTCAGAAAGAGAAAGGCAAATACTGTCTATCAGTGCGAATACATGGAGCCCGAAAAGATGGCGCCTGTGGTCCTGCGTGAGGGCGGCAAAGGAGATGCAGATGTAAAGGTGGCGCCTGCGGTCCTACGTGAGGGCGGCAAAGGAGATGCAGACGTAAAGATGGCGCCTACTGTCCTACATGAGGGCGGCAAAGGAGATGCAGACGTAAAGATGGCGCCTGCGGTCCTACGTGAGGGCGGCAAAGGAGATGCAGATGTAAAGATGGCGCCTGCGGTCCTACGTGCAGGGCAGCAAAGGAGACGCAGATGTAAAGATGGCGCCTACAGTCCTATGTGTAGGACAGCAAAGCAGATGCAGATGTAAAGATGGCGCCTGCGGTCCTACGTGAGGGCAGCA
This sequence comes from Moschus berezovskii, assembly GCF_049115385.1. Lineage (NCBI taxonomy): Eukaryota > Metazoa > Chordata > Mammalia > Artiodactyla > Moschidae > Moschus > Moschus berezovskii. The sequence continues at coordinate 110,367,926 of NC_142469.1, read as the reverse complement.
AAGGAGATGCAGACGTAAAGATGGCGCCTACAGTCCTACGTGTAGGACAGCAAAGGAGATGCAGCTGTAAAGAACAGAATTGTAGGCTCAGTGGGAGAAGGACAGGGTGGGATGATTTGAGAGAAGAGCACTGAAATATATGCATCATCATATGTAAAATAGATGACCAATGCGAGTTTGACGCACGAAGCATGGTGCCCAGAGCTGGTCCTCTGTGACAACCTGGAGGGGTAGGCCAGTGAGGGAGCTGGGAGGGGGGTTCAGGCTGGAGGGGCACATGAACACCTACGGCTGACTCACTGATGCGTGGCAAAAACCACCACAATGTTGTAAAGTAATTGTCCTCCAGTCAAAATAAATAAAGAAATAAAAATAGAAACAGACCGAGGGAACAGACTAGTGCTCAGCAGAGGGGAGAGACGTGGGCAGGGGACTAGATGGGGTAGTGCACAAGAATTGCGAACTGTGGTGCATAAAATAGATAAGCAATAAGAATGCACTGCACAGCACAGGCTCGGAGAAGGCAGGGGGAACCCACTCCAGTGCTCTTGCCTGGAAAATCCCATGGACGGAGGAGCCTGGTGGGCTTCAGTCCATGGGGTCGCTGAGAGTCAGACATGACTGAGTGACTTCACTTTCACTTTTCACTTCCATGCACTGGAGAAGGAAATAGCAACCCACTCCAGTGTTCTTGCCTGGAGAATCCCAGGGACGGGGGAGCCTGGTGGGCTGCCATCTATGGGGTTGCACGGAGTCGGACATGGCTGAAGAGACTAAGCAGCAGCAGCACAGCACAGGAAACAGCTATTATTTAGTAATAAACTTAAATGCAGCATGAGAGTGAAAGAAAGTGAAGTCGCTCATTCGTGTCCGACTCTTTGCAACCCCATGGACTGTAGCCCACCAGGCTCCTCCGTCCATGGGATTTTTCAGGCAAGAGTACTGGACTGGGTTGCCATTTCCTTCTCCAGGGGATCTTCCCGACCCAGGGATCGAACCCAGTTTTCCCGTATTGTAGGCAGACACTTTTACCGTCTGAGTCACCAGGGAAATCTATAAAAATGTTGAGTCCCTATGTTGTACACCTGAAACTATACAATATTGTAAGTTGGCTTTACTTCACTTAAGTAACAGGAAACAGTTAAACAGTCCAGCAGATGCTGCAGGGCCCAAGGGCCTTGCCTACAGCTATCCTCACGGGACACTGGTGCGCCTCAGGGAGCGGAGGTCACCACAGCCCAAAGACTGGGTCATCCTGGGAGCACCCAGGGGGGTGGGGGAGGTGCTGTCACCCCTCTGCACACACCAGTGGGTGCTGGCTACTGAGTTTCCTGCAGTTAAGCTCCACACACTTATGTACACGTGCATGCATTTTAGGGTGTCTACACGACATTCACATACACACACCGTGCACCCATCTCTCTACATGAGTGCAAGTCGATGGCTCCACCCACGCACCCGCACCCACAGGTTTTCCTGGTAGGTTTGTACGGAAGAGTCACCATTTAGGCAGGGACCCAGACAGTGACCACACCCGGGGTCAAGGTGGAAGATCTGATGCACACGGGGTTTTTCCACATCACTTTGGATAAGTTTAAATTTATAACTGATTACAAAATAATACTTGAAAATCCTCAATTAAAAATTAGAACCTTACAAATAAAGTTCCAATAGCAGGTTTTTCCTGCACTTGTTCAGTTGCTAAGATGTGTCTGACTCTTTGCAGCCCCACAGATGACAGCACATCCCATCCCCTGTCCTCCACTATCTTCCGGAGTTTGCTCAAATTCATGTCCATTGAGTCAGTGATGCTATCTAGCCATCTCATCCTCTGCCGCCCCCTTCTCCTGTTGCCTTCAATCTTTCCCAGAATCAGGGTGTTTTCCAATGAGTTGACTCTTTGCATCAAGTGGTCAAAATATTGAAGTTTCTGCTTCAGCATTCAGTTCAGTTCAGTTGCTCAGTCGTGTCCGACTCTTTGTGACCCCATGAATCACAGCACGCCAGGCCTCCCTGTCCATCACCAACTCCCGGAGTTCACTCAAACTCATGTCCATAGAGTCAGTGATGCCATCCAGCCATCTCATTCTCTGTCGTCCCCTTCTCCTCCTGCCCCCAATCCCTCCTAGCATCAGACTCTTTTCCAGTGAGTCAACTCGTCACATGAGGTGGCCAAAGTATTGGAGTTTCAGCTTTAGCATCAGTCCTTCCAATGAACACCCAGGATTGATCTCCTTTAGAATGGACTGGTTGGATCTCCTTGCAGTTCAAGGGACTCTCAAGAGTCTTCTCCAACACCACAGTTCAAAAGCATCAATTCTTCGGCGATCAGCTTTCTTCACAGTCCATCTCTCACATCCATACATGACCACGGGAAAAACCATAGCCTTGACTAGGCGGACCTTGGTTGGCAAAGTAATGTCTCTGCTTTTTAATATGCTATCTAGGATGGTCACAACTTTCCTTCCAAGGAGTAAGGGTCTTTTAATTTCCTGGCTGCAATCAGCATCTGCAGTGATTTTGGAGCCCAAAAATATAAAGTCTGACACTGTTTCCACTGTTTCCCCATCTATTTCCCATGAAGTGATGGGACCAGATGCTGTGATCTTCGTTTTCTGAATGTTGAGCTTCAAGCCAACCTTTTCACTCTCCTCTTTCACTTTCATCAAGAGGCCTTTGAGTTCCTCTTCACTTTCTGCCATAAGGGTGGTGTCATCTGCATATCTGAGGTTATTGATATTTCTCCCAGCAATCTTGATTCCAGCTGGTGCTTCTTCCAGCCCAGCGTTCCTCATGATGTACTCTGCATATAAGTTAAATAAGCAGGGTTGACAATATACAACCTTGACGTACTCCTTTTCCTATTTGGAACCAGTCTATTGTTCCATGTCCAGTTCTAACTGTTGCTTCCTGACCTGCATACAGGTTTCTCAAGAGGCAGGTCAGGTGGTCTGGTATTCCCATCTGTTTCAGAATTTTCCACAGTTTATTATGATCCACACAGTCAAAGGCTTTGGCATAGTCAATGAAGCAGAAATAGATGTTTTTCTCTTGCTTTCTCCATGATCCAGCGGATGTTGGCAATTTGATCTCTGGTTGCTCTGCCTTTTCTAAAACCTGCTTGAACATCTGGAAGTTCACGGTTCACATATTGCTGAAGCCTGGCTTGGAGAATTTTGAGCATGACTTTACTAGCATGTGAGATGAGTGCAATTGTGCAGTAGTTTGAGCATTCTTTGGCATTGCCTTTCTTTGGGATTGGAATGAAGACTGACCTTTTCCAGTCCTGTGGCCACTGCTGAGTTTTCCAAATTTGCTGGCATATTGAGTGCAGCACTTTCACAGCATCATCTTTCAGGATTTGAAATAGCTCAATTGGAATTCCATCACCTCCACTAGCTTTGTTCGTAGTGATGTTCTCTAAGGCCCACTTGACTTCACATTCCAAGATGTCTGGCTCCAGGTGAATGATCACACCATCGTGATTATCTTCGTTGTGAAGATCTTTTTTGTACAGTTCATTTCAAAACATAGACAGATAATCATGTACTCCTGTATCTATATATGATCTCTCTATAAATGTATCTATATGTATACTTACTTGAGTCTTACCACTTTTGATCCAAAATAAAATGTGATTATGAAGTAAGACACTGCTTTTATTACAACAAATTTCACCCCAAATTCAATATAATGATTTATTTCTCAGACTGAGATAGCCTCCCAAAATGAATGCCAGTTCTCATCAGAATATTCTGTACTGTAGTTAAAATTCTGTTCTATAGTTAAAAATGAACAATGGTGATATTGTTTTAATACTAGTAGCTAGAATGTAGCCTTACTGCTTCTCTGATAATCATAAGTATATAATCAACTAAATACAAAAATAGAAAACCCAGATTGACTATTGAATGTGTTATCTATGAAGTTATTTAATTGTGAAAGAAAAGGAAAAAGTGTGACTAAGGCATCATTTGAAATTCTTACAGTCCATGGAATTGGTCACTGAAGGATGATATGCTCAGATTTGTGTGAGAACAACTCTGATCAATCTGGTTGACAGGGGTGAGCCCATAGACGTTTTTGGATTCAGCAAACATTTCTAATTAAACACAAGCCACTTGAAAAGTGATTTCAAGCGTAGTCTTGCCAGGCATTTTTCTCCTCAGTTTTTGAAGCATGGTCATTCTGAGGAAAATTTGATCCATGTGTTTGGACAACTGAAATCTGTGGCGTTGGGTGACTATTTCAAGCATCATTTAACCTGTAAGAGGCTTTACTCCCTAAGCGGAGAAGCCACACTGCTCCATCCATGAAGGATCTGAGCCCAGATCCAGTTTCCGCTGGCCTGAGGAGGTCTTTAACGTGGTTTGGAGAGAGAACCACCTCCAGTCTGGCTGGCTCCTTCCATTGTGTCTGCATGGTGAGCCCCCACAGCTGGGCCAGAGCCGGCGGGGTGGCGGCCGCCTCCCTTCCGCCCGGCTCCCTGTACCACCCAGGACCCCGGGTGGAGGCCGGGCCGCGCTGGCCTGGACAAGAGGGAAGGCCTGCGTCACTTCCGCTGCTGGGCTGGCCCGGGACCTTCCCCAGCCAGCGTCCTGGCCTCTGGACAGCAGAGCCCCGCAGCCTGCCGGCCCCTGCTGCGCGGGTCCCTCTCTGATTTGGCCACTTACTCCCCTGCGGTTGGCTCTGGTGCTGCTTGCAGAGTGTTCTGGGCTGTGATCTTGTCTGTAGACAGGGTCACCTGACTTTCCCCAGGAGAGGTGCGAGTTCAATCTGCCGCCCTGTCCCTGCAGGAGCGAGCACAGATGGGCCCGAGCACATGTTCAGCATCCTGACCCAGCCCTGCAGCATCCGCCTCCCTGATGTTGGGTTCAGACCTTTCCGCCCCCTGGCTCGGCTGGTAAAGAATGTGCATGCAATTCAGGAGACTCCAGTTCCGTTCCTGGTCGGGAAGATCCACTGGAGAAGGGATGGGCTACTCACTCCAGTATTCTTGGGCTTCCCTGATAGCTCAGTTGGTAAAGAATCTGCCTGCAATGCAGGAGACCCCAGTTCCATCCCTAGGTCAGGAAGATCTCTGGAGTTTAGTTGGGCTTTCCTGGTGGTTCAGATGGTAAAGAATCTGCCTGCAATGCGGGGGACCTGGGCTCAATCCCTGGGTCAGGTAAAACCCCTGGAGAAGGGAAAGGCTACCCACTCCAGTATTCTGGCCTGGAGAATCCCCATGGACAGAGGAGCCTGGTGGGCTACAGTCCATGGGGTCACGAAGAGTTGGACACAACTGAGCATAGCACATCCCGCCCCCCACCCTTCAGGGAGGGGGCTTTAGCTGCCCCGCCACACCCTGGGCTCACAGGAGGCTGCAGTGCCCCAAGGGTGGTGCCCTCAGGGCATCTCCGTCTGCCCCACCTGGCCCCTGGGTCAGGAAGACTTGCCTTGAAGACTTGTGCATTCTCTTATCTAGCACAGCTGTGACACCTGACTACAGTTTTACTCCCGTTGAGATGTTGCTGAAATACTTGATATGTATGATTATAAAATTGAAAATCCCAGATGTGAGCGGCTGCATGCCAGCATGTGGCTCCCATTTTGCCTCCTGGTTGCAGAACTGCTTTGAGGTGTGCGGTGCTGGGGGTTCGTCCCCCGAGGCCCCACCCCAGGGGCACGGAGGCTGTGCCCTCACTTGTGGGCCTCGGCTGCAGGCCTGGCAGGTCACAGCAGTGGGGTGGGGTCCTTTTGGACACTCCTGCCTTCTCCCTGTCGGACTGACCCAGCGGTCCGCAGGAAGGTGCTCGTCTCCTCTCGCTGCGACACAGGCCGCTGTCCTGTGGGCGCTGTCTGCGTCCTCCCTGCCTCGGATGAGGGAGGCAGTCTCCCCGTCTCACCAGCAGAGGGGGTGAGGCCCAGGCCCCAGCCCAGTGTCCCCCCAAATCTAAGGCTGCAGCGGACAGTGGGGCGTGGCCGCAGCACAGCTCGGCGGCTCTGGGAGCCCTGGCCTGTCCTGAGCAAGACTGCCTCTTGTCTCCCATTTGCTGGGATGTCTCATCCATCGTGGTCCTAAAGCGAATCTGTGCAGGACAGCTGTGGGGTTTTCATTTCTGTTTTGCTTTGCTAGACATTCTTCTATTTTAGAAGAAGACCCAGTCTGTTCTGATGATCAAAGATTTGGGAGAATGTATTTTTACTCATCGACAGGATGGTGTTTGCATTGCAGCCTGGATGGGGGGGTTCAGAGGGACGAGGGCCCCGGTGCCTGATGGAACTGCAAGGAGTGCAGACACTTTCAGGCCTTGAAGAAGGAGAAGCAGTGCTAGAGGAGCTGGAGAAACGGAGGGACAAAACAGCCACCGGACAAGGGGAAGGAAGCCACCGCAAAGATTCTGGGAGCCACGGAGAGTCCTGAGAGACGGGGGGAGGCTCTGCAGCGCTCACTGACTGGACCCCAGGGCGTGGACCCATGGAGAGCAACTGGGGTCGACCGGAGCTCCTCCCTGGGGACCGGGAGGGATGGGGCGGGTCTGAGGCGTGCGTGGGGGCAGGTGGACAGCAGGCGAGCAGGCGCCCATGTGGCCGAAGGGAGCTCGGCTGGGAATCGGGGGCGATGAGGGAGCTGGGTTCTGAGAAGGGGGCTCTGTGAGCCGTGTTTCCTGAGGCGGTGAGGGGGGCTTAGTGCGGAGAGCAGAGGTGGTGAGCACTGTGATCCTGGGGGGTGGGGAGGAGCCTGGAAGGTGGGAGCGAGGTCAGGGAGGCCTGGGAGCACTTGGGGCCTGGTGTGTGTGATCCTCCCTGTGCTGTGAGTTTTCTCCAGGAGCATGTTTGCTCAGATGTAGGCAAAAAAAGCGGGTTCATCTCTAGCTGGATTTCCCCCAAGTGGATGAGATGAAGAGTCAGGGAGAACCTTATCTGGGGTGTTGGAAAGAAGGATAGGACCTCAGTTTTAATAACTGGTGAGAACACAGCACAGGTGGTTGGTGGATTTCAGAGCCCCTTTGGCTGGGCTGTGGTGCCCAGCATGGGGTCAAGCCTCCATCTAGGGGCAGCTGTGAAGGTCTCGTTATATGAGATTGGCATTTAAATCAGTTCACTTTGAGTGAAGCAGATGCCCCTGCACAGTGTGGGTGGGCCTCATCCAGGAAGTTGAAGAAGTTAAGAGAAAAATCTGATATTCACCAAGAGGAAGGAATTCTGCCTCCAGATGGGGACATGGATATCTCGCCTGAGGTTCCAGGACTCAAGACCAGAGCACCAGTGTTTCCCTGGGTCTCTAGTCTGCAGGCCTGCCCCAGATGTCAGACTTGTCAGCCCTCACAATTTTGTAAGCCGATTCCTTAAGGTAAACCTCTCTGGATAGATAGGGCTTCTCTGATGGTTCAGTGGGTGAAGAATCCATCTGCAACGGAGGAAACTCAGGAGATGTGTTTTTGACTCCTGAATAGGGATGATTTCCTGGAAAAGGAAATGGTAACACACTTCAATATTCTTGCTTGAAAAATCCCATGGACAGAAGAGCCTGGCAGGCTACAGTCCAAAGGGTCGCAAAGAGCTGGACACGACTGAGTGACTAAGCATGTATACACAAACTGGTTAGACAGATGGATGGATGGACAGATGGGTGGACAGATGGATGGATGGATAGATGGGTGGATGAATGGATGGATGGGCGAGTGGATGGATGGATGGATAGATGGATGGACAGATGGGTGGACAGATGGATGGACAGATGGAGGGGTGGATAGATGGATGGATGAATAGATTCAAGAATGGATGGATAGATAATAGATAGATGGATGGATAGATGGATAGACGGATGGATGGATGGATAGATAGGGAGATGGATGGATGGATGGATGGGTGGATGGATAGATTAATCTCCCATTGGCTCTGCTCCTCTGGTGAGCCCTGGCTCTTCAACTGGTCCATGGCAGCATTCTCAGAAGCCAATGGGATGAAGCCATCAGATGGGTTGGGAGGAAGGAGGAAGTTGTCACCAGGTAGCCAGGTCTTCAACTCGTGACCACATAGGTGAAGTTCTGGGTGACCCCAAGTTCTGGGTGACCCCAAGGTCTGGGCATGTCTGGAGGAGGAGAGGCTGAGGGCTGCTGGGGACCAGCAGGCCAGCTGAGCCAGCAGGACCAGGCTTGGGCGCCTGTCCCTGTGGACTCGTTTTTCCAGGAAGGTGGCCGAGGTCGTGGCCGAGGCAGACAGTGAGCAAATGCAGTGACTTCGATGAGCAGATGAGAAGAACTGGGAGGCTAAGTGCAGCAGCAGTGGGGTACAGAACTGGGGACTCCAGGGGGCTTTCTTTATTTTGGCACATGGGGAAGGCCCTGATGGAGAGAAGGGGTGAAATGGGGCACTTTTGACAGGAAGATGGTCTGCGGAGAAGAGAAGCACAGGGACTCAAACGCAGGCCGGTAACGTGGGAGGCCCTGCGGGGACAGTCAGGGAGCACGTGGATCGCCCACAGACACAGCCCCATGCCTGCGCCGCGCCACGGGGCCTGCTTAAGGCAGAGCTGCAAGAGCAACAACAGTGGCGTCAGAGTGAAAACCAGGTCTTCCAGTGGGAGAAAGAGTGAGAGGGAATCCTGGTCCTGAGAAGCGGGCACGTGGGTGGGGAGTGATGGCAGGGAAGAGCTTATGTCTTTGCTGCAGTCTAACATGATGTGAAAAAATATCTTTTAAATTTAAAAACATGGGGATGCATTGATAGTGTATTTTTTAATATTTTAAAAGATTTAGTGTCACTGTGGGTCTTTCTTTTCTGAAATGCTTTTCTGATAAATGCTATTAGTGAAAAATAAGAGAAGAGAAAAAACAATTTTGATTCGAAGTGTCTTGTATTTTCCCACAGACAACATTAAAATGCCCTAAGATCCCTTTGTTCATGCATCATCTCTGGTTTTGTGTGTGGAAGGATCTGACAACAGGGGCAATTTGACTTTGATTTAATGAAAAGGACAATCACTTGCTCACTCTGCACTGGAATGTGCTCCATGATTGACGCAGAAACTTTTTAGTAAAATTAACTGTCTGCTCAAATTTTCCTCACCAGAAATCCAAGTCATTCCTCTTACAACAAAATAATCACAGTAGAATGCATTCTCTGGGATTTGGAGAGAAAAGCAAAATAAAGTTCAGAGGCAGAATTTGGTATAAATCCTGAGGCTGGGCTGATCACCATGACGCGTCTGCATTGGAATGTCATGGCCTGGCCTGGCTGTGCAATCTTGGCAGGAGGCATGGTTGTTTATGCCAGGCTGGAGAAGTCACTTGAACCCATGTCCTTCGGTTGAGCATTTTTTTAATGAGACCTGCATAAATCATCTCCTTAGAATTGGCATCTTGGGCATGCAGACAGCCTGCTTTTCCGGGTGAACTTCTGTGTGCAGTTGCTTCTCTTCCTCAGATGAGAGGGACACTGTGCTTACTTCTCTGTCCGCTCGCCCATGCAAGCTCCATGTCCACCTCAACGCTCTGGTTGCTAACCCAGGGTGTGGCCCTCCTGTAGACCAGCATCTCTGCTGTGGTTAATTCATTGGCAGAGCAAGGAAGCAAATGAGTGAAGTGGGAAGAAGACGCCATACTCGATCTGTTTCCTGCTGCTCCCTCGCGTATTCGTCAAGTCAGATTTGACCACCTTCTAGGGATTCTTCTTGCAAATATCTTCATGGTCTTCAAGAGGCAAAGATTCCTTCAGTTCAGTTCAGTCACTCAGTCTTGTCTGGCACTTTGAGACCCCATGGACTGTAGCACGTCAGGCCTCCCTGTCCATCACCAACTCCTGGAGCTTGTTCAAACCCATGTCCATCAAGTCAGTGTTGCCACCCAGCCATCTCAGCCTCTGTCGTCCCCTTCTCCTCCTGCCTTCAATCTTTCCCAGCATCAGGGTCTTTTCAAATGACTCAATTCTTCTCATCAGGTGGCCAAAGTATTGGAGATTCAGCTTCAGCATCAGTCCTTCCAATGGATATTCAGGACTGATCTCCTTTAGGATGGACTGGTTGGATCTCCTTGCAGTCCAAGGGACTCTCAAGAGTCTTCTCCAACACCACAGTTCAAATGCATTAATTCTTTGGTGCTCAGCTTTCTTTATAGTCCAACTCTCACATCCGTACATGACTACTTGAAAAACCATAGCTTTGACTAAATGGACCTTTATTGGCTAAGTAATGTCTCTGCTTTTACTATGCTGTTTAGGTTGGTCATAGCTTTTCTTCCAAGGAGCAAGCATCTTTTAATTTCATGGCTGCAATCACCATCTGCAGTGATTTTGGAGCTCCCCAGAAATAAAGTCAGTCACTGTTTCCACTGTTTCCCCATCTATTTCTAAAGATTTCTTAGAAGAGGACGCACCAGCACCTCACGTGTGGGCCGGCAGGAGGCCTTAGCAGAGGTCACTGCCCCACTGGGTCCTGCTCCCGGGTCAGCTGTAATCCAGGCCCATGTGCTGTGGGCTGGATGCCTGCCCACAACACAACAGTCTGCTGCAAACTGAGTTACCGGTGCTGAGGAAGCTGTGACCTGACCCTTCAAGTGTCCGCCTAGCACCCTGCTAATTAGCGCAGCGCAAGTGGGAAAACTGAATTCTTTAGTTGCTAAGAAAAAGTCAGTGTAGAAAAAAGTGAGAACTCAGTCCAGTCACCTAGCATCTATGATAGCGGCCCTCCTGAGATCCTGTCACTGCTTGCAAAGACCTGCCATGCTCTCTCAGGCTGCAGCCGAGAGACCCCAGGGACTGTCCACACTGGTGGCTAAGCCGGCCTGTCCTTCACAGGCTCTCTCTGTAGCCAATCCTGCGTCCTTTCACACACGAAGTCTTTGAACAACTAACCATGGTTTTCATGTGGATTGAATGAAATAACTCCTGGGAAGCACTTGGAGTTTACCAGCTGACACATACACACACTGAAAGCCGTGTGTTTATTTCTTCACTCAGCTAGTATGCGCCTGGTCCCAGGACACCTGTGGGCCTTGGTCACGCCTGGTCACGGGCACTGCACGCGGTCTCCCCTCTGGGGCCCAGCACCGCCTGACTGCTGGCCTCCGACACAGGTGCGTGGAGGAGGAATCACGTGCTCTGTCTGGGGGTGAGCCGCTTGCATCTGCTTCTTGCACAGGACGCAGGACGGGTGGGAGCAGTTTCGTCCACTAGCTCTCCTCTGCATGACTATACACCAACTCTCACATCCATACATGACCACGGGAAAAACCATAGCCTTGACTAGACGGACCTTGGTTGGCAAAGCAATGTCTCTGCTTTTTAATATGCTATCTAGGCTGGTCATAACTTTCCTTCCAAGGAGTAAGCGTCTTTTAATTTCCTGGCTGCAATCAGCATCTGCAGTGATTTTGGAGCCCAAAAAATAAAGTCTGACACTGTTTCCACTGTTTCCCCATCTATTTCCCATGAAGTGATGGGACCAGATGCCATGATCTTTGTTTTCTGAATGTTGAGCTTCAAGCCAACCTTTTCACTCTCCTCTTTCACTTTCAACAAGAGGCCTTTGAGTTCCTCCTCACTTTCTGCCATAAGGGTGGTGTCACCTGCATATCTGAGGTTATTGATATTTTTCCCAGCAATCTTGATTCCAGCCTGTGCTTCTTCCAGCCCAGTGTTCCTCATGATGTACTCTGCATATAAGTTAAATAAGCAGGGTGACAATATACAACCTTGACCTACTCCTTTTCCTATTTGGAACCAGTCTATTGTTCCATGTCCAGTTCTAACTGTTGCTTCCTGACCTGCATACAGGTTTCTCAAGAGGCAGGTCAGGTGGTCTGGTATTCCCATCTCTTTCAAAATTTTCCACAGTTTATTGTGATCCACACAGTCAAAGGCTTTGGCATAGTCAATGAAGCAGAAATAGATGTTTTTCTGGAACTCTCTTGCTTTCTCCATGATCCAGCGGATCGGGGACACCAAATTCTGGGACACCAAACCCTCAGGGACACCAAGCCCTTGGGGACACCATACCCTGGGACACCAAACCCTGGGGACACCAAGCCCTCAGGGACACCAAACCCTGGGACACCAAGCCCTGGGGACACCAAGCCCTGGGACACCAAACAGGCTCCCTCTGGACCCAGGGCGGTAGGACATGGATGCTGCAATTCAAGGTTGAGTTGTTGCATCTCTGCCTGCCTCCTGAGTGGCCACATAAGACACCAGAAACTATGTTATCAGCTCATGACTTCAAGTCTCAAGTCTTAGTTGAGTACGGTCTCCCTCTCTGGTCACTTCTCGGCAGAAAAGGGACCTCCAGATTCCTCTTTGCCCCGAAATCTGGCAGAGTCGCCTCACCTGGTGCTTCTCAGCCTTGAGCCGATCAGAGGCCCCAGAGGACTCCTTGAACAGACCAAGGCCCTGCCTTCTGACGCAGCTCCAGGTCTGCGTCTCTGCCAAGCCCCAGAAGATGCTAATGCCACCTCCTGGGGACCAAGTTCTGGGGACTGCTGTGTCCACTCAGCAAACAAGGTGACGTGCTGCCGGGATGGACACCACTCCAGGGATGGACGCCACTCCAGGCCCTCCCAGTGGCCGCCTGCTAGCCCCGGGCTCCTCTGCCCCGCGGGCGGGGACAGCACCTCCATTCAGCTGCACATACAAGGCGGGCGACCACAGGCTTTCAGAAGAGCAGAGGGTAGGGGCTGTGATCCTTCGTGGCTGGACATTACATGGAGGCGTCTCAGGACCCTGGTTGCACTACTTGCCTGAGACCTCCGTCTCCACTCTGATTCACTCGAGTTTTCTCCACTGACAGCAAACCAGACCCAGAATGTTTTGAAAAGCTCTGAGGCAGGTCACAGAATCAAAAAGGAAGGCCAAGGATCAGACCCCGGAGCCCTCAGGCTGCAGGAGCCCAGGTGACAGCGGGGCCTCCAGGAGCACATGGGGGCCCTGCCCTGTTTGCTGGCTGGGAACACCAGGATTTGGTGTCCCCTAGGGCTTGGTGTCCCAGGGCTTGGTGTCCCCAGGGCTTGGTGTCCCCAGGGTTTGATGTCCCAGGGTATGGTGTCCCAGGGCTTGGTGTCCCCAGGGCTTGGTGTCCCTGAGGGTTTGGTGTCCCCAGGGCTTGGTGTCCCAGGGTTTGATGTCCCTGAGGGCTTGGTGTCCCCAGGGTTTGGTGTTCCAGGGTATGGTGTCCCAGGGCTTGGTGTCCCAGGGCTTGGTGTCCCCGAGGGCTTGGTGTCCCCAGGGCTTGGTGTCCCAGGATTTGGTGCCCATGAGGGCTTGGTGTCCCAGGGTTTGGTGTCCCCGAGGGCTTCATGTCCCAGGGCTTGCTGTCCCAGGATTTGGTGTCCCCTAGGGCTTGGTGTCCCAGGGCTTGGTGTCCCCAGGGCTTGGTGTCCCCAGGGTTTGGTGTCCCAGGGTATGGTGTCCCAGGGCTTGGTGTCCCCAGGGTTTGGTGTCCCAGGGTTTGGTGTCCCAGGGCTTGGTGTCCCCAGGGTTTGGTGTTCCAGGGTATGGTATGCCAGGGCTTGGTGTCCCAGGGCTTGGTGTCCCCAGGGCTTGGTGTCCCCAGGGTTGGTGTCCCAGGGCTTGGTGTCCCAGGCCTCGTGTCTGCACACCTCAGCTCTCACCTCTGAACATGGGCTTCCAGGTCCTACTCACAGTGAAGTTCAAAGCCCCACTATGTCAGTGTCCATAGTCTCTTTTTAAATAACTTGATTCTCTTGTTGACAGGAGTTCCAAATTCTGTCCATGGAGACATAATATCCAGGACACTTCCCTTATGGATGCTGAAAAGTCATTAATTAAAACGCTTAAATGTTTCATTAGACTCTGTTACAATGGAAACAGTGACAGACTTTATTTTCCTGGGCTCCAAAATTGCTGCAAATGGTGACTGTAGCCACGAAATTAAAAGACACTTGCTCCTTGGAAGAAAAGCTATGACCAACCTAGAGAGCATGTTAAAATGCAGAGACATTATTTTGCTGACAAAGTTCCATGTAGTCAAAGCTATAGTCCATATAGTCAAAGTTTTTCCAGTAGTCATGTATGGATGTGAGAGTTGGGCCATAAAGAAAGCTGAGCACACAAGAAATTAATGCTTGTGAATTGTGGTGTTGGAGAAGACTCTTGAGAGTCCCTCGGACTGCAAGGAGATTCAACCAGTCAATAAAGGAAATCAACCTTGAATATTCGTTGGAAGGACTGATGCTAAAACTGAAACTCCAACATTTGTCCACCTGATGTGAAGAACTGGCTCATTTGAAAAGACCCTGATGCTGGGAAAGATTGAGTGTAGGAAGAGAAGGGGATGACAGAGGATGAGATGGTTGGACGGCATCACTGGCTCGATGGACATGAGTTTGAGTGAACTCCGGGAGTTGGTGATGGACAGGGAGGCCTGGCGTGCTGTGGTTTGTGGGGTCGCAGAGTCGGACACGACTGAGCGACTGAACTGGAGACTGATTGTGTTTTCCACGGACACTGTAATTTATTCAGAGGAAGAGTAGGATGTGGATACAGTTTTGGGAGAAAGGGGAGTTGACTGGACACGGTGTGTCTGGAACGTGTGTTGGAGGAGTTGCTGTCTGATGACCTGCTCTTCAGGGAGAAGCCAAGGGCAGTATTTTCTGGTGATGACAGAGCACGGAGCTGTCTGGGGTGAAAGGACATGACAGGTTACAGACCACGACAGGTTACAGACCACGCAGACTTGTCGTGGCCTTGAGGAGACACTGAGTGTGGTGGAGATGGGATTCCGGCTGTTATCAGGTCAAGTCCAAGGCCTTCCCTGCGGCGCTTCCCATCTTTCCTGCATGAACCTCCCCACCTCGTCCCTGCTGCCCTCAGCTGCCCTGGCGTGTTTCTGACCCTTGTTTGGCCCTGAAGGCCGGTTGGTTTTCTATTTCAAAATGGTGGTCTCCCTGGTTGGCCTGGGGGACCCTTCAGGGCCCAATCTCTTCCTTCTGCACGTCCCCACCTTCTAACTTCACCAAGCGTAGACTGAACACTCCCTGAACGCTACTAAAGCGACGAAGCTCCTCGGAGATGAAGGTGGCTGGTGAGCAGGGGTTGGTCCTGTTGTAGGCCCTCAGTGGGCATGGTTGACTTCTTGGACCGTAGATGCTAAGGTGTGGCACCTAACGCTCAACACGGTGAAATCTCAGAAAATGTTCAACTTGTCGAAGAGTAGTCCGTTGTGCCAGTGTAATTTTAAAGAGCTTTTACCTTAGTTGTTGAAACCCAATTCCTCCCGAGTTCCGGCCTGGTCATGGGGCCGGTGCAGACGCCGCACGGTCACTGGCCTGGAGGTCGGTGCTCTGCCCGCTCTGCCCCGGCTTCGTCTCGCCGTCTGCACAGCGCCTGCTTGCTCGGGGGGTGCTGGATGCTCTCCGTCTCTGGAACCTTCTGGGACTGCCCCCGCTGCACCCTGGCCCTTGTCGTCCCTCCTCGTTGCTTGCCTCTTATGTCGTGTCTCAGTTTTCGGGGCCCAGCTCAAAGCCAGGGTGTGCTCATGGCTTCGGGCAGGAGCGCGCTCTTCCCTGGGTCCAGTCACCCGCCTGGTGGCTTGTGCCTGCTGCTGGCTCAGATCTCTGATTGCATGTTTCTGATTCTGGGGGTCGGGAAGCAGGTATTGGGGTGGCGATTAGAAGCGTCAGAGTGCCTGTGGAACCAAGAAGGAACTGGGGGTGTCGGCCTTGTTAGAACGAGCAAACAACAACAGACCCAGTCAATGCGGGGTGAGGTTTGGGGTGGGACCGATGGGAGCCCAGACAGGTAAGAAGTCAAGAGGAAGGAACGTGAGGTTCGGTGGGGTTTCTGCAAGCCGCCGTTGTGTGAGGACCCAGCTCCTTGTGTTCCAGCAACACCTCTGAATTTTCAGAGGATTTCACGTTGGTTGTCAGATGTCACCTCAAGTCCAGGCACACGGAGGCCTCCTGTGAAGGATGAGCATGCCGGGGGAGAAGCGTCAGACGCTGGCCACCGCCGTGCGGCCGGGCTTTCACCAGCCTTTCTCTGCCCCAGGAAGGTTCCGTGCTGACTGTGGCCAGGGAGCTGACCTCCACACCGCGCCATGAGTGACTGCCTGTCCCGGGGTCTGCAGGGTGGAAGGGGTCACGGAAACGACACCCGTGGCAGCCAGCAGGGCTCCTGCGTTTACACGGTGAGCAGGTTCCTCTCTGAGCCGTGGGCCCTGAGTGCTCCTCACCGGGCCTGGAGCCACGGATGTCTGCTGAGTGGAGCAAGTCTCTCAGTCCCCTTCTGTCCCCGTCAGTCTCTGGGACACACGCATGCACGCACATGTGCACACGCATACACCCACTCAGGCTCTGTGTGGGCCTACCGGCGAGTGCTAAGCGAACCTGGCTTGGGCAGCCGCGTCTCCGGGATCACAGACCAGAAAGGGTGTTGTGACAAGGCAGCAGGGACTGAGCCCCTAGGAGGCTTCCTCAGCATGTGGCTGGGGATGTGCTGGCACTGTAACCCCTGTGAGTCACTGCAGCATCCCCGAGCCAAGGCCTCCTTCACACCTGAGAGATCGGGGGTGAGGGTGTGGACTTGGAAGCCTCTCTGTGTTCACATGCCTTTATTCCTCTAGGGTTCCTGAGAAGGTGGCCCTCCACCAGGCCGGAGCACGGTGTGCAGCAGAGGAGCTCTGTGCTCAGCATGCAGCTGGGACGACGATGCTGCTGGGCCGACTGTGGCTTTTCAGAAAGTGTTTCCCCCAGGGACTTCCCTCCTCCAGGCAAACTGACTCGTGAGCTCGGTGAGGGCACAGCACCCTGCGTGCGACAGAGGGAGTCTCTGGCAGTGGGTGGGGGGCGAGGACCTCGGCACCGCCCTGCGTGACGCTGTGACCCAGCCTGGCTGCTGGCACGTGGCGTGGCTCTTACAGCACCTGCTGTTTCAGACCGCTGGGTCCGGCAGGCATTTCTGCCCTTCAGAAGGTTGCATTTCCTGAAGTCTCCTTGTGGATCCACAGAATGTGTGAAGGGCATCTGCTCTAAGGAAACTCCATCTGACTTTCCTTGTGCCCACTGCCCTGCGCCACCCGCTCCCTGCTGATTACGTGGTTCCCTAGTAGGTAAAAATAGCAAAACAAACTTAGCACCTTCAGAACCCCGTAAATAGACCAGCCCAGAGGCGAGACGGCAAGAAGCCTGAGCCGCAGAGTGGGCTTTCATGTTGCCCTCTTTGCTTGAATTCCAGGTAGAACTTTGTCCAAACTCCATGGAAAGTTTAATAATGTGGAATCCATCAAAGGCAATTTTCCTACAGCAAAGGGATTTTCATTTTAAAAGGATCCATTTCCACTGAAGGTAGCATTTACTGGCATTTTAAGTTTTGCTCCGCACAGCTGTGGAACCTGGGAGCATTTGGCCACGCTTGTATTTATTTAAGCAGTTTGAAATGTGCCCACATGGCTGCGATCTCCTGAAGGAAAATATCTGTGTGTGATTTTGAATCTAGAGTGACTTGGCTGTGAGATGCTCAGATTCCCACAATGGGCTTAATTGATTCCATCCTTCACGTTGTCAGATTTCCTAATATTAACAGTTGCCGATAGCGTGTATTCCTGATTATGTTAATTGCTGTGAAAGGCCACGCTTCTTACGTCATCCGTCAAGAGACTCGGCTAAGGTTTCTAACCCTAACATCCGCTAAGAAACTTGGCGTTTCTTAGCCAGTCCTTGAAAAACTGCCTTCAACTTCAACTGTCTAATCAGTTCTCTGATTTCTTGCCACTCGATGCACAAAACTATGTATTTGTCCAAAATTTTATTTTATTTTTTCAGGTTGCATCCACTCCAGAGTTAACTTTTGTTTACTCAACTGACAGTCATTTTATTTCATTATGGGGAATATAATTTCAGTCTTCAAATTCTTCCTCGAAGAACTAAATAATCTGTTCTAGGGTTTGCTTTAATAAATCAGATCTGAGGACTCACTGCCCCTCCATGGAGGGACCGCATGTAATACGTGGTATGTATGTAATACAGTTGCTCTGGCGGTAATGACAATAAGGATAAATTGGCCTTGCTACTTTATAACCAGTTATTGAGATTTCGCTTAATATTTTAAACCCATCATATGTAATCTTGGCATTCTATATTTTCAAATGTATTAATGATGAGAAATACTTTTTGATAGTCATCATATATAATATTCTAGCAACCCAGACTGTCATTTTTGGTTTTTGCAATAATTTTGCCTTGTATTTGTCTGAACAGATCATTTGAAAGGCAGGTGCTTTGCCAAAGAGAGGCCCCCACCTGCGCGTTCCGTTCCCTGACTCTCGTCAGAGGCTGCAGTGGCATGAGCTGCTTTCCTGACCCCTTCATTCGTGTCTCCCGCTCACACCACCCGCCTCTGGTGGCCACCAGCATGCTCTCTGTTCTGTGAGTTTGTCTACAGACTCCACAGTAAGTGAGGTCACACGGCATTTGTCTTTGTCTGACATTTCACTAAACAAACGTCCTCCACGTCCGCCCACGTTGTTGCAAATGGCAAGATTTCCTTCTATTTTGTGATTAACAGTCCATCTTACATGTGTACCGCATCTTCTTTTTCATACAGTTATGTTTACTTGTTTATTTAAGTCTTTGCCGTAGGTCTGTGCGGGCTGTCTGTTTTGAACGTAGCAGTGTTTGCCTGTTAGTCTCCGTCCCCCAATCGATCCCTCCCCACGCCACGATACCTCCCCTCTGGTAACTATAAATTCATTCTCTAAGTCTGTGGGTCTGCTTCTGTTTTGTAAACAGTTCATTTTTATCATATTTGTAGATTCCACATATAAGCCATATCATATGCTATTTGCATCTCTCTGTCTGACTTATTTCACTGAGTATGAGAATCTCAGAGTTCATCCTGATTGCTGCAAACGGTATTATTTCATTCTTTTTTTTATAGCTGAGTAGAGTTGGACTGTGAAGAAAGCTGATCGCTGAAGAATTGATGCTTTTGAACTGTGGTGTTGGAGAAGACTTTTGAGAGTCCCTTGTACTGCAAGGAGATCTAACCAGTCCATTCTAAAGGAGATCAATCCTGGGTGTTCATTGGAAGGACTGATGCTAAAGCTGAAACTGCAATACTTTGGCCACCTCATGCGATGAATTGACTCACTGGAAAAGACTCTGATGCTGGGAAAGGTTGGGGGCTGGAGGAGAAGGGGACGACAGAGAATGAGATGGCTGGATGGCATAACCGACTCTGTGGACATGAGTTTGAGTGAACTCCAGGAGTTGGTGATGGACAGGGAGGCCTGGCGTGCTGTGATTCATGGGGTCGCGGAGAGTCGGACACGACTGAGCGACTGAACTGAACTGAACTGAATATTTCATTGTATGTATTTACCACATCCTTTTTATATATACACATTCCTTGGGCTTCCCAGGTGGTGCTAATGGTAAAGAACTAACCTGCCAATGCAGGAGCCATGAGAGATGTGGGTTTGACCCCTGCATTGGGAAGATCCCTTGGAGGAGGGCATAACAGTCCACGCCAGTCTTCTTGCCTGGAGAATCCCATGAATAGAGGCTGCAGTGCATCGGGTCTCAAAGAGTTGGACACGACTGAAGTGACTTAGCAGGCAGGCATACATTCCCACCGACAGTGTAAGAGGGTCCCTTTCCTCTGTGCCTTCCCTAGCTTTCATTGTTTGTAGACTTTTTGATGGTGGCCATTCTGACTGGTGTGAGGTTTGGAGCTCCATGGGCTTCCATGAGCTTGGTGTAGTATGAAGACTCTTGGGAAATCTAAGATGGAA
Organism: Moschus berezovskii; assembly: GCF_049115385.1. Taxonomy (NCBI): domain Eukaryota; kingdom Metazoa; phylum Chordata; class Mammalia; order Artiodactyla; family Moschidae; genus Moschus; species Moschus berezovskii. The sequence continues at coordinate 110,348,200 of NC_142469.1, read as the reverse complement.
ACAAGAGAGCAATGATCAAGGAGAGTATTAACTGAATTTTAACATTGTGAGCATCTCCAAATAGTTGGAAAAAAGGGCATAGCAAGTTTTGAGACCTTGGAAAGCACTCTGGTAGGAACTGGGAAGGTGCTTACTTAGCTCCAGCTCCTAAGCACACAGGAGAACCATGTTTCTCAGCCTTCCTTGCAGTGAAATTGGGATGATGAGACAAATTTGTCCAGTGGAATGTGGGGGGAGCAGTATTCACCAATCGCAGGCCGGCAATTAATGCCCCAGACACTCTGCCCTGTGCACAGAAGAAAGAGCGGGATTCAGAGATGGTGGGGCCACAGGACAGAAGGTCTACGTTCCAGAGTCAGCACTTGTGGTAGATCCTGGGGGAGTTGCAGGTCACACAGGCTGGGGTCAACCAAGTATGACTTTGTGGGTCAAGTTTGCCTCCCCTACCATGTCAGCTGTGATGTCAGGGAGAAAGAACCCTTTATTTGATTAAAGTGTTAGGGTGTAACATAGGTAACTATAACACGCAGGAGCTCCTCACACCAACTGCTGGTAAATTCACTGGCTGATAACACCACTCTCAGTGCTCAGTTTCTCGTGCTTTTACCGTGAAAGTAGTGGGATGCTGTACACACACACACACACACACACACACACACACACATGAGTTGACCCTGAACAACATGGTCTGAACTGGGCAGGTTCAAGTATACATGGGTTTTTTTCAATGGTAAGCACTAATACAAGGTCCATGGCTGGTTGGATTTGTGGACACAGAACCACAGATAGGGAGGAACTGTGTATACAGAGGGCTGACTATAGGTTATATGCAGATTTTAGACTGCACAGAGTATTGATGCACTGAAGCCCCTGTGTTGTTCAAGAGTCAACTGTGTGCTTGTGTGTGTATTCTTCATATATGAGTATATCTCATGATATAGTTGAGAGGTAAACACAGTATGTAGTAATGAAAATTCTGAGATTATAAATTTTACTTTTAAAATAAACGTAAATTTATCACTTTTGTGAAATTTGGGGTCATTTTTGTCTACTCCTTTTGTTTTACGAGTTAAAAGACTAGAAGTGTGGGTGGGTGATGCCAAGGGCTGATGAAGCTGTTAAGTGATGATAAATTTCATTACCACTAGTGAGGGCAACTGTGGTCCAGACTTTCCGGAAAGTGAATGGAACTCACCGACTCCTACTCTGTGACTCAGCCTTTGTGACCCTGATCCACATCCCAGGGCAGGTCTGCATGAAGCATGCACAGGGGCGCTTACTGAGGCATGTCTGTGGGAGTCGCCAAATTCATCCTTAGGGGAATGGCTGAATGTTTGATGAACTTCTAATGGATAACTACTTGCAGACATGCAGAAAACACAACTGGAGTGATTTTCAAGTAGAAAGGACGTGAGAGAAGAGAGAGAGAAAAAAAAGAAAGACATTATTTCACTAGGATCAGAGAGAGTAATTCACATAGTAAAACTTCCAAAGTATTTTCAAAAGGGGAGTTTACTTTACTAAACATGTTGAATTAATTTAAATGTCGTTGGTCATGATGCTGCTGTAGAGAATTATTAAAAAACATAGAGATATTAGCTTTAACGTTTTTATTGAACATTTCCTTGGCCATTTTCAAAATTATCATTTACTGAACACGTACTCCCTTGAATTTTGACCCAAACCTGCTTCACTGTGTGCCTGTCACAGGACTCTGCGTACACTAACTGCTCAAAGGTTCGTCATTGTTATTATTGTATTTTTCCACTATGAATGTAGGTAACAGATGACCTCATAAAGATAGTTTTGACTTTTCTTTTGAAGGTTTGAGGTAATACTTGTGTCAGTTTTGTGTTTTACCCTATCTGGACTCCCGCACTTTCTTCTCAGCACGACTCTCCTATTTCTCGGGCCCTTTATTTATTTATTAATCGATCTTGCCACTTGTCAGTGCCATTCCTTCCTGCAGCTCGCCCTGCGGCTTTGCAAAGTGGTGTGTCAGGAAGCAGTTGCCTAGCGGAGAGCCTGCGTGTGTCTGGACAGTGTGACTTTGAGTTAGTCCCTCAGGCCTGTTACTGACAGCACAGCAAACAGAAAGTCAGTTCAGCATTTGCTGCTAACGTCTCATCTGATGCAAATCAGTCTAGCTCTCTGAGACATGATATTTTCCGTCAACTGCTGCCTTGGTGGTTTTGTCAGGCTTTAATGAAAATTTGCGTTCATTCTTTGAGCTGCAGTCACGTTAATGACCTAAGTGCTCGTCTCTAAGCTAATAATGTGTCAACTCTTCTATGCTTAGGCTTGGATGGTCAAAAGTAGATGATGCCCTGGTGTTGAAAAGTCTCTGTAAGGAGTCCTACATTCAAGACAGAGCAATGCCTGCGTGGTTTTTTTTCAGACATATGCCAAAGTGGGATCTTTGTCTTCAGAGGGTTATTGGTGAACACAGATGGCATATGGCAGGCCCCTGGTCTAAAGATTTATGCATACTGTGGATTCTCAGTCTTCCATCCTGGCTTATCTTCTTGTCTCATTCATACTTTCCTGCTTAGAATGGCATGGAGAGGACGTTGGTCCTTTTGTATTTAAAATTGTTTTCCTTTTTTGTGACCTGGAGCAACACAAATCTCCAAAATTAAATCTTGGTTCTATTAGTCAGTTGTAATTAACTTACTGTCAAGACACACAATAGCTCAGAGTTCCTCAGTTGCTTCTGACTTTACCTTTTCTCAGAATGATCTAGGGACTGGATGCATCTCTGGGTATTATCTGCTCCATGCAGTAGCAGAGTAGGGCTTTTCATAGGTCCATACCCTGGCACACAAGGGTGGAGATGATGCCAGAGAGCTTCTCTACCATGAGACCAGCTGAAGTCCTGGCTCTTGCACTGAAATGACACATTTGACTACTAAATACTTGAGGTAGAGGATTCTGGGAAACTGGCAAAGTGTAGACAGTACCTGGTAGAATAGAACAGTTGTCATGAAGGACCCTCAAGACCATGGGCAGATTTCTTTCCGAAACTTTGGAGGTCAAAGGCTGGGCTGATTGATTCAAAGTGCTAAAAAAAAGACTGCCAACCAAGAATCGTGTATCCAGTAAAGCTGTCCTTCACAGGGTGGGAGAAATTAAGACACCTCCAGATAAGCAAAAGCTGGGGAGCTTGTGCCACTCCTTGCCCTGAAAGAAGTACTCAAGTGAGCCCAGCCAGATGAAAGGAAAGGAGACTGGACAGTAATTCAAAACTGTGTGGAGAAATAAAGCTCTCAGTGAAGATGAATACACAGGGAGTTTTAAAAACTTTTGTTATTGTATCAGCAGCTTATAACTATACTTTCTGTTTTCTACATCGTTTAAGGGACTAATACACTTAAAAGAAAAAATACAATTATTGGTGTAATTGGTACCTTCTTGATCACATGTTCCAAAGATGTATTGCAAAATGTCTTAAGCAAAATAGGGACTACTTTTAGTTCACATACCTAAAAACTATCAGAGCACCGTTGGCTCAGATCTGGCTGGAAGTGCTGGGGACACAGCAGTCACCAAAGTGGGAAAAGTTTGTGTATATTTTATAGAAATATAACAGAAGGGACATGCAACCACGCCAAGAGCTTATAGCTATTTTTTAAAAAAATTTAGATTATGGGTTATATTTTCATGTGAATTAGATCTCAATGCAATGTGGATACAAAATAAAATTTAAATGGCCATTAGCCAGTTGTTATTTAGTTTGATATCTCTTTTCATGAAAAGAAAGCCAAAGGAACTGGTTTGGGTAGTGACTGGATTCTATTTCCTGTGTTTTACTCAGAAATGAGTTCACTGCAGGAAAAAGAAATACTCTCTAGCTGTTTCAAGAAAAGTAAGATTTTGAAAATAAAGATTCAGAAGTCTATTGTGAAAACTCTGACAGGAGCCCTGCAGAGCCTCAGGATGGCTCTTAAGGCATATGCTAGGACAAAGGAACCGGGACACTGTGGGAACCAGGTGGGGCCTCTGTCCGCCCCACCCCCAGCCTGCAGGGTCTCTCGTTTCTGTCGCCCGTGAGCTCTGAATAGTCACCTGTGTGTTTACGACCACCTATCCATGACCACGGCTTTGCTGCTGACCGTATCATTTTCAGTTGTGACAATCTGGCCAGGGGCACGCCCTGGGTGAGTCTGCGTGGCTGGCAGTGCAGCCACGGTAGGCAGGGAGTCAGGGCTGTGAGCCCAGTAGGGCTGTGGGGGCGTGGAGTGGGGGGCACGGGCTGCAGACCCTCCAGATGTGCCCAAGCCCCGGTGCTGACTTACTCTGTTTCTCTTAGGGAGTAATATCTGTGCACCGATGCTTATTTCCATCAACTAGGTGGGGTAATTCAGAGCTTTAATAACATCTATTCTTATGCTCATTTATTTTTCAGCAGCATTTGTGGTCTGCTATTTCCAAGCACTGTGCCAGGTGCAAGGATACCCTGGTGGGTGAAAGATGGTATTTCTTCCTTCTTTCATAGCTTTATAATATGAGCAAACAGGAAATGACACTAAAAATGTTAAAGTCACCAAAAGTCCATTTATTCAGCTCCAGTGCTCTTCCTGGGTATGTTAGGGACCCAGACTTGTGTGAAATTAAAAAAAACAACCCAGTTTCCACTGTGGAGAAACACAGAGCCTTCTTCCACAAGTATCATTGATGTTTCCAGAAGTCTCAGACTTCACCCAGCCTCATGGGTGCATGGTCGTGGGAATCCCAGCTTGTCCCTAGAGTGCTGTGTCGTGTACTGCTTTCCAATCACGATGCGAAGGAGCTCAGAAAAGCTCTGACAAGGAGCTGTTGTCTTGGAGGATGCTTTGGATGGTGAAATACACCGTTTAGGAGATGTTTCAGGCCTAAACCATACCTGCCCACCTCCCCAGCAGTCTCCCCCGTGTCATTACCCAGTGCTACCCAAGTTTTCCAGGTGGAGCCCTTATAAACGAGGTCACTGCTTATACCGGCAGTGTAGGTTTGACAAAATAAACCCTGGTTATTTCCAATCATGTGGAATCTGAATTGGGAATCCGAGGATGGACAGTGCCTCTTATAAATGTGAAAAGGAACATTTACAGGATTGATGGGTAAAGAGTTATTTGCTTTCTGAAAGGTTCTTTGCTCTTCTAAGTTTTTATCATGAAATTGCTTTAGGGAGTAAAACCCTTTATTGCTCCTAAAACTCTAATTACGACTTTTAGTTTAAGATTGCATCAGGCTGTTTCCTTAGAGGTTTCCTCTTCCAAATCCCTGTTAAAACATGCAAGGAACAGAAAACATCAAAAACTGAAAACTGTGCTGTAAACAAGAAGCCCATCAACATTTAATATGATTTCTAGAGCAAGTTCCAGAATAAGGGGCAGATGTGTTTGGATTCAAATTCCTTAAAATCTTTGTCCTCTTCTTCACCTTCTGAAACAAAGGCAGCATGTCCAGGAAAGACAGGGCTGGGGTAGGTTCTCGCTGTTGCCCACCGCCTGTGACATCAGCCCTTCTCAGAAGCAGCAGGAAGCCTGTGTCCTTGTCCTGAGAGGCCAGCCCACCAGGAACCACCCTCTCTCCACCTGCAAAGGACACAGCTCTGAGGATGCAGCCACTGTGGATGCCGCTGAGCAAGTGGGTGGCCCAGAGTCAGGGGGAGGAGCCAGATGGACCTCAGAGGCCTGGAGGATGCTGCACTCAGGTATTTTAAAGCAATAAATCTATGACTTCCTATACTTGAAGCATTATTTATTCTGCTGTAAGTTGGAAAACTGGACATAGGAAATGGTAAAGAGTCTGTCTCAGTCTGGCAGAAGAATACTCGGCCTCTGCTCATCCTTGGGAGATTGGACCAATTCTGTAGTTGTTGGTGCAGGAGGGAGATATGTCAGTACTGACTTGAACAGAGAGCAGACTTTCATATCCTGTTGGTGTGGACATTAGTTTGTCAGTGTTTATCTCATTTGTATTAGAGACAGTTTTATCTGGATTACTTAATGATTGTACCTTGATTTACACATCACACAATGTTAATGTGGGCAGTCCTTTATCTTCCTGTTTGTATCATTTGATGTTTTTTAAAAAACTTAACCTTTTTGAGTAGCTTTGTTTTGGGTATACCTCTTATAAGTGTGTACTCAGGCACTTAGTCGTGTGTGACTCTTTGTGCCCCCGTGGACTGTAGCCCACACCAGGCTCCTCTGTCCATGGGATTTCCCAGGCAAGAACACTGGAGTGGGCTGCTGTTTCCTCCTCCTTGAACATTAATTAAGATTTGCCTTTTCAGCCAATATTGACATGTTTTAATAATGACATTATCTAAAACAATCTCAAATAGTGTGAAAATTTGTGTGAGTGATTATTTAAAAATAATTGCCTCACTCCCAGCACTGTAAACCACCAGGGCAGGACTCTGTGCTCACAGCTGTGTCTCTGGCAAGTGGAGTGGAGACTGGAGAACAGTTAAGGGCTCACTAAATGTTTGCTGCATGAATGCCTGAGTAATGCAGGGAGACTTTGGGGATAAACCGTCTTTCTTTAAAACTGTAAATGTTGGTCCCAGTGTCTCCTGGCACCTGATGCTGCCAGAAACGAAGCCCCTTGGAGATTCTCTGAGGCACTGCTGCCCTGGAGGATTCCTGGGGACGGCTGTGGAAGAGGCACAGGGCATGCTGCTGTTTAATCTCATTCCTCATCAGAACTGGGTTTACCCTGGATCAAACGATGCTGCAGCTTTAGGCTCTTCCCAGGACCTAGTGGGTCCCCAGCAGCACGCTCACACATCATGCGTTGTGAAGTTTTCAAAAGGTGTCACCTGAAGTCAGCAAAGACCGCGCCTCTTTCCAGGCCAGTTCCTCCCACCCACGTTCCCCTCCATGGGAGGGTGAGAGATTCCTGCAGTGGATCAGGCTCTGGGGAGCAGGGCAGGGGTGGGCATGGTTAGAGTTACTGGAGTCACAGTGACTCTGTTTCAGTGCTTGGATGACTTTCAAACATGCTCTAACCACACACTCTGCTGATTTATCCAGTGTCATAGGTGTGCTGTGCCCTTAAAATTGAAAAAAAAATGCTATTTTCCAGATTGTGCGATGCTTGTGATAACTGTCATATTTCAAATGTTTACATTATTCTTTTATATGCATACTTTTCTTAAAGAAGTTTCCCAGGTTATGTGACTTGAAAGCCTCACAAAACCTGGGATCCCACGCTTGTTAAAATCACAAAATTTAAGAAAACTTTTAAATCTCTAGATTTTCTTGCACCAAATAACATGGAATAAATTTCTCTGTAACAAGAACTGTTGATGTTGAAAGAAAAGATGGCCAAAAACACATTAGCTATGAGAAACTTAATGCTTTTTTTTCTCACTCAGCAGTCCATGGATCCAGAAGAATTATGAAAGATGTGTGTATGTGGATGTGGGAAAAATAAAAAAATAAAATAGAGGGGAAAAACAGAAACAATAAATGATCGACTGAGCTAAATCTTTACTAGTGTGTGAGATGAGTGCAATTGTGCGGTAGTTTGAGCATTTTTTGGCATTGCCTTTCTTTGGGATTGGGATGAAGACTGACCTTTTCCAGTCCTGTGGCCACTGCTGAGTTTTCCAAATTTGCTGGCATATTGAGTGCAGCACTTTCACAGCATCATCTTTCAAGATTTGAAATAGCTCAACTGGAATTCCATCACCACCACTAGCTTTGTTCGTAGTGATGCTTTCTAAGGCCCACTTGACTTCACATTCCAAGATGTCTGGCTCTAGGTCAGTGATCACGTTATCGTGACTATCTTGGTCATGAAGATCTTTTTTGTACAGTTCTTCTGTGTATTCTTGCCACCTCTTCTTAATATCTTCTGCTTCTGTTAGGTCCATACCATTTCTGTCCTTTATCGAGCCCATCTTTGCATGAAATGTTCCCTTGGAATCTCTAATTTTCTTGAAGAGATCTCTTGTTTTTCCTATTCTGTTGTTTTCCTCTATTTCTTTGCATTGATCACTGAGGAAGGCTTTCTTATCTCTCCTTGCTATTCTTTGGAACGCTGCATTCAGATGCTTATATCTTTCCTTTTCTCCTTTGCTTTTCACCTCTCTTCTTTTCACAGCTATTTGTAAGGCCTCCTCAGACAGCCATTTTGCTTTTTTGCATTTCTTTTCCATGGGGATGGTCTTGGTCCCTGTCTCCTGTACAATGTCACGAACCTCCGTCCAGAGTTCATCAGGCACTCTGTCTATCAGATCTAGTCCCTTAAATCTATTTCTCACTTCCACTGTATAATCATAAGGGATTTGATTGAGGTCATATCTGAATGGTCTAGTGGTTTTCCCTACTTTCTTCAATTCAATTTAAACTACCGCACAATTGCACTCATCTCGCACGCTAGTAAAGTCATGCTCAAAATTCTCCAAGCCAGACTTCAGCGATATGTGAACCATGAACTTCCAGATGTTCAAGCAGGTTTTAGAAAAGGCAGAGGCACCAGAGATCAAATTGCCAACATCCGCTGGATCATGGAGAAAGCAAGAGATTTCCAGAAAACCATCTATTTCTGCTTCATTGACTATGCCAAAGCCTTTGACTGTGTGGATCACAATAAACTGTGGAACATTCTGAAACAGATGGGAATACCAGACCACCTGACCTGCCTCTTGAGAAACCTGTATGCAGGTCAGGAAGCAACAGTCAGAACTGTACATGGAACAACAGACTGGTTCCAAATAGGAAAAGGAGTACGTCAAGGCTGTATCCTGTCACCTTGCTTATTTAACTTATATGCAGAGTACATCATGAGGAACGCTGGGCTGGAAGAAGCACCAGCTGGAATCAAGATTGCCGGGAGAAATATCAATAACCTCAGATATGCAGATGACACCACCCTTATGGCAGAAAGTGAAGAGGAACTCAAAAGCCTCTTGTTGAAAGTGAAAGAGGAGAGTGAAAAGGTTGGCTTGAAGCTCAACATTCAGAAAACAAAGATCATGGCATCTGGTCCCATCACTTCATGGGAAATAGATGGAAAAACAGTGGAAACAGTGTCAGACTTTATTTTTTTGGGCTCCAAAATCACTGCAGATGCTGATTGCAGCCATGAATTAAAAGACGCTTACTCCTTGGAAGGAAAGTTATGACCAACCTTGATAATATATTGAAAAGCAGAGACATTACTTTGCCAGCAAAGGTCCGTCTAGTCAAGGCTATGGTTTTTCCCGTGGTCATGTAGGGATGTGAGAGTTGGACTGTGAAGAAAGCTGATCGCCGAAGAATCGATGCTTTTGAACTGTGGTGTTGGAGAAGACTCATGAGAGTCCCTTGTACCTCCAGGAGATCCAACCAGTCCATTCTAAAGGAGATCAATCCTGGGTGTTCATTGGAAGGACTAATGATAAAGCTGAAACTGGAATACTTTGGCCACCTCATGCGACGAGTTGACTCACTGGAAAAGACTCTGATGCTGGGAAAGGTTGGGGACGGGAGGAGAAGGGGACGACAGAGAATGAGATGGCTGGATGGCATCACCAACTCTGTGGACATGAGTTTGAGTGAATTCCGGGAGTTGGTGATGGGCAGGGAGGCCTGGCGTGCTGTGATTCATGGGGTCGCAGATAGTCGGACACGACTGAGCGACTGAACTGAACTGAACTAACTGAGCTAAATCTTATCTTAAATATTTCTTTTTCTGACTTACTTTCCCTGTGTATGATGGTCTATAGGCCCATCCTTGTCTCTACAAACAGAAACAATAAATGATAGACTGAGCTAAATTTAATTACATTAAATGTTCATGGTCTACACACTGCAGATAGGAGGCAGAGATTGTCAGGATGGATGGAAAGCAAGTCCAAACCATGTGCTACCTGCAAGAGACAAACTTTTAATAAGAAGACATGGAGAGGAGTTTGAAAGCAAATGGAAGGAAAAGGTAAGTCATGCAAATGTTGAGAGTAAGTCCTTGGAGAAAAGTGTGTTCCTATCAAAGAAAATAAACTTCCATATGGTGAGTGCTGCCAGAGATGAAGCGAGTTTGTGTCATGGTCAAATGTTCTTCATCAGGAAGTCAAATAATTATAAAGGTGTCTGATGAGAAATATTCCAATATATGAAGCAAAACCGATTCAATTCAAAACTGAAACAGATGAATCTATAAGCAGATTTTAACCCTCCTCTCTTGGCAACTGATAGAGATTTAAAAAATGAAGACTGATTCAGTGAGGAGGAAGCATCTCCCCAAAGAAACTCCTGACTGAGGCGGCTGGAGGAAGCCGGGGCCTGGCCCCCGGCTCAGTGCTTGTGGGAGCTGGCCTCCCGCCTCCACAGGTGTCTGCTGCCCCCAAAGCCTGCTTCCCACCAGAGGGAGGTCTCTGGCTGTTGGGGGCCACGGAGGCAGTGTTTGCAGAGGCTGGACAGGCTACCAGGCTTGTCAGGCGCCCCAGGGCCCTGGCCAGCATTGGCCCACGGACTCACCTGTCTGTAATCTTGGGCCGTGGAAAGCTCCTTACTTGTGCGCTCAGGAATTCAGTTATAGAAGATAATTTTAAAATCACATTCAACATTTTAATTGTTTTCAAGAAGTCCAGGGAACTTTGTCACAAAGGGTAGAAGTAAACTCTGCCTTTTGAGACATACAGTAAATTGGTGCATATTTGTTCACTACGGGTCATTTCAGGGTTGTTTGTGACAACAGAAAGTGAGAAGCTACCCTGACAAAGTGGGACCGTTCTGTCGAGTGCGGTGCGTTTGCATGGCTGACGGTGGAGGGGCGCTGGGTGGGCAGTCTGCATCCACGGGAGGGACCCTGCGTCTCCTCTTATTTCTAGCAACCGTGTACGTGTTTGCCTTTCTAGGAGCCCCTGGGTTTCCAGGAACCACGCCAACAGTGTCCCCCTGAAGATCTGCCCCCAATTTGCTGTAGGTACGAAGCACAGCCTTCATTTTCACTACTTTGTGCACTGCTTTGTGAGACCCGTCGGGCAAGTGACCCAGCCGCGACTCCCACATGGGGCCCAGGCTGGCTTCGAGGCGGCCGTCAGCAGCGTCCATCAGATTCCACCCCTGGGGCTCCCCTTTCCCGGATTCTTCACTGACTTACTCTGAACTGACTTGTATTTCTTTCTCCTGCATCATAAAAGTGGATTGGAAAAGCAAATATCATCTCTAAGATTCACTGATGTTACTTTAATTAAATGCACATTACCTCTTTAAGCGTTCTGCCTCAAAGTGGTGAAGCCAGAGAACGAGAAGCCGCACGGAAACCGCATCTCCTTCCACCCTCTCACCTCCTTTTGGACGTGGCAGATTGGATTCTGGCTCAGTCTGTGTCAGAATTCAGACTTGGCCGCAGTTAAGCTCTCGCTGCTACTGCAAAGGCAGTAATAACAGCCAGCTGAGTGAAGATGGAGCCCAGACTCAGAAAACAAGAGAACCCTCGGTGAGGCCGTGCTCCTCGGTGACCCCCAGTGGGGGGAGCCTGGGTGGGAGGCGTGGGGCATGGGGGTCCAGGCATGACTGCGTCTGAGGCCACTCTGCTCCCCGACTTGGAGGTGCTGAGTCATCCGTCAGCCAGTTTGCGAAGGTAAGACTGAGGTGGCCACCATACAGAGTTCAAAAGTGAGGTCTGCAGTACGGTTTGCCCTGCGATTGTCTCAAAGGACCAAAGCAGCCGCAGAACAAAGTCAGGCCAAGTTTAATACTCTAAAGCCAGTGTATTTCTTAATAAGAATATGAGTGGAAAACAAAACAGCTTAGCCAATATCCCCCCAACTGCCATAATCCCTCAACCCGGGGAGAAATTCCACCCCAAAAATAACAGCAAAGAAAATCCAACGGAATAGGAACCAAAGTCAGCCTATACCCTCCACCCCCAGGTGGCATTTCCATGGCAGACGGGCCTCAGATGAAAAGCCAGTTGGCGAATGCAGGGCATGCGGGCCCCTGCGGCCACGTGGCCCAGGGCAGGGCTGTGTCGGCGTCTCCATGAGGCCTCGTGCCTCTTGCCCCGCCCATGGGGCATCCGGACTGGGGCACAAGCCAGCTCCTAACTGCAGGTTGGCACCTGGGTTCCTCACGCTGATGCGACTCTGCTGTAAACGTGAATGCATGATAAACACTGTGCACCCCTTCCCCAGGCGAGTGAGAGGGAGAAGAGAGGGTGGCGGGACCGGTTCAAGAGAACTTGGCGCGCTTGAGAAACTCTGTGGGTTGAGTCCCTCATGGAAACGTTTTCCAGTCTGTGCTCGGTCTTCAGAACAGCTGCCCAGGTGACATTTCTGACCCGTGACACGTAGGGCAGTGCCCCTGCCCAGCCTGAGAATAGGTTGTGAGTGAGACCCTGAGTTCCAGAGCGATCATCATCCTTCCCCAATGAGCTAATGCATGTGATTTGCACGTTTGAATGTGGGAGCAGCAGACTCTCATTTGGAGTTCTAAATAAATATGTTTTGTTAATAATGTACCTTTAAATTAAGATGAAAGTTTTCTCAGGACAGAGTTTTCTATCTTCTTCCAATTTTCAGGAGGGGGACGTGGGGAGGAAGAGGGTCCCTTCATCCTTCTCTGGCCATGGAGCCACCCTGAATCTCACCAGCTGTGCCATCAGCCTCGGGGAAAACAGTTATTTGAATTCGCAGATTTTTGAGTAGTGGAAAGTGTTGGGTTGAGCTAGTAGGTATTGTCTTTTAACGTATTTTGAGAAACGTCTGTGCTGTTTTGATGAGTAGGGCATGTGGGCAGTTTCCACACATGGCTTCATCTTCTTCCTGCAAACAGCTTCTACCTTAAAAGGTCTTCCTCTCCACCTTTACTGTATCCTTGTTCTAAATCTTTGATAACTAGCTGTTTATTGTAGGACAAAACTAAACCTTGGGTTTCAGAGTGTGTAGCAGGTGACTCAGACTCAGCCATGTCAGCTGGTGAAGCCGTGTGATGAGCAAGCCCCCGCCCTCTGCGTCAGGCAGAAGGTCCCCACGGCCAGGTCACTCCTGTGTGCTTCCCTCACTGTCCCCACAGGAAGGGGTCACTGCGCACAGCCCACAGCTGGGAGCATCTTTGTAACGTACTCTGGGTTCTTGTGCACAGATTTGTGTACTCTCCCTGGCTTGCTGGCTTGGTCCATCCTGTGTTTATATCTGTGTGGAGCCGTGGGTATTTACTTCATGCTCTGGGTTATGAGCCAACACAACTGCTTTGTTGCTCAAATTGTTGCAGCTCTGACCACGGGGACTCCTTCTGTTGGCTGCTGTCCCTTTGACCTGCCCCCTTCCTTACCCTCTGACATTATGAGAAGCTCTAGACTTATCTTGTGTAATCCCTACCCCAGCTTGTCTTAGAATCAGTCATTTCTCCAAGGGGCCCCGTGGCTTTTTGTGGAGAATGGAGCTTAGAGCCTAAGGTCTGGGCCCGGGACGCTTGTTGCTGCTGAGGCTCCGCGGCTTCCAGGTCCTCTCGGCGGACAGAGCAGGAGAGGCGTGCACAGTGGCGGTATGTGCACACTGGCTTGTGTCCGTCCTACGTGTGACCTCTCTCTGCTTCTCCGCTGCCAGCAAGCCTGACTCCGTCCTGACCGTGCTGGTTCTGACCCGCACCACCTCTCTGCTGTGTTTACTTTTGAACCTTGCACGTTTGCTTTTATTAGCAACAAGCATATCCAAGTAACCTTTTTCTTCCCTAATAATTCAAGGAACATAAATTTGTCTAAAAGGGCTACTTTGAAGGGTGTTTTACAGTTCTTCAAAATATTTATATTGTGGTTTGCTATATAATATTTTATACACTTGTTTAAATCTATCCAAATAGGTATTAAATTCTTGGAGGGCGGGGCTAATGTCGCTTTCATTCTTTATTCCTCCTGGCACCTGGCACAGACAGTTACGTCCCGACCAAGCGCCTGTCTTCGTTACTGGCGCCTGGTTCAGGAGTCCCAGCTCGTGCTGCGGGGACTCCCGTGGGGCGGCTCCTCCTCTGCGCTTGGAGCGGGCATGAGACGGCCCGGCTCTCACGGCACCGCCGGCTCCCTGATCAGAAAGAGGAGCCCCGCCACTCCCGAGCGTGTCTGTCTGCATCCACTTTAGGGGCAGAACCGGAATACTTGGGGAAACGAAGTACTTTTGGTTTTGGTAAAGACATTCAAACGTTCATAAGAGTGCGATTTTTGTGTCTGTGGCGGTTAAATTTCTTTTTATCTTTGGAGAGTTACCGTGGGGAAGGTTATAGAAATCGGTGGAGTAGAAGAAGGAACTATTGCTGTCAGCATGACTGTGGTCGGGCTGGATGGCAAGTACTGGGGCTAAGAAAAAAGGACTGACTGTGCCTGAAAATCTACGCCGTCTGTCACTGCCTCAGTCACGCTTAATAACAGGAGCGTACACTGTGTGTCCACACAGCCAAGATAATGATGAGTGATTCTGCGACCATGGTTTTGTGTGGCCGTCTCTGATTTCACTTCTTCGTTGAAGGGCTATTGCGTGGCAAAGGCAGCGTTTTCCTTGTGCCACAAAGCTCTGGCTCTTTGTCTTATGGCTTAACGGGATTATGATTATGGCCTCCTACAGAATGATCCAGGCTTGTCCCATGGCCATGGGTTTAATGCTTCCTCCCAGGGAACCAAAATTGCTACATTTCTAATCCCATCACACTTTATCTCTTAAACATTCCTGCACTGCTGTGGTTTATTAAGTGGTTTCTTATGTAACATTAAGTTGTTTTAGATAATCCTCACATCCAGGATGACAATGATAATGTGAATGGTGACACAGAGTCCGTGGTGAGCTGTGTGTGACTGTGGTGTGTACGTGGGACCCGCGTAATTTATCATCTGATCTGGACGCTTCTGAAACCCCACTGCCCCACAGGCCTGGAAAGGGAGGTGTGGTGGCCACCCTATGGAAAAGCCCAAATGGAAATACGAGGTACATTTGGTTCCTTAAACACTAGTCAAATTCCCTCAGTTCCTCTGCCTGAATCTCCCAGCAGCCTGGCTCTCCGACGCCCGTGGAGAGCCGGCGTGGAGAGAAGGACGCTGAGCTGGATCCTAAGGAGGGACTTGGGGGGCTCTGGTCTGCTTTGGCAGGGAGCCCCAGACTCAGTGTGCCTTCGTGTTGAAGACGATGAGAGCAGTGGGGCTGAGGGGGCGGGCGCCCATCACAGCCGGGGTCAGCTGGGTGGAGAGTGGCAGAGTGAGAGCAAGCGGCCCAGAGCTGTCCGTCACGGGGTCCTGGAGGCCACGGTGTGCCGGCTCAGGGCTCTGGCCGAGGGGTCATGCAGACATCACGGCTCTGAAACCAGGCCTGCCCCTCAGGGTGGCTCTGGATGTCGGGGAGGGGCCTCCAGGAGGGGTGGGGTCCCCGCCACGCAGGCCAAGGTTTGGGGAACCTACGTAGCTTACTTAAAGGGTCCTCTCAAAAACAAAGGTTTTCAACCATGAATAAGACTAGGTGAGTGCGCAAGAGTCAGTGCAGCAGGAGGAGGGTCTGTGCTTGGAGGCCACTCCTGCCCTAGAATGTCTGACAATGGCTCCACACCCCCAGAGGGACCGGGGACCACACCACTCACCCCAAGGAAGGGCCAGGGGACCACAGCACACACCCCGGAGGGACCCGGGGACCACACCACTCACCCCAAGGAAGGGCCAGGGGACCACACCACACACCCCGGAGGGACCCGGGGACCATACCACACCCCCCAGAGGGACCACACCACTCACCCCAAGTAAGGGCCAGGGGACCACACCACACACCCCGGAGGGACCCGGAGACCACATCATTCACCCCAAGGAAGGGCCAGGGGACCACACCACACACCCGAGGGACCAGGGGACCACACCACACACCCCAGAGGGACCACACCACTCACCCCAAGGACGGGCCAGGGGACCACACCACTCACCCCAAGGAAGGGCCAGGGGACCACAGCACACACCCCGGAGGGACCCGGGGACCATACCACACCCCCCGGAGGGACCACACCACTCACCCCAAGGAAGGGCCAGGGGACCACAGCACACACCCTGGAGGGACCCGGGGACCACACCACTCACCCCAATTAAGGGCCAGGGGACCACACCACACACCCCGGAGGGACCCGGGGACCACACCACTCACCCCAAGTAAGGGCCAGGGGACCACATCACACACCCCAGAGGGACCCGGGGACTACACCACACACCCTGGAGGAGGGACCCAGGGACCACACCACACACCCCGGAGGGACCCGGAGACCACAGCACACACCCAGAGACCCAGGAGGCTATGCCACCCACTCCTCGGAGGGACCCAGGAACCCACACCAGTCATCCCAAGTAAGGGTCAGGTGACTACGTCACTCACTCCTTGGAGGGACCCAGAAACCCAAGGGACCACATCACCCATCTCCCGGAGGGATCCAGGGTCTCAGGAAACCACACCACCCACCCTTCAGAGGGACCTGGGGACCACGCCACTCATCCCCCCAAGCCAACAGAGTCAGACACTCCCATCTAAACCCTCTAACCGATGCCCACCAGTGCCCAGGGTCCCTCCAATGCAGCCTGAAACAGAGCTGGGAAGACAGAGTGGTCCTGAGGGTTTGCTAAGGAAACATCTTTGTAGGTGAAATAAAACCAGTGCACACACATGCACACCACACTCACTTGGTGAGAAATCTTAGCTTGTGAGCTTCAAGTCCACCTCTGCATCTGGGCTAAGAGGATCAGAATTAGGCAGTGGGCAATAAGAGAAAATTAATGGGGTGGTTAGAAACACAGTCCCTGCGGGAGGTAGCTGATGGCTGGGTGTGGCCAGGAAGGCGCCGCGGCACAGATGGAGTGCTCAGCGTCTGTTTTTTGGCTGCAAGTCTTAGAAATCAGAGTGCCCACAGAGGGGTCAGTAGGACAGAAAGAAGCCAGCCCATGCTCCCTCCTGTTGCAGGGTGGCTGAGTGCTGTGGGAAGAGGGGGCGCGTGTGAGCCCGTGGCCCGGGGAGCACCTGGATGGTGCCCTTTCCGCCCTGGGCCCACCGCCCAGGTTGCCGCTCTCCCCGCGTGTCACTGGTGCTGCACAGACCGGGCTGGAGTCGTTGACCCCTAAGTGGAGGTCATTCTGCAGTTGAAAGATGAACTAGTGTTAGAATTTTTCCTGCTCCACATGGTGTCTGCTGGGGGTGGCCGATGTCAGCTGATGGCTGTTTGTCCTTGGCTCGTCACCTGTGGGAAGTGGCCTCGGCAGAGGTAAAGTGAAACACTGTTGTCGTTCAGTCGCTAAGTCATGTCTGGCTCTTTGCAACCCCATGGGCTGCACCATGCCGGGCTCCTGTACTCTCCATTATCGCTTGGAGGTTGCGCAAATTCATGTCGGTTGAGTTGGTGATGCTATCTAAATGCTATCCAACCATCTCATCCTCTGTCATCCCCTTCTCCTCCTGCCTTCAATCTTTACCAGCATCAGGGGCTTTTCTAATGAGTCAGCTCTTTGGATCAGGTGGCCAAAGTACTGGGACTTCAGCTTCAGCATCAGTCCTTCCAATGAATATTCAGGGTTGATTTCCTCTAAGATTGATGAGTTGATCTTGCTGTCTGAGGGACTCTCAAGAGTCTTCTCCAGCACCACAATTCAAAAGCATCAATTCTTCGATGCTCAGCCTTCTTTTTGGAGGATGGCATGGAAATCCCCTCCAATTTCTTCCCTGGAGAATCCCAGGGACAGAGGAGCCTGGCAGGATATGGTCCACGGGGTCACAAAGAATTGGATAGGACTGAAGAAACTTCGCATGCATGCAGACTTATTATGGCCCAGCTCTCACAACCACGGATGACTAGTGGGAACACCATAGCTTTGATTGCGGGCTTTTCGGTGCACTGTCTGGGTTGGTCATAGCTTCCCTTCCGAGGATCAAGCGTCTTTTAATTTAATGGCTGCCGTCACCATCTGCAGTGATTTTGGAGCCCAAGAAGATAAAGTCTCTCACTGTTTCTACATTTTCTGCTTCTATTTTTTCCCCCATCTATTTCCCATGAAGTGATGGGACTGGATGCTAAGATCTTAGTTTTCTGAATGCTGAGCTTTAAGCCAGCTTTTTCACTCTCCTCTTTCATTTTCATCAGGAGGCTTTTTAGTTCCTCTTCACTTTCTGCCATAAGGGTGGTATCATCTGCGTACCTGAGGTTATTGATATTTCTCCCAGCAATCTTGATTCCAGCTGTGCTTCATCCAGCCTGGCATTTTGCATGATGTACTCTGCATACAAGTTAAATAAGGCGGGTGACAATATACAGCCTTGATGTACTCCTTTCCCAATTTGGAACCGTGCTGTAGTTCCACGTCTAGTTCAGTTGCTTCTAGACCTGCATACAGGTTTCTGAGGAGTTAGGTAAGGTGGTCTGGTATTCCCATCTCTTGAAGAATTTTCCACAGTTCATTGTGATCCACACAGTTGAAGGCTTTAGTGTAGTAAATGAAACAGGAATAGATGTTTTCCTGGAATTCCCGTTCTTTTTCTGTGATCCAATGGATTTTGACAATTTGATCTCTGGTTCCTCTGCCGTTTCGAAATCCAGCTTGCACATCTGGAAGTTCTTGGTTCACATACTGCTGAATTCTAGCTTGAAGGATTTTGAGCATTACCTTGCTAGCATGTGAAATGAGTGCAACTGTGCGGTAGTCTAAGCATTCTTTGACATTGCCCTTCTTTGGGATTGGAATGAAACCTGACCTTCTCCAGTCCTGTGGTCACTGTTGAGTTTTCCAAATTTGCTGATATGATGAGTGTAGCACTTTAACAGCATCATCTTTTAGGATTTGAAGTTGCTTAGTTGGAAGTCAATCATCTCCACTACCTTTGTTCACAGCAATGCTTCCTAAAGGCCACTTGACTTCACATCCCAGGGTGTCTGACTCCGGGTGACACACCACTGTGTTTATCTGGTCATTAGATCATATCTGTACAGCTCTGCTGTGCGTTCTTGCCGCCTCTTCTTAACCTCTTCCCCTTCTGTTAGGTCCTTACTATTTCTGCTCTTTACTGTGCCCGTCCTTGCGTGAAACGTTCCCTTCAGTTCACCTCAGTTCAGTGGCTCAGGCGTGTCCGACTCTTTGTGACCCCATGAACCGCAGCACACCAGGCCTCCCTGTCCATCACCAACTCCCGGAGTCCACCCAAACCCGTGTCCATGTCCATTGGATGGTGATGCCATCCAACCATCTCATCCTCTGTCGTCCCCTTCTCTTCCTGCCCTCAATCTTTCCCAGCATCAGGGTCTTTTCAAATGAGTCAGTTCTCCACATCAGGTGGCCAAAGTATTGCAGTTTTAGCTTCAACATCAGTCCTTCCAATGAACACCCAGGACTGATCTCCTTTAGGATGGACTGGTTGGATCTCCTTGCAGTCCAAGGGACTCTCAAGAGTTTTCTCCAGCACCACAGTTCAAAAACATCCATTCTTTGGTGCTCAGCTTTCTTCACAGTCCAACTCTCACATCCATACGTGACCACTGGAAAAACCACAGCCTTGACCAGACGGACCTTTGCTGGCAAAGTAATCTCTCTGCTTTTTAATATGCTGTCTGCTGCTGCTGCTGCTGCTGTTGCTGAGTCACTTCAGTCGTGTCCGACTCTGTGTGACCCCATAGACGGAAGCCCACCAGGCTCCCCCGTCCCTGGGATTCTCCAGGCAAGAACACTGGAGTGGGTTGCCATTTCCTTCTCCAATGTGTGAAAGTGAAAAGTGAAAGTGAAGTTGCTCAGTCGTGTCCGACCCTTAGCGACCCCATGGACTGCAGCCCACCAGGCTCCTCCGTCCATGGGATTTTCTAGGCAAGAGTACTGGAGTGGCTTGCCACTGCCTTCTCTGAATATGCTGTCTAGGTTGGTCATAACATTCCTTCCAAGCAGCAAGTGTCTTTTAATTTCACAGCTGCAGTCACCATGTGCAGTGATTTTGGAGCCTAGTAATATAAAATCAGCCACTGTTTCCACTGTTTCTCCATCTATTTGCCATGAAGTGATGGGACCGGATGCCATGATCTTAGTTTTGTGAATGTTGAGCTTTAAGCCAGCTTTTTCACTCTCCTCTTTCACGTTCTTCAAGAGGCTCTTTAGTTCCTCTTCACTTTCTGCCATCAGGATGTTCCCTTCGTATCTCTAATTTTCTTGAAGCGATCTCTAGTCTTTCCCGTTCCGTTGTTTTCCTTATTTACTTGCCTTGCTCACCTAAGAAGAGTTTCTTTTCTCTGCTTGCGGTTCTCTGGAGCTGCGTTCAGCTGGGCGTGTCTCTCCCTTTCCCCCTTGCCCTTCGCTTCTCTTCTTTTCTCAGCTGTTTATGAAACCTCCTCAGACAACCGCTATCCTTTCCTGCATTTCTTTTTCTGCGGGACGGCTTTGGTCACCACCTCCTGTACAATGTTATGAACCTCTGTCCACAGTTCTTCAGGCACTCTGCCGACCAGATCTAATCCCTTGAATCTATTTGTCACTTCTACTGTGTAATCATAAGGGATTTGATTTAGGTCATGCCTCTATGGTGAATGGTCTAGTGGTTTTCCCTACTTTCCTTAATTTAAGTCTGAATTTTGCAATAAGGAGTTCGTGATCTGAGCCACAGTCAGCTCCAGGTCTTGTTTTTGCTGACTGTTTAGAGCTTCTCCATCTTTGGCTGCAAAGAGTATAATCAATCTGATTTCAGTGTTGACCATCTGGTGATGTCCATGTGTAGAGTCATCTCTTGGGTTGTTGGAAGTGGGTGTTTGCTATGACCGGTGCGTTCTCTTGACAACAGTCTATTAGCCTTTGCCCTGCTTCATTTTGTGTTCCAAGTGCATTAGCTCTGGAGTAATTTAAACCCTTGGGAAGCTCTGTGGGATGTGATCCCAATTCTGACAGAGCTGGTGTGTTAATGAAATGGAATTCCTCTCTGGAGGGGTGCAGAGCTGGCCCCCGTACTGCCCTGCTCCCTGACCAGTGGGCAACTGCCCTTCAGATCTTACAAACATTCAGTTCCGACACATGTGGGTCACCCGGCTGAGCTGACGCTTAGACATTTTACTGTCCCCTTTAACTTTCTGGGAGGAAAAGAGAGGCAGGAGCGTAGAACCGATGGCCGTCTGCAGCAAGGTCAGGGTGAGTAACCACCCTCACCTCTGGAACACAGGAGGAAAGGGGACAGGTGTCCCACACCCTCCTTTGAGGGCTGCTTACTCCCAGTTCAAGGCAAAGGGGAGCCTGGGTGAGGGGCTGGTGCTGGGAAGGAGAGACTCCGGGACCGTGGGTTCAGGTCAAACATCTGAATCCCCTGCTGTCCTCCACAGTGGCTGAACCTCCCACCAGCAAGACACAGTGGGTGGTGAAAGAGCATGCTTCCTCCAGGCCAGACTTTGGCCTCTTCAGGGGGTCACGGGAAACTCTAGGAGTGAAAGGGTAAAGATAAGTTCCAACACCGAGGAAAACAGGAATGGACACAGTATCTGTGGGTCCAAAAGCAAACCCAAGGCTCAAGGTTGTCCCCAAATCACCTGCTCAGAGGCTGATTGTGATATGACTGGAAGACGGTGTGAGTGAAGAAAGGCAAGCAGAGACCTTGGGACATTCCTTCAAATTGTGTGTCTTTGGTGTGAGCTGGTGGTGGCATGGAAAACGCGTGGACTGAGGCGTTTCGAAGGGCAGGGGCTGGCTGGGATGGCATAGAAATGTTCTTTCTACTGGTTCCTCCTTGGGGAATTTGCAGACGGTCCCCTCCTAAGTAAATATTTCACATTTGATACTTATGCTGCTTGATACTGAACTGTTCCATGACTGGCATTTCCCCTATTTGAGAGGATTCCAAATGAACTGTGAGATTGATTCCACATGGTGTGTATCTCCTCAGCCGAGATCATGTGCTCCAGTTGAGGAAATAGTCAAGTAATATTGGGAGCACATGCTTGTTTTTCTTTTATCATGATTTATGCAACACATGTTTTTTAAAAAGTATTTGGGATTTAGAGAACAGTCAGTAGAATTCTATTATTCTAGTAGTAAATTTAGAGTAATTCTATTGTGTCATTGAAGAATTTTGGGTGCAAAGAATCCATGTACTTCTAAGAGACAAAAATCCCTTTATCATTCTCAAAGGAGTTGGATATTGCAGGAATTCCTTGATTAAGGCCAATTATTTTGTTTATAATTCTTTTAGTATCATAAAATATATTTATATTTAAGAGATTGTGCTATGACCCATGAGCTGAGTTCAGGTATGAAATTATTCCCCAGTGTCGTCATGAGATGCTTGTTATCCTGTCTCCCCAGATCCATCCAGGGACCGCTGGGATGAGCAGGGGGGTCAGGAGTCCACATTTTGCTGAGGCTTAGCTTGCAGATGGGCTCATCCCAGTGAACAGAGAGTCACTCACCCTCCAGAAATGTCGCCTCAGGACCATCAGGCCTCAGATCTGCTGCTGCTACTGCTGCTGCTAAGTTGCTTCAATCATGGCCGACTGTGTGTGACCCCGTAGATGGCAGCCCACAAGGCTCCCCCATCCCTGGGATTCTCCAGGCAAGAACACTGGAGTGGGTTGCCGTTTCCTTCTCCAAGGCCTCAGGTCTGCCCAAGTCAAAAAGGTAGACCCGGTGTGTTCTCAGCTCACTCCACACTGATTGGTCAGTAAGCAATGTGAGTACATCCCACAGTTCTGTTTTCATTCATCTTTCATCATCTTGTTTCTGTAAGTTCTTCTGAGGCAACCCCTGAAAGGGCCTGACGCCCGCCAGGCCTTGCGCCTGGCTCCCTGTGGCGCTGGCCATCAAGGCTCTTCGCTGACCTCCCTCCTGAGGGCTCTGTCCTGTTGTCAGCTGGCGCTGGAAAAAAAGAAGAAAGAAAATGCCAGGTGGGATGGTGACTGCCATCTCCTCTCCCTGCTCTGTTTACAGGACT
Organism: Moschus berezovskii; assembly: GCF_049115385.1. Taxonomy (NCBI): domain Eukaryota; kingdom Metazoa; phylum Chordata; class Mammalia; order Artiodactyla; family Moschidae; genus Moschus; species Moschus berezovskii. The sequence continues at coordinate 110,325,342 of NC_142469.1, read as the reverse complement.
TCATTTGAAACCATGAGACTGTCTGTGGGTTCCAGATACTGGCCACCACATTCTACGTCTCTTGAAAGAAATTATACTTTGGTTTGTCTTGTCTTTTGCAATCCTACGAAGTGGTCAGAGCTACATCTGCCATTGATAGGGATAAAACCAGATATAAAGATAGAATTCCAAGTATTCATGGATAGCCTGAGACAGACACCAATAAATACAGAATTTCTGTGCATTTGGAAAAGCAAACTCTGGTAAGCATGTGCATTACGGAATCGGATCAAATCTGTTGTTGGTATTTCAGCTTTATGCCTGTACGGCTCTGTGTGTGCGTGTCTACATCTCTGCATGACAAAAATTAAGGAGACCACCCAAATTTGGCATTCTTTTCTTCTTCCAAGTAGATTTGGGATTAATTTAAAAAGCCATCATTTGTGAATAATTTTAAAGTGAATTTCATATGCACACATGTGTTTGGTATGTATTTATTGATATAATATATGGGTATATATACATGCAGACATAGTTCAGTTCAGTTCAGTCACTCAGTCGTGTCTGACTCTTTGCCACCCCATGAACCGCAGCACACCAGGCTTCCCTGTCCATCACCAACTCCCAGAGGCCACCCAAAGCCATGTCCATTGAGTCAGTGACACCATCCAACCATCTCATCCTCCGTCATCCCCTTCTCTTCCTACCCTCAATCTTTCCCAGCATCAGGGTCTTTTCAAATCAGTCAGTTCTTCACATCCGGTGGCCAAATATTGGAGTTTCAGCTTCAACATCAGTCCTTCCAATGAACACCCAGGACTGATTTCCTTTAGGATGGACTGGTTGGATCTCCTTGCAGTCCAAGGGACTCTCAAGAGTCTTCTCCAACACCACAGTTCAAAAGCATCAATTCTTCGGAGATCAGCTTTCTTTATAGTCCAACTCTTACATCCATACATGACCACTGGAAAAACCATAGCCTTGACTAGACTGACCTTTGCTGGCAAAGTAATGTCTCTGCTTTTTAATATGCTATCTAGGTTGGTCATAGCTTTTCTTCCAAGGAGTAAGCGTCTTTTAATTTCATGGCTGCAATCACCATCTGCAGTGATTTTGGAGCTCCAAAAAATAAAGTCAGCCACTGTTTCCACTGTTTCCCCATCTATTTCCCATGAAGTGATGGGACCAGATGCCATGATCTTTGTTTTCTGAATGTTGAGCTTTAAGCCAACTTTTTCACTCTCCTCTTTCACTTTCATCAAGAGGCTTTTGATTTCCTCTTCACTTTCTGCCATAAGGGTGGTGTCATCTGCATATCTGAGGTTATTGATATTTCTCCTGGCAATCTTGATTCCAGCTTGTGCTTCTTCCAGCCCAGTGTTTCTCATGATGTACTCTGCATGTAAGTTAAATAAGCAAGGTGACAATATGCAGACATATATATATATATATATATATATATATATATATATATACACATACATATATTTTTCTATGCACATAGCATGGTGGTTGGTAGCACAGAATCTAGAGCCTAAATACCTGTGTTCTGGGTTCAGATCTCAGCTCCATTCTTGCTTCTGTGTGATCTTGGGCAGCTCAGTTCCCTTCCTTACTCAGTGTCCTGACCTGTGAAATAAGAAGAATGACGGGACCTGCCTGTCATGGCGCCAGGAGAGCTAAATGAGTTCCTATTAATACTCATGAAGTGTTAACAGTGCTGCCGCTGAAACGCTAACTCACTCCTGCTGGCTCATTTGATCCTTTCCATAATCCTCAGGGCTGGTGTGATTTTCCCCTTTTACAGAAAACAGACTCTGGACTCTGACAAGTGAAGGGTCTGGCTGAAAACCACACAGTTTATTCTCTGAACCTCAGCTCTTTCTGCTTTCCTCAAAGAAGCTGGGGCAGTTTGTGAAGGAAGTAGTACATCCTCAGACGTTTCTGTTTCCGTGGAGAGCATTTCTGGGTCACTGTCCCCACCATCAGCATCCTCCTCGTCTTGGGAGAAACTGCATTTATTGCTTTTCTATTTGAAGAGGGAGAGCTAAGCCCATGCATGTTTCTCCATTCCGACCGTTTGTCTGTGAAGCACCGAATGTGGGCACATCCCTGTGGGAAATGGTGGGTGGAATGTGTTTCTTAAATTTCGTACTCGTGACTGGAGGCTGGGGCTGCAGTGCACGATGACTTCCCCTCACTCACTTCAGCAGCCCCCAGGTGTGCCTTCCTGGGCCTGCCTGCCCCAACCTGGGCTCCCAGGGCCCTATCCCCAGAGCTGAAGAAAACTCCGCTGAGACAGGGAGCCTAATAAACACACACGGAAGGGGATTAGAAGCAAAAGCGAGTGTGCCAAATGTTGTTAAATCCTAAGATTTTGGATTTGGGGACCTGGAACATTTCACAAAATATCAGAAGATGATGCAGTTGTGAGTCAACAGATATCCCTCTAAGATCACAGTGACTCATCCTGGTGGCTCAGACTGTAAAAAAGTCTGTAGCGCAGGAGACCTGTGTTCAAAGCCCGGGTGAGGAAGATCTCCTGGAGAAGGGAATGGCTGCCCACTCCAGTGTTCTTGCCTGGAGAATCCCATGGACAGAGGAGCCGGGCGGACTACAGTCTGTGGGGTCCCACAGAGCTGCACGCGCCCGAGCGACTAAGACCTTCCCCTTCTCCTTCGTGCCATCCCAACGTGGAGGTCTTCTGTGTTTACGGAAGATCTCTCGGCAGAGGTCACTGCGGTGGTTTCTGTAAATCACCACCCCAGCAAATGCAGCTTTCCTTGCTGGAAACGTCCCCAGCACACCAGTGAGAGGCTAGTGTTCTTCCTCTGAAAACCATGGCCCTCACAGTGCCATGCTTGGATGTTTGTGTGTTTCTGTAGCTCAGTTTTGTGTTTATGTAGCTTAAAAGTGCGTGTGTCTGTGTGTGCTGACTCTACTCAGGCTCACAGCTGAGCCTGAGGCAGGATGGCCCACGTGGTTCATCTCATCTCCCAGGCAGCGGCCTCGATGGTTGGGATGTCCTTGGCAGGGTCTGAACTTGGACCAGAGCGTCCAGCTCTGGGGTTCGCAGACCCTGCCTTGTAGCACCGCCTCTGCCCTGGGAGATTTTATAATTCTTTGTGAGCTTTCCTACTCAGGGCCTCCAAGAATTTCTCCCTTCATTCTTGGTTGGGGTTACATTTGGAAGACACACAGCCAACCGCTTCAGAGCGAGCCAAACAGTGGCTTTCGGTAAGTTCACGATGTTGTGCTGCCACCCCAACCATCTGGTCCCCAAACAGCCCCACCCACCAGAAGGAACCGTGTGCCTGAAGCGGTCACCTGCCCCCCGGCCAGCCCCCGACAGCCGCCACCCTGCTTTCTGTCCCGGGAACTTGCCCGTTCTGGGCCTTCTGTGTAAACGGAGCAATGCCCCGGGGCCTTTTGTCTCAGAGTCTCTCTCTGCGCTCCTGTTTCCGAGGCTCGTCCACACTGCAGCCTGCGCCATTGCCTCGCTCCTTCTTGGGGCAGAGTCACAGCCCATGACGTGGATGGGCTGCACTTGTTTGTCCACTGGTCAGCTGGTAGAAGATAATCTGAATGGTGGTTTCCACATTTTGGCTTTGAGAATGGCGCTGCTGTGAACATGCGTGCACGTATATCTTTGACGTCTAACATTCTTGACAACTTTCCCAAAGGAAATTTTATATTTGGAATCAAGTCAACATTTTTAGACATTTAATGTGACAAGCAAAGGAGGATTATTTGTATCATGATAACTGGGGCTTTGATGTTCGTTTTTAAGCATATATGGTTTTTTTATAATTCTCCCAGTACTTGTAAACTGCACCTGCTTCCCTAAATTCTATGATTATCATGGGGAATGAGAATTTTACAAGTATTAAACATGTAAACACTTCCCTATGAATACTTCATCTGATGCCAAAAGTTACCATGGGTCCTCACTATCTGCAGGGAATTAGAATTCAAAGTGGTCAGAGACCAACAAAATGTAAAAATGCTCCCCTTGTATGGACCTAACTCAAGGCTGAAAGGCTAGAGGATCAGATTCAGCAAATATTTAAACAACTTTATCTAGGCTACCAAAGGAGATTTCTGGAAATAGCAGGGTGGATGAATAAACTGAAAAGGCATAAAGAATGACTTTTATGCTATTTATATCAAGCATTAAAGATATTTTCCTTATATTCTGTTCCTAACTAGAGACAATACACATTTTCAAAATACTGCCTTAAAATGTATAATATGGACTTATACTTTTATTTATTTCATGTTAATGGTTTACATCTTCAAGTATAAACTTGAATTATTATAAATTATAATTATCATTATTTTATTTTAACTCATAGGCTTAGAATTATGGATTATTAATTCAATCTGTTAAGGACACTTGGAACAAATTAGGAGGGAGTGGCTGTAACCATAATTTATTAGTTTAATTATTTATTATCTACTTAATTCACATGAATTTTATTCAATCTTTTATTACCATTTGGTTCCTCTGATGGAAAAAAAGGTAGCGGATCATCTCATGACTTGTCTGACGTTGGGGGTAATTTTTCAGCATTTACTGTCTGCTCTTCTGTAGAGATGTATGTGGAGAAACATAAAGAAATGCCACAGCATTACATAGAGTGAAGTGTTCATCTTGTGAGGAAATGTGTACCGTCCCGGGGCCCCCGAGAAAATGTCTTTATGGACATAGAAGGCCTTTCGAGCAATTTACAGTTTGGAGAGACTGTGTTTAGAGGACTGAGCCACGGCCCCCGAAGACAGAAAACATGAGTTGAGAAAGCAACTTGGAGAAAGGAGTGTTGGAGATAATGCCCAGCGCACGTGCGCCAGTCGGGCTTCTTCCAAGAAGGTGGGTCGTGTACAGTCCTCTGAGGACGGCATTTCCTGCAGGTTGCCCCTCTTTCTCATGGGATGTGGATGCCCTTGGTCTCCCAGTTTCTGGCAGTCCTTCACACAGCTGAGTTGTCATTTACATCAGATGAACGCACTTCCTGGTGACATCGAGGATCTGTGGTTTGGTTAGAGCAGACGTTTCTGATGTTGGTTGATATTTTGCATCTTTTAAGCCCTGCACACCTGCCTCACACCACAGAGAAGCCGAGAAGGCGAACGCAAAGCTCTCTGAGGTGAGCAGGGACGGGGTGAGGAAAATGCCAGGATGCCTGCAGGAAGCGCAGTCCTCAGAGGACAAGTGTTATTATACTTTTAGCAAGTGTTCCCACCCAGGAGCTGAATGCTCCATCGGCGACCCTGATTCTCGGATTGTGTGCCTGCTAAATTGCTTCAGTCGTGTCTGACCCTGTGTTACCCCGCGGACTGCGGCCCACCAGGCTCCTCTGTCCACGAGGATTCTGCAAGTTCTCGGGTTAAGCTTTTGGAGTCATCTCTGCTTCCTCACTACCCCCCCCCCCCCGCCTCCCTCCTCCTCTTCCTCCTTTTTCTTCTCTCTTTATGTAAAAGTGTTTGCAAACTATTGGCTGGTTTTAAGGAGAGAGAGCTCTGACCCTGGCAGTAACATGTGGCCGCTGGACCAGGAGCTTGAGATGCGTTTTCATTTTAGGTGTTTTGCTCCTGAATGGAACTGACGGTCAGCGATCTGGTTTCCACATTGCTTCATGTTAATAAAAATGGGAGAGGCAAGGCCGAGTCTGTATCTTCCCATGTGTGCAGCTGAAGGGGAAAGCGCTTTTTGGATGGACTGTAGCACATTTTACAGCGTGCTGAAATCAGGAGCTGGATGCATGAGTGCAGCTGAAGCCCCAGCTATTGGCACCGGTGGGGGTCTGCCTCGACGTCCCCAGCCAGCTCTGCCTCCAGAAGGAGGACGGGATCTGGGAGGGGACTCCCACGGGTGATGAGCTCAAGTTACTCTTTCCCACTCTTCTGCCAAGTGGACAAATAGCAGGTAGCGACACAGGACTGCCTCCAGCTTCTCCATCCAGACACATCAAGGAACCGAAGGCTGGTACCCCTCCAGCTGTCACGCCCTGAAAAGCTCCAGCGTGGCGCCCTCATCACAGCGAGAGTGATGCAGAACATAGGTCCGGTTGGATTAAGAGACTCTAGAGCTAATGCCCCTTCTACACAAAGACAGAGGAGGCAAGCAGGCAGCCTTGTCTGCCTGGAAACAGGGTTGCGTCTGTTAGCTTGTGATTGTGGACAGTTCTCTAGTCAACGCGAGCGCAGGGAGTGAAAAGAATTAAACCCGGGGTCTCCTCCAGGTCGAGCAGGACCTTCTGCTTCGATGCAGTGACCTGCGGTGGCTTTCTCAGGGCACCTTCACTTTCTAAGGCCCGAATGGGACATGGGCTGTGGTCCCTCTCTGACTCCAAACCATGGTGGAGGCTTCTGGAAGGGCTGTGAAGGGTTCTGAAGGGCAGAGGAGGCTGCCCAGGGCGTGTGCCCAGCTGTGCGTGGTATTAATGCGGCCCGTCTGGTTATCGCTGTTTCACTTCTCTCCCTATTGAAGTGGAAGGGCACGGAAAAAGGCACCCCTGTCCAGCTTCTCCGTGAACTTCCCTCAGCAGCTCCTGCCTGGCCATGTGTAACCTCAGTTCACTGTAAATTCTTTCATTCCTAGAAGCGTTTCTCTAACAACCTCTAACAGGTGACTTCTTGGCCAGACCAGAGGCCCAGATCCTGGCCCAGGGCACCCTTAGGGTCTCAGTATTTCTCATCATGCTCCTGGCTTTACCAGCCCTGACCAGCTTGCAGTTCCAGAGACTTCCAGTGGCTCATGTATTTTCACTACTTGGGACTATCAGCCTCTAATTTTAGCCGTGCTGGCAGGCAGCAGTGTCTCCTTGTGAATTTAATTTGCACAGATTTTCCAGTCTTTTCTCCTCAAATATGTTTGCTCTCCTGCTGTCACCTTTGCTCTCCGCTGGCTCTCACTAGCTGGGTGCTGGATGTTCTTGTCCTGTCTGTCCTGGCCTTTACTCTTTTCTCGCATTTTGTCTCTGTCTGTAATTCTGTTTTCTTTCTGAGTGACATTTACAGAGCATCTTCTGGCTCTCTGAATCTTTTTTGAGCTATGTCTAAACTGTTGATTAAAATAACCCATAGACTCTTTCGCTTAAGATATACGTGTTTTCATGTGTGTGTATTCATGTGTGTGTATATGTTATATACGTGTGCATGTATAAATATGTGTGTAATATGCATGTGTGTGTGCATTCTAGAGGTTCTATCTGATTCTTATCCAAATCTACCTGCTAATTTTTCCTTTCCTTTGGTTTCTTTCTTGTGTTTTTAACTTTAACATTTTTCTTAGTCTACAGATACCCGTTTTCTATTTTCCATGTGAAGATTTTAGCGGCTGAAGTCCTTGGGGGCCTCCTTTTGCTATTTTTTCTACAAACTCCTGCTGTTTTGCCTGCGTTTTGTAATCATAGACCTTGTCCTTAATCAGTTGATCTGAGGAGAAGTTAAAGGTCCTACATTGTGTAGATGGCCAGCCACAGAAAATCCCTTCTTCAAGGGTGATTTCGAGTTGATTTCTTGGCCAGAGGTTCATGGAATCTGTGTTGTCCAATGTGGTAACCACAAGCCAAATGTGCCACATAAATCAAAATTCATTAAGATTTATTAGAATAAAATCAGCTCCTCATTTGCAAAGGCTACATGTCAAGTGCTCAATGATCACACATGGAAAATACAGTATATTTCCATCGCTGATGAAAGTTGTATTTGAAAGTTGCATACTGGGTCATGGAGATTTATATAAACTTGAACTTCAACAGACAGCACTGTTGTAACAAATTTTTAAGCTGGTGGTATGTTTTCCCGATGGTCGGGGAAACTTTCAGTCCTTCAAGTAACTCACATTTATGTCAGTTCAAATCCTCACTTTTTTTGCCTAAAGGCTTGTCTCCTTTCAACTGTGTGGTCAGTAAAACCTAAGACTTTAGGTTTCTGGTCCAGTCAGAATTGTCCCCAGAGAAGCCGAGAATTCAGTTCTGCCTCTTGGTGTTCGCTTTTAGCCTCTGGAATCTCCGGTGAGATTCCTTTGAGCTTAACCAAGCATTTAAAATTTGGGGTTGTAATTCATCTAGTTTTTCAAAGTCTTTTGTAGGATGACATATATGAAGTAGTGAAGTCGCTCAGTCGTGTCGGACTCTTTGCGACCCCACGGACTGTAGTGTAACAGGCTTCTCCATGAGATTTTCCAGGCCAGAGTACTGGGGTGGGTTGCCATTTCTTTCTCCAGGGGATCTTTCCGACCCAGGGATTGAACCCGGGTCTCCCGCACTGCAAGCAGACGCTTCACTGTCTGAGCCGCCGGGGAAGCATGACGTGTATATATATATATATATATATATATATATATTTTTTTTTTTTTCAGAAAAACAGATTCTCTCCAGATCCTCAGCTCAGCTGATGTCAGGAATGAAGGTCTTCCACTGGGGAGCAGTCCCTGCCCTGGGCTGAGACCCCACAGAGCCCGCGTGCCCCCGCCTTGCTCCGCTTCGCGGGGGTCCCCGCCACCATCCCCACGTCTCAAGTCCGCGGCCCGGTAGCTACAAGCTTCTGAAGAGGAGCAGCTCTGCTGTCCGCACCTCAGCGTCACTGCCGGGCACTGGCCCAGCCCCGAAAGGCACTGATTCCAGCCCTGACTCTCCCGTTTAAGACATCATCTGTGAAGCCGCCTTACTTGGGAGACCTTCCGCATGAACAGGGTGCCCGCAGCATCCTGAGAACACTGAGCGGACGGCCAGCCGGCTACACTGCCGTGTCTCCCAAGTGATACGCTCTGTTGGAGCTGATGATCTAGGAACTCACCCCCAGATTTTAAAGAGCTGAAGCCAGTAGGCAGTTGAAGTTTCACGGAGGATTTGTGATGGGAAGACAAGCAGCCAGCCAGCGGCCCGAGGCACCCGTGGCCGTCCCACCCCCACCCCGCTCTGTTGCTCAAGCTGTGCCCCACGCGGAGCTGAGCTGCTGTGCTGTTCTGTGAATCTCCTCAACGACAGTTCTCTGCACAGGAGGCACAGAAGGTCTTTTTAGTTCTACTCTTAATATTTTCCTGGTTTTTTACAAAGAATCTGTACAACGCTTGCAGATGTTGATGGCAACGCAGAGCAGACACGTCTGCGGGTCACTCAGTGCGAGCTCTTTGATGAGGCTCCATTCACTAGTCTTCAGGGTCTGGTACTGACGCTCCTTTGACGGGAGGGAGTTTGTACAGGCTGTTCCTGCTGGTGTTTCTAAAACCCTCGCCTAAACTGCCTGGGCCAGTGCTCACCTTGTGTTCAAACGTGATGCCTGTACGAACAGGAGACCCTCAGGGGATGCGACACTTTATGAGAATTTCACCTGCCGACGCCTCCTGGGATCCTCACCTGAACTTTTCACACAGGACAGACACACATTTATTTTAAACTTTTTTTTTTCCTTGAAAATCGACCAAGTGAGCAGAATTGTTTAACATTCAGCCATTCCTTTAAATGATCAAAAATGGAATGCTTTTGGTTGAATAATGAAAATTGTTAGAAATCGTATTTTAATAATTATAGCAGCAAATGGCCAACTCTGACCTAGGAAGAATGTCCAGGGGTCTCTCATTGCAAACCTGTAGCTTGAGACACGTTGCGTGTGGACCCTGCTCAGCATGTGTCCTGCCATGTTTCAGGGAGGGTGGGGGGCGGGTGAGATAGGCTCTTACCTGTCAGCGGGGGCTTCCTAGGTGTCTGAGGATCAGCTGAGTCATCTTCGGAGACAGTCATTCCTCTGATATCATTCTGAGGAGCAGATGAGCAAGTATAAAATACCTGGTATATAAATGTGTCAATCACATAATAATATCATCGAGTGATTCAATAATCATTCAATGATAGTTTCTTCCTATTCCACTGGTTCAGTTCAGTTCAGTCTCTCAGTCATGTCCGACTCTGCGACCCCATGAATCACAGCACGCCAGGCCTCCCTGTCCATCACCAACTCCCGGAGTTCACTAAAACTCATGTCCATCGAGTCGGTGATGCCATCCAGCCATCTCATTCTCTGTCATCTCCTTCTCCTCCTGCCCCCAATCACTCCCAGCATCAGAGTCTTTTCCAGTGAGTCAACTCTTCGCATGGTAGTTTTCTACAAATGGGAGCTGAATAACCTGCTTTGGGTTATGACTGTGTATTGCATAGCATGTTTTGCATGAAAATCAAGTGTTAATATGGAAAATAGTGTATAATATGGCACTTTTTCTTAAAAAGGATGCAAATATGTATATATCTTCTCATACTAGAGCACTTGAAAGTGTTAAACTATAGAAAAAGTTGGTAATACAGTGTTGGATACATGATTTTATTTTTTAAATCTTAAAACAGGAGCCAGACTTCTTTGAATATAACTCGTTCTGTACCTTTGACTTTGGAGTCTTAAAATTTGTGTTCATAAGCACGGAATGCAAATAAATTTTAAAGCTTAGTTTTGAAAAATCTAAACTCAAAGAAACAAATGAAACTTAATGTATATACAGATGGGGAAATAACTACACAGAGAAAAACATTAAAATGACTAAAACATGGTATATTGTACATTCTTTGTAAAATACGTATTAAGGATAAAAATCATAAAAAGCTAATACTTTTTGTTGTAATCACACTGTAGGATAGGCATGTTAACATTTTTATTATATGAATTTTGAGTGTGGTATTGTGGGATAAGGGAAGTTAGTAATTATGTATTATTTCATCCTGTCATTTACAGAATTATTTAGAACCAAGCTTTTTGGCATGGATAATGAAAGCACAGATGTAAGATATAAAAGATTTGGTACAAACCCCAAAGTATGAATGTAACTGATTATGTCGGAATGAGCTCATGATATATTTTACATTTCAAACAAAGAGCCCCTAATTTTGTCCACTAAAATAGCCTAAAAATAATGGCCAGTGGTAATGAGCACCTCTAGTGTCCAAGTGAAGGTTCTGACGTCTTATCTCCCACAAGAAGGAGCCAGGCTTCTTGAAGAAGTGCTGTCTCTAGACTGGATACGAAAGGCATAAGGGGAGCCTGGACCGCTGGACCTTGTCCCATTACCAAGGAGGATACTAATGAACTAAGCCATTATTTTGAAAAATGATAAGACAAAAACATAAAGAACTTGACATTTGTCTTTTCCTTTCCTGTGATAAATCAACCCATCACAGACCAGTGGGATTGCTTTTGTGTATGTTAGCTAATGTGTGAAGAGGGATTGGGAAAATATGACTATTTTGTAAATACTAATGAATGAATTAATCTAGACGTTAGCCATCAGCAACTGTTTACATTACAAAAAGAAGTAGCTACTTCAGATAGTTAGATCTTTTCAGAAAAAGGTTTTATGAGTTCCAATTCTTGCATCTTCTCATACCTAGAAAAACACTGACGTCATTAATGGTGAAATCTGCTTTGGCTATTAAAAGAAAAAAAAATTTTTTTTAATTTTTTACAATTAAAAGTCAAAATAGAGTAGCTATGTTTCAGACATCCTGGGAAATAACTATTTCCCAGATATCCTGAAAAATGATATTATGGGTGTGATTTCAGATTAGACACTGACCTAATGTAGAACTTAATGCTCCTATAATGCACTTTTGCTTCTGTACTTTGCTTGCTGCTCGTAAAATCAAAGTCACTCCATTTTAAGATGAGGTTGTTTTTAAGTAAAGATTCCTAAAATTGTTTTTGAAAAAATAAATAAATAAATAAATAAAACTCAGATTAATGAGACTTGCTCTAAAAAAAAAATAGCTAGATGCTTTGTGCCTACTTTGCATAAAAATAACCTGTGTTGTATAAGTTAAACTTGCCCAAAGTACAGAGAATTAAAATAAAACCCAATCAAGCCTCTACATGCAGTTGTCAATTTACAGGAAGAAAAAAGGACCAAGGTATCTACAAGACTCCAGGGGGTGCAGTCACCAAAGATCAGGCCGTGAAACACGCCTGAGGACAGCATGTGAAAAAATGGAAAAGATGGATTTGGGACCTGCAGAAACAGAAGAGGCTGAGGAGATGTGTGGACTGAACACAGTAACTGAATCGTGTTCCGACCCTGATTCAGCCTCTGCTTCAGAAAGGGGTGCGAAGCACGTGAAAATGTGAACGCCGGCAGAATGATTGAAGATGCCGGCTGTTCATTTTTAAGATGTGATAATGGTGCTGTGGTTAATTTTTAAATGGACCTTGTGTTTTAGAAACACACACTATACTATTTATAATGAAATTCTATGATGCTATTTTCTGCAAAATAATGTTGGTATAGTCAGGTTGGGGCAGTAGGTAATGTAGTAGTTGAAACAGTTAATATTCCATGGTTAGAAATAAGCAGTGTTCCATCTCTAGTCTTTAGGAGTTGGAATAACACTCTGTACAATATTTATAATGTACAACATTTATTCTCAATAATAAATAATAAATAAATGTACAACATTTATCCTCAAGTGTCATAAATGACAGAAAACTGTAAAGGATGTCTTCAGAAGTCATGATACATAAAATGAGAAAATCAGCCTCACCTGGAATGTAGTGTGGCCAAATCTGAGTGCATTTTTCTGGGGTTTTGATGAAGAAGGATGCACATGATCAGAGTGGACAGACCTCACCGACACCCTGGCACACAGTGGGGACCCGGAAAAGCCGAGTCTGATGGAGAGCCAGTACGGCCAGCTCCTGGAGGGCCCCGCAGCAGCGCCAGGCTCCTCAACCAGCTCGTCGACTCCTTGCTGAAGCATAACTCAACACTTCCTGGAACGGCGACAAATGTAGGCTCAGACTTAGATAACCCAATCTCTTTAGTGGTCCCGCTTGTTTGGCAGGATCATATCATTGTACACCTACACACACACACACACACACACCTGCATATTCACACGCACCTATACACACATACCCCTACTCACACATCCCTACACATCCCTACACACACACATACCCCTACACAAACCCCTACACACACACACACACACCTCCTACACACATATACATATACACACACCCCTACACACACACACACACACCCCTCCTACACACATATACATAGACACACACCTGCATATTCACACACCCCTATACACACATACCCCTACTCACACATCCCGACACATCCCTACACACACACACATGCATACACCCTACACACATCCCCCTACTCACACATCCCGACACATCCCTACACACACACACATGCATACACCCTACACACATATACATACCTCACACACCCCTACACACTTCCCTATACCCTTATGCACACACATCCCTACCCACACACCCTACACACACACTTACCCTACATACACACTTACACTTATCCCTACACACACCCCTACACACACAAACACACACACACACCGTACACACATATACATACACACACACCCCTACACACACCCCTATACCCCTATGCACACACATCCCTACACACACATCCTACACACATATCTACATACATATACACCCCTATGCACACACACCTCTATGCACACACACCCCTATGCACACACAGCCCTACACACACAGGCACGCACTGGCGCTAGTATCTCCACAGTTCACCAGAAACCGAGTCTCCCTCAGTGTGACTGCAGGTCTCAGCGAGTCTGGGCAGCCTCTCGTTACTGTGGTTTTGTCCTGAGGACGTGCCTTTGCCGTTTTTGGCATCATGACTAATACACTGTCCTGCTGAACAAACAAGCAGATAATGATGCTGGATCCAAAACAGTTCCTATCTGTTTCCACTAGGAAACATGTTTTAATTAGACTCAGATTTTTATCTCATCTCTTTTCCTTGTTCCTGATCTACTTCAAGGCAAAATGTGATAGAAAATATTTTTAACAAAGTTAAATAATTTGAAAGCTTGATCTTTAAGCACAGAATGTGAAATTGGTAATGGCCTGATAAGATTTGGGTCTTTGATGTTGATGTCCTGGAATGGACTTGTCAAACGTTTCTTATTTTTTAAAATTTTAATTGGAGGCTAATTACTTTACAATATTGTGGTGGTTTTTGCCATACATTGACATTAATCCACCCTGGGTGTACATGTGTTCTCCATCCTGAATCCCCCCTCCCATGTCCCTATCCATCCCATCCCTCTGGGTCATCCCAGTGCACCAGCCCCGAGCATCCTGTCTCATGCATCGAACCTGGACTGGCGATTCATTTCACATATGATAATTTACATGTTTCAATGCCATTCTCCCAAATCATCCCACCCTCGCCTTCTCCCAGAGTCCAAAAGACTGTTCTTTGCTTCTGTGTCTCCTTTGCTGTCTTGTATACAGGGTTATCGTTATCATCTTTCTAAATTCCATATATATGAGTTAATATACTATATTGGTGTTTTTCTTTCTGACTTACTTCGCTCTGTATAATAGGCTCCAGTTTCATCCAACTCATTAGAGCTGATTCAAATGCATTCTTTTTAATAGTTGAGTAATATTCCATTGTGTAGGAGATCCAACCAGTCCATCCTAAAGGAAATCAGTCCTGGATGTTCACCGGAAGCTGAAACTCCAATATTTTGGCCACCTGGTGAGAAGAGCTGACTCACCTGAAAAGACCCTGATGTTGGGAAAGATTGAGGGCAGGAAGAGAAGGGGACGACAGAGGATGAGATGGTTGGATGGCATCATCGACTCAATGGACACGACTTTGGGTAAACTCTGAGAGTTGGTGATGGGCAGGGAGGCCTGGCGTGCTGCAGTCCATGGGGTCGTCAGACATGACTGAGCGACTGAACTGAACTGAACTGAACCACAGCTTTCTTATCCATTCGTCTGCTGATGGACATCCAGGTTGCTTCCATGTCCTAGCTATTGTAAACAGTGCTGCAATGAACACTGGGGGTACAAATGTTTCAAATAAAATAAAAGAAACTATTGAGACCCTGGTTCAGATTTGGGGATTAGGTTATTCTGGTGATAGAAGCAAATCTGGAGGCACTGCTGCCCAGTGGCTCACCAGCGTCACAGGCGGTGGGGCCACCTGGTGAGTGCAGACACACTGACCCCTGAGCGTCCGAGTCCTCACGGGCTCCTGAAGCCCATGCCCATGACCATAGCATCTAACAGGGACTACAGACTTCCCAAGCTGACATCCTTGACAGAGGGGCATCAAGGATCTCGGTCAAGCAGACAGGATCCGTAAACAGCTGCCAACCTGCAGAGACAGTATTTGAGAGCTTATCACGAAATCCACAGACAGCCCTGACACCGAGGTTTAGCTGGGGACCGGGGACAGCTGAACAGCTAGGGCCTGCCAGCCAGTCACAGGGCTGCAGGGGGAGCCAAGGTCGGGCAGGCGTGTGGCTCAGCGTCCTCTTGGGCCGGAGCCCTCGCAGCGGGCCGCTCCTTTGGTTTTGCCTGGGTTTATCTTACACCAGGAAGGCATTCAAGAGGCTGTTTGTCCAGTAATCGCATCTATGTTTTCTCACCTCTTGTCAAGCTCTGTATTCCCACTGGGGCCCCTGCTTCTTTCTGGAATCATTTTCCTTCTCCAGAGCACTCCTCTGGTATTTCTTGTTTATTTTTCCTGTTTGTTTCTGAAGCGATTTGCACCGATACCGAATTCCAGTTGGCAGAGATTTTCTCCTGGTCCTTTCAAGGCATTTCGACTGTCTCGTGACCTGCTTTCTTGCTGTTGAGAATTTAACCAGCAGGCTGTTCACTGTGGCTCTTTGGAGAGCATGCATCCTCTCTGTGGCTTAGGAAGCTGCCCCTTGTCTTCGGTATTGAGGAGTCTGGTTGTGATGTGCACTGTGGAGGTTGGGTTTATCCCTCTTGGAATTTGCTGAGCTTCCGCCTTCTGTGGGCTCCTTTACCAAGCTGCTGAAAGGCTGGACGTGCTGTGTTCTCCTGACAGCCTGGGAGAGCTCTGGGCCCCATGCTCCTGGGATGTTGTTCTGGTCTCTTACCTGTCTCTGTTCACACTGGACCCCATTAGGTGTCTGTGCGTGGGTGTGCATGCTTGTGTGTGTGTGTTCCATCTCCTGGAACAGAAAACATGATTTTAAGTTAAAAAAAAAACAAACAACAACACTAAGCAAGTCTGAAAAGTACGGGCCTTGAGGTAACCGTGGTTTCTTCATACTGGCCGTTAATTGTAATCCTCTGTGTTCATATGAGATGCTAACAAGGGAATCTGGACCAGGGTCCGTGGGGATCCCTGTATGCACTTTGCATTCTTTCTGGAAACTAAAATTGTTCAAATTAGAAAGTCTCTTTTAAAAAGAGTAACTCGTGGAACTTATGATCCATGTTATTAGAAGCACCTCTTTAAAATACACCATCTGTGAAACCACAGGGTAGTGAGCAGAGAAGTAGGAGGAGGGTGAGTGCTGTGCTCGGACTGTGCTCGCTGGGTGCGAAACACGTTGTGCACACGTTCCGGGCAGCTGGACACACTCATGTTCTCGTGGACAATCCCCTGCTGACCTGCCCCCATCAAAACCGCTGTCGGTGTCCAGAGAGCCTCAAAGACACTCTGAACACTCTTCATCCTGCTCTCAAGTTGCACAAGTAAACCCCCGCCCTGTTTGCTCCTGTGAACCAGGCTGCAGAGTGAACAGGGGTAAGGGTGTCTGCAGTCTCGCCCAGGAAAATTGCAAAGGTTTAACAAAATGTCAACATTGAACTCATCAGTCAAGTATGATTAAGAAATTCTTGGGGACTTTTGGTAAGACAACTTTATCCATTGTGTTTTAACAGCCACTTACTGTGGCCCCTGTGGTTGGCTCTCAAACAGCGAGTGAACTTCTGTCAAAGGTGTCACGCTGACGGCTTCTGGGTGCACGTTCCTATGGGGCTGGGTGTGCTTTGTATAGGATATCTGCCTTCACCTACATGTGAACCTGACCAAGCATGCTGCACCACGTCATTAACTTTAATACATCTCCTCTTTTAACTTTAATTTTATATTGAGATATAGTTGATTTACAATGTTATGCTATTTTCAGGTGTACAGCAAAGTTATATTTGCCATATTTAAGAAATCATGTGTTTGGTGTTTTGGTTATGAGTTACAGTTTGTTTAGCATAAGTATATAGACATAGAAAAGACATAACTTTTAAAAATACAATACTGGGCACATCAAACTCCGTGCTAAAAATGAGAACCCTCCTGTCTGTTTATTCATGACTCTGCCCCGGGGCCTGGCTCAGTGGAAACCCAGTGAATACCTGTTGGCTGGAGAATGCGTGACACACAGAGGCAGTCACCTGCGTGATGAAACTGCACAGTGGGACGCCTGCCTTCTTGCTCTCTGCCCTGCGGTGCACTGTGCCAGCCATGGAGGCAGCCCACAGCGACAGTGGGGGGACGGCGTGGGAGACTCAGGGGCGCGCGGATCCGAAGCACTGACAAGTAGTTTTCCACCAGATGCGCTACGCTGGCGGCTTATGCATTTCATCTGCACGCTCACAGTTATTACCAGGAAGTGTCTGAAACATCCTTAGACCCTCGTCTCCCCTCCTGTGAGGGGTAATCTTGTGTTCCTTTCTCTTTCTCCCATTCTGTGTTTTTTGGGGGCTTTACTTTTTTGTTGCTGTTAAATCTATTCAGAGGAACAGTTTCTGATCCTGTAGCTACTGTCTTGCATCTTTTCTGTTCCATTCCATAATATTGGCTCCAGTTTTTAAAATCTTCTTTCTTTTACTGTTTTTTTTTTTTTGTAAAGTTTAATTTGTTCTTTTTTCTGTAAAATTCTTCAATTATGTAGTTAAATTGTTGTTTTGTTGTTTTTCTTTTCTAAAATAACCTTTCAGACTATCAATTTACACTAGTACTAATAGCTGCATCCCACGAACTTTGTTATACCAATTTCATTATCACTCAGTTGAAATATTATGTTATATTTAATATTCTATGAATATAATAATTAATAATACTATCACTTTCACAAGTCCCAAGTAGACATGAATTTTGGGGGGATGGGGTAGGATACCTGCTCAAACCAATACAATCTCCAGGTGTCTGAGGATTCTCCAGCAGTCTTGGTTATTAATTTCTAGTTTATTTCCATTGCGATCTGAGAGCATATTTTGTCTGCTTTTTACTATTCTATTTATTTTTGAATTAATAATGATCTTCTTTTTGGCTGCATTGGGTCTTCACTGCTGCATGGATTTTCTCTGGTTTCCACGATCAGGCGTGGTGCGCGGGCTGCTCCCTGCGGAGGCTTTTCTCAATTCGGAGTGGGGCTCCCGGGCTCTAGCACATGGGTTAGTTGTTCGCAGCACATGGGATCTTCCCAGACCAGGGATCAAACCGTGACTCCTGCATTTGCAGGACGATTCTTATCCACTGTACCACCGGAGAAGTCCAGCTTCTTCTTATCTTAAACTTGTCCAATTGTGGAGCAGAAAGCAGCGGTTCCTAGCATGGAGAAGACCGCGAGCCCCACCGTTTGAAAGCCGCCAGCATCGCTCAGCACACCCGACAGCGAGGAAGAAGGTGCTGGGGCGGCCCCCGCTACCGTCCGCAATTTATGCAAACTGGAATGCAGACTAACAGCAAAGCTCCTAAATGGTAGAAATTTGTGTCAAAACCAATGCATCACTTACAAGCTCCTAAGGAACAATTGGCTGATATTGAAATTATTACTCAAGAAACGGCTGGTTCTATCCACTTGGAGAAATATGCTGGACAATGTTTTTGCGTGCAGACGGTGAAGATGGCGCCGGCTGTTTTCACACAGGAAGCGTCACATCTGTGTACCCTGCCCTCCTATTGTCTGTCCTGACTGTCTTTGGAGAGCTCTCTGATGAAAATGTGAGACAGAAAATGCACAAGGTGGGGTGGCGTGTATCTGTACCTGCCCCTCCGCCCCGGCCCTCAGCGGTGTCAGCTCGGCCTCGGCCGCCAGCCGTGCGGACGGAGTCCTCCCGGGCCCAGCCCCGCCGGCCGCCCGCAGCAGCGCCTCCGCGCAGGAGGGGTGGCGGGGCCCCCGGCCGCGGGGTCTCCTGGACGCTCCTCCCCGTGTTTAAGTGCGGCCCCGCGGGAGGTGGGGACCCCGGTCCTACAGCAGCGCTCAGGGCCCCAGCTCGGGAGGGGGCTCTGCAGGTGGGCGGGCGGGCAGGGCACTGGGAGCTGGCCGGGCGGGCCTGCTCTCCCGGGTCTTCAGAGGCCCCTTGGGACCTCCTGCTGCAGGGCGCCCAGCCGTCCAGAGCCAGGTAACCGGCCTTAGGAGCCGGCAGCGGCGCGCTCTGTCCTCAGCCCCTCAGCAGCGCAGGCCTCAGAAAGCTGCCTTTCCACCGACTCCGGTGATGGAATCTGCCTGCGGACTCTGTGCAAACAGAGGCCAGCAGCTTCAGCCAGTTTTCACTGCGGTTAGTGGACCCTGTAATCTCCGAGGATACCTGGCTAACGTAAGTTGTTGTTCCATCATAAAGTACTGTCCGACTCTTTTCGACCCCATGAATCACAGCACGCCAGGCCTCCCTGTCCATCACCAACTCCTGGGGTTTATCAAACTCCTGTCCATCGAGTCGGTGATGCCATCCAGCCATCTCATACTCTGTTGTCCCCGTCTCCTCCTGCCCTCAATCTTTCCCAGCATCAGGGCCTTTTCCAGTGAGTCAGCTCTTTGCATCAGGTGGCCAAAGTACTGGAACTACAGCTTTAGCATCAGTCCTCCCAGAGGATATTCAGGGCTGATTTCCTTTAGGATGGATTGGTTCCTGGTGTGTAAGCTGGGTCCTAAAATGCCCATGCAACCCTGATTCAAAAAATGAGACCACATATAAATTGCATGCTGGGAATAGCTTTGTACCTTAATTTACATACATTAAGAGAATTTTTTCAAATTTATAACGTTTGGATGAAAACATTATTATTTTGCTGTAAAATCCTGAATTTAAATTGTCATGAAGATCGTTGGACTCGTCTAGATTAGAGGCCGTGCTTTTGTTTTCCTCAGGACATTGAAATATCAATATCCTAAAGTGTTGGATGATATGAATGATATCATGTTAAACCTCAACTTATATTCATATTAAAGATAACTGTATTAAAAACTTAAACTCTCATGGAAGGAAACTTAACAAGACAAGGGGGTGGAGTCCGGTTTGTACTTAAGAAGGTGTGGCTCCCAGCGGCTCCCTTAGTCCGCTGAAGCTTGGAGGTGGTTTGGTTGGGGGCATCGGAGACAGTAAAGGGTGGTGTTAGAAACACCGGAAACGCTGCGCTTTGTGCTCGGTTCCTTCTGGTGTTATGGGGTGGACTCCACAGGCCGCGCTGTGAGTCATGCGGATGGTCATGAATTTAGGTTAGCTGTTAATTTATACATTTTGAAGGGAACTATGGGCTTACAGTGTCACCTGCATTTGTGCAATGTAAAAATGAATGCAAGGATTCTTTTACATACAAACATACAAAATTAATTGTGTTTTATGGACCAAAGCATGGTTTATTTTGGTGAATGTTCCAGGTGAGTTGAGAACAATGTATGCCTACGATTGCTGGGTAGAATATTCTATAAATGCCAATTAGATCAAGTAGATTAATCGTTTGGTCAGATAAAACATCACCTTTCTGACTTTCCGTCTTCCTGATCTATCATTTACTGACAGAGGGGTACTGCAGGCTCCAGGTGTAACACTGGGTCCGCCTGTTTTTCTGTGCGATTCCGTCCATTGTTGCCTCACATATTTTGCTGCTTTGCTGTTGTGTGCGTACATTTTAGAGGTCATTGTGTCTCCTTGGAAATTAACTCTTTTATCATGATTTAATGTCCTTTTTATCCTCAAAAATTTTTCTCGTGAAGTTTTTTTCTTTTAAATTTGTGTAGTTAATCCAGCTTTCTTTTGGTTAGTTGCTATGGGCATATCTTTCTCCATGCCTTTATTTTTAAATTTATTTTTAATCAGAGGGTAATTGCTTTGCAATGTTGTGTTGTTCCTGCTGCACATCAACATGAACCGTCATAGGGATGCATATGCCCCTCCCTCTGGTACCTTCCCCCCACCTCCCAATCCTCCCACATGTCTCGGTTGTCACAGGGCGCTGAGTGGAGCTCCCCGTGTCACACAACCACCTCCCACGGCTCTCCGGCCTGCGTCCGGCCAGATGTGCTGCAGCCCTCAGTTCCTCTCCCCCTCTCCTCCACCCTGTCTGCCCCTGGTCTGTCCTCTGTGTCTGAGTCTCTATTCCTGCCTTGCAAGTGCGTTCATCAGTACCATTTTTCGGATTCCAAATATGTGCATTAATATATGATATTTGCTTTTCTCTTTCTGGCTTACTTCACTCTGTATAATAGGCTCCAGTTTCATCAACCCCATTAGAACTGACTCACATTCGTTCCTTTTATTGGCTGAGTTATATTCCATTGTATATATGTACCATGGCTTCTTTATCCATTCAGCTGTTGACAGATATCTCGGTTGCTTTCATGTCCTGGCTATTATAAATAATGCTGCAATGAACACTGGGGTACATGTGTGTTTTTCAATTATGGTTTTCTCAGGGTATATGCCCAGTAGTGGGACTGCTGGCTCATATGATATTTTTATTCCTAGTTTTTAAAGAAATCTCCATACTATTCTCCATAGTGGCTGGTTCAATTTAAATTCCCACCAACAATGCAAGAGGGTTCTCGTTTATCCATACCCTCTCCAGCACTTATTGTTTGTAGACATTCTGATGATGGCCCTTCTGACCCTTGTGAGGTGATACCTCATTAGTTTTGATTTGTATTTCTCTAGTGATGAGTGATTGCCAACAAAGGTCCATCTAGTCAAAGCTATGGTTTTTCCAGTAGTCATGTATGGATGTAAGAGTTGGACTACAAAGAAAGCTTAGCGCCAAAGAATTGATGCTGTTGAACTGTGGTGCTGGAGAAGACTCTTGAGAGTCCCTTGGACTGCAAGGAGATCCAACCAGTCCATTCTAAAGGAGAACGGTCCTGAGTGTTCATTGGAAGGACTGATGTTGAAGCTGAAACTCCAATATTTGGGCCACCTCATGCAAAGAGCTGACTCATTTGAAAAGACCCTGAAGCTGGGAAAGACTGAGGGCAGGAGGAGAAGGGGACGACAGAGGATGAGATGGTTGGATGGCATCACCGACTTGATGGACATGGCTTTGGGTGGCCTCTGGGAGTTGTGATGGACAAGGAGGCCTGGCGTGCTGGGGTTCATGGGGTCTCAAAGAGTCAGACACAACTGAGCGACTGAACTGAACTGACTAATAGGCATCTTATCTTTGACAAAGAAGGAAAGAATATACAATGGAGAAAAAAAATAGTCTCTTCAATAAATGGTTCTGGGAAAACAGGACAGTTATGTGTAAAAGAATGAAATTAGAAGACTTTCTAATACCACACACAAAGATAAACTCAAAATGAGTTAAAGACCTAAATGTAAGACTAGAAACTATAAAACTCTTAGAGGAAAACATAGGCAGAGTACTCTTTGACATAATTCACAGCAAGATCCTCTATGACCCACCTCCTAGAGTAATGAAAATGAAAACAAAAATGAACAAATGGGGCCTAGTTAAACTCCAGTGTTCTTGCCTGGAGAATCCCAGGGACGGTGGAGCCTGGTGGGCTGCCATCTATGGGGTCGCACAGAGTCAGACACGACTAAAGTGACTTAGCAGCAGCAGCAGTTAAACTTAAAAGCTTTCGCACAGCAAAGGAAACAATAAAATGAAAAGACGACTCTCAAAATGGGAGACAATAACTGGAAATGGAGCAACTGACTGACTAAGAATTAACCTCCAAAATATACAAGCAGCTCATGCAGCTCAATATCAGAAAAACAAACAACTCAACCACAAAAATGGGCAGGAGACCTAAACAGACATTCTTCCAAAGAAGATATACAGATGATTAATAAGCACATGAAAAGATGATCACCATCAGTCATCACTTCAGTTCAGTTCAGTCGCTCAGTCGTGTCCGACTCTTTGCAACCCCATGAACCCCAGCACGCCAGGCCTCCCTGTCCATCACCAACTCCCGGAGTCCACCCTAACCCATGTCCATCAAGTCGGTGATGCCATCCAGCCATCTCATTCTCTGTCCCCTTCTCCTCCTGCCTTCAATCTTTGCCAGCATCAGGGTCTTCTCAACTGAATCAGCTCTTCGCATCAGGTGGCCCAAGTATTGGAGTTTCAGCTTCAACATCAGTCCTTCAAATGAACACCCAGGACTGATTTCCTTTAGGATGGACCAGTCTGATCTCCTTGCAGTCCAAGGGACTCTCAAGAGTCTTCTCCAACACCACACTTCAACAGCATCAATTCTTCTGCACTCAGCTTTCTTCACAGTCCAACTCTCACATCCACACATGACCACTGGAAAAACCATAGCCTTGACTAGACAAACCTTTGTTGGCAAAGTAATGTCACTGGTTTTTAATATGCTGTCTAGATTGTTCATAACTTTCCTTCCAAGGAGTAAGTGTCTTTTAATTTCATGGCTGCAGTTACCATCTGCCGTGATTTTGGAGCCTAGAAAAATAAAGTCTGACACTGTTTCCACTGTTTCTCCATCTATTTGCCATGAAGTGATGGGACCGGATGCCATGATCTTAGTTTTCTGAATGTTGAACTTTAAGCCAACTTTTTCACTCTCCTTTTTCACTTTCATCAAGAGGCTCTTTAGTTCTTCTTCACTTTCTGCCATAAGGGTGGTATCATCTGCATATCTGAGGTTATTGATATTTCTCCTGGCAATCTTGATTCCAGCTTATCAGTTCAGTTCAGTCACTCAGTCGTGTCCGACTCTTTGCGACCCCATGAATCACAGCACGCCAGGCCTCCCTGTCCATCACCAACTCTCATAGTTCGCTCAAACTCATGTCCATCGAGTTGGTGATGCCATCCAGCCATCTCATTTTCTGTCGTCCCCTTCTCCTCCTGCCCCCAATCCCTGCCAGCATCAGAGTCTTTTGTAGTATGTCAGCTCTTCGCATGAGGTGGCCAAAGGATTGGAGTTTCAGCTTTAGCATCAGTCTTTCCAATGAACACCCAGGATTGATCTCCTTTAGAATGGACTGGTTGGATCTCCTTGCAGCTTATAGGTGTGTGCATTTATCTCTGGGCTTTCTGTCTTGTTCCATTGGTCCATAGTTCTTTTTGTTTTTGTATTTTTGCCAATATACTCTCTTGATGACTATAGCTTTGTAGTATAGTCTGAAGTCAGGAATGTTGATTCCTCCAGCCCCATTTTTCTTTCTCATGATTGCTTTGGCTTTTCGGGGTCTTTTGTTTTTACATATGAATTGTGAACTTTTTGTCCTAGTTTTGTGAAAAATGCCATTGATAATTTGATAGGGATTTCTTTAAATCTGTAGATTGCCTTGGATAGTATAGTCATTTTCAGAATATTGACTCTTCTGACCCAAGAACATGGTGTATCTCTCCGTCTGTTTGTGTTGTCTTTGATTTATTTCTCCAGTGTCTTGCAATGTTCTGTCTATAGTTCTTTTGTCTACTTAGGTAGGTTTATTTCTAGGCATTTTATTCTTTTTGTTGCAATGGTGAATGGGATTGATTCCTTAATTTCTCTTTCTGATGTTTCATTGTTAGTATATAGGAATGCAAGGGACTTCTAAGCATTGATTTTGTAGCCTGAAGCTTTACCAAATTCATTGATTAATTCTAGGACTTTTCTGATAGTATCTTTAGAGTTTTTCTATGTGTAGTGTCATGTCATCTACAAACAGTAAAAGCTTTACTTCTTCTTTTCCAATATCGATTCCTTTTAATTTCTTTTTCTTCTCTGATTGCCGTGGCTAGGACTTCCAAAACTATGTTGAATAATAGTGGTGAGAGTGGGCAGTCTTGTCTTGTTCCTAATCTTATATCCCTTTATTTTTAATCTGTGTTAGTTTATATTTTTAAAATGGATTTCTTATAGACACCATATACTTGAGTCTTGTTTATCACATGCTGTTGAAGTCTCTGCATTTTAATTGGTATCTAGATCATTCACATCTAAAGTGATAACTGATGTAGTTGGATTACTCTCTGCCATGTTTGTAACTATTTTCTATTCACTGTGCTTTTTTTTGCTTCTATTTTTCTTCTATCTTTTCTGTCTTCTCTGGTTTTAATTGAGCACTATATGATTTCATTTTACCTCCTCTCAGAATCTTATTTATACTTCTTAAGTAAACAGCTTTGGTTGTCCTGTCTTGTCAGCATCAGTGTGGTAAGGAGGAAGACGCTGCATCTGTGCTCTGAGGCTTGTGTTTTCTCTGTTTCTTGTCCTCTTGATGATAAGGACTCAGAGAGGAGTGGGAACCAGGAGAGAGACTAAAAGCGGAGGATGAGAAAATGATGTCTCCCGTATAAACATGTTCAGTTGCCTTAAGGTTTGCAATTTGAATTTTCAGTGAATGTAAGTCCACCTTCAAGCACCACTTTTCCCCCTTACAGATAGTGTATGCACCTCATGACAAATTATTCCTAATACCTCCCTCGTGTTATTTATTTCCTTTACTGATACACTATTCATTCCCAATACATCGTTACTACTGTTACTTTAAACAGAGTTCTATCGTTTAGAGCAATTAAATATGAAAAATAAAGGATTTCATTTTACCTTAGTTTATTCTTCCTCCAATGCTCTTCCTTTTATAGACAGACTCAAATTTTGAACCTGTATCAATTCCTTTCTCCTTTAAAGAATGTATGTGAATTGACTTCCCTGGTAGCTCAGATGGTAAAGAACCTGCCTGCAATGCAAGAGACCCAGGTTCAATCCCGGGTCAGGAAGATCCCCTGGAGAAGGGAATGGTTACCCACTCCAGTATTCTCGTCTGGAGAATTCCATGGACAGAGGAGCCTGGTGGGCTATAGTCCACGAGGTCCCAAAGAATCGGACACGACTGAGTGACTAATACACGCATACTGTATTTCATCATACTTTACTTAAAAGATCAAGTCCAGCTCCTATGTATGAGTAGTATGGGGTGGTATTTAGGACAGATCTAAACCACCCCATGGAGTGGACTGTTGAGAATCTAAGGAAAGGAGTAAGTACTTAGTGTATTGCAGCTGTTGTTCTGTTGCTAAGTCCTGTCTGACTCTTTGTGACCCCATGGACGGCAGCACACACACCAAGCTTCCCTGTCCTTCACTCTCTCCCGGAGTTTGCTCAAACTTATGTCCATTGTGTCCATCCAACCATCTCATCCTCTGTCACCCTCTTCTCCTTCTGCCTTCAATCTTTCCCAGCATCAGGGTCTTTTCCAATGAGTCAGCTCTTCACATCAGGTGACCAAAGTATTACTGTATTGAGTTCCTGCTGTTGCTTCAAGTGAAGAATGGTTCACACAGTGAGTATTTCTGCATGACTCTCAAATGTATCTGTGCTAAAGAAATGTTTATAGGATGTTGACACCATGGAACTCATCTTGTTTTCCATGTAAGGAAACTCCACCTTAGAGATGGTGTTGGCATAAGTTCAGAAACTACTTAAACTGAAAGAAATTCATGGGAGCAAATAATACACTTTGTTCTGAGATTCTGAATCAGTCCACCTAATTTTAATTATTATCCTGCAATGAATGAATTAAAACCATCTGATTTAGTCATGTTTGTAAAATGCTCTTTCTTTGAATGTTTTGATTGATTCTTTTTATAATCACTGGGTAATAAACTCCCTCTTTCAAAGTTTAAATGTCAAACATGAAGTCAAATGAGTAATGTAAAAAGTCTGACGTATACAAGAGCCGTGTGTGACATTCGGAAACGTCTTATTAGGCTTCCCTCGGGGGGCTCCTGCCCTGAGAGGCGAGGGATGGTTTCAATTATCTGCTGAAGAGCTCTGGTCTATAAAATATCAAACTATGATGAAATGGAAGGACTAATCTGCAGCAGCGACTCACACAGCCCTGCTTGTCAAGATGAAAGGCCGAGCATGAGTCATGAAGCAGGGGAGATGTGGTCACAGCTCCTCGGCGCGGCAATGTTGTCTGCAAGGCCAATTGCTCAACGGGACGGCCCCTTCGCCCCGGCCGGAGAGGCCCTGGGTCACATGTGGGGTCAGGGCCGCGGGGCAGAGAGGCGCCGCCAGTGTCCTGTGGGGACGGCAGCCCCCAGCTCGTGGAGCCCGCCCTGCTGGGGGCCCATGCGAGGCTTCATCTGTGTCAGCGGCAGCGAGTGGACGCCAGCCGGGGGCAGCCAGCCACCTCCTGGCGGGTGCCGCCTTCCAGCATCGGGAGATCTTAGGAGATGGAGAACGAACGGGGCTGCTTTAACTCAGGCTTTTGGGGGGAAATGCTTAAATAAGGGAGGGGACACGCTGTGGAAGGTCGGGGAGACCCAATCCAGGCGACGCAGGGAGCTCCGGCTTTCCATCCCCACCCCCACCCCCAACAGCGAGGACAGAGAAAGGATAGGTGATGACACAGCATGGAACAGAGGAAGCCGCCAGTCAAGCTTTGTTAATCGGTGCTTTTTGTTGAGTGGAGTTGATTCACAGTGTTGTCTTAATGAGTCCCTTCTGCAGAGGGACCCAGTTACGCTCTGTTGAGCCTTCTTCCCACTATGGCTTCTCATAGGATGCTGAGGATAGTTCTCCAAGCGGGACAGGAAGAGCCTGTGGCTCATCCGTTCCACACGTAAGAGCCTGTGTCTGCCGGCCCCCACCTCCACTCCATCCTGCCCTGCTCCCCTGCCCCTTGGCCACCCGGCTCTTCTATGTTTCATAGATAAGCTCATCTGTGTCACGCTTTAGATTCCGTATATCACATATACGCGATGGCATGTGGTCTTAGAGCCAGGCTCAGAGTTTTCAGAACCAGACCTGGTCCCAGGAGAGGCCCCACTGCGGGTGAGCAGGTGATACAGGGACCTGGGGGCCTGGCATCAGGCCACCCACAGGGCCGGTGGGCAGATGAGGGGTGCGTGCGGAGCGCAGGCTGCGCCTCCCGCCGAGGGAGCGCCTCCTCTGAACGCCGCCCAGAGTCGGAAGGGCCCGCACACCCTTCTTCTCACACTCGGTCTCCAGTGGTCACCCCAGCAGGTGTCACGGTAAGTGACTCCCAGGACGCTCCTCGTGGCAGTGTCAGAAGCCACCAGCCCTGATTTGAGTAAATGCATGGTGGTCGCGGCGTAGAAGGAGCTGCCATGTAGCTGAAACATGGAGTCACAAGGGGCCGGGAGGACAGTGATGTGACCCCTGAACCCAGTGAGTCCTTGAGGTACAGGAGGGGCCCTGAAAGGGGAGCAGATGCCCTCCAGGGGAACAGGGGGACACGCTTTGGGTATTGGAAGCCGTGATGCTGAGGGGAAGGGTCCCCCGTGGCATCCGGGGCAGGAATAGACCAACGACTCTTCTCTCAGTCACCCGAGCAAGCAAGCAGCTTCTTCCCCATGAGGGACCACAGCCTTGGGACCAGGGGGTGTCCCGTGAGTGAGAGAAGGGCCCTCTCCTCAGTCCTGGGGCCAGGGACTTGAGTCCCAGAGGAGTCAACTGTGAGCTGAGTTTCCAAGGATGACAGTGGTAACTGGTGGGTGAGCCTGGGGGAGGGACAGGAGCTCTGGAGAGAGGAAACACGCACGCAAAATGCCGAGACTGACCCTGGAGGGCGTGCTGCCAAGCTGATGCGCTGGCGGCAAAGGTGGCAGGTGCGTAAACGCTTTCTTAGGAAGCTGGGCTCATTTGCTGGCTGACGAACAGCTGTTCCAGGTGTGAAGAGTTGAAAGAGACAGGTCTGCTTTGAACGAGACCAGTTTTAGAACCAACGTGAACTCTGGTGTCTGTGTGGGTGGGGCCGACTTGGAAACGGTGAGACCCTGCAGAGTGAGGTTGTAAGCCCATCTCCGCTCCCGACGCCCTGCTCTTCACCTGTTGTCATTGGTCGGTCCCTCAGCCATGTCCAATTCTGTGACCCCACGGACTGTGGCACACCAGGCTTCCCTGCCCTTCACTATCACTCGGAGCTTGCTCAAACCCAGGTCCATTGAGTCGCTGAGGCCATTCAACCATCTCATCCTCTGTCTTCCCCTTCTCCTCCTGCCTTCAATCTTTCCCAGCATCAGGGTCTTTTCCAACGAGTCAGTTGTTCTCATCAGGTGAACAAAGTTTTGGAGCTTCAGTATCAGTCCTTCCAATGAATATTCAGAGTTGATTTCCTTTAGGATTGACTGGTTTGATCTCCTTATAGTCCAAGGGACTCTCAAGAGTCTTCTCCAGCACCACACAGGGAAGGCATCCATTCTTAGGCGCTCAAGCTTCTTTATGGTCCAACTCTCACATCCATTCATGACTACTGGAAAAACCATAGCTTTGACTAGACGGACCTTTGTTGACAAAGTGATGTCTCTGCTTTTTAATATGCTGTCTAGGTTGGTCACAGCTTTTCTTCCAAGGAGCAAGCGTCTTTTAGTTTCATGGCTGCAGTCACCATCTGCAATGATTCTGGAACCCAGAAAAATAAAGTCTGTCTCTGTTTCCACTTTTCCCCCATTTATTTGCTGTGAAGTGATGGGATTGGATGCCACAATCTTAGTGTTTTGAATGTTGAGTTGTAAGCCAGTTTTTCACCCTCGTTATTCACAGAGTCACCTGGAGCTACTCCCCGTCACTCACGGGTGCCTGGCAGCTGGACACTGACGGAGGCTCTCCTGCTCTCCTTTCAGGGCCTGTGTAGCCTCATGAGTTACTTCGAGGCATGTGGGTCTCATGCATGGTTGTGATTACTTCGGCCCCAGAGTCTGAGATTTGTGGGGAGACAGATCTGTACGTGACAGTGAATTTGTATCTGCCCAGCTGTGTGGTCTTATTCATTGGGCTAATCTCTTGGAATTTTGGTTTTCTTATCTATAAAGTTTGAATAATAACACTCAGTCCTCAGATTGTTGGGAGAGTACAGTCTGTGGAAAGCATCGGCAGTGCTGAGAGAGGAGCGGCCCTCTCGGGGATTCAGAGGACAAGGTCGTGGGTCAGAGACTCTTTGGAGTCAGAGCTGTTGGACGATGAGAAACTCCTGCTGCTGGAGGGGTCCCGGGGGGTGGAGGAGGCCTGGGGGAGGATGGTGGCTGGGGTTTTTTTCTGAGGTGAATCCCAGGCACTAGGAAACATCTGGTTAAGAGCATTTGGTCTGTGCCCGGAAATGCAGAGTTCAGAAGAGTCTGGGTCTGGATCTGTAAGCCTGGAAGAGTATGAGTGAGGCTGAGATCATGGGAACAGGAGACTTTTTGGGAGGGGGAGGGAGTGAGAAGGAGCAGGCTGAGGACAGACCCCGGGGACCCAGGCACGTGACCGCAGTGGGCGGGGAGCCATTGCCGGGCTGGGGCAAGGACCCCCGGGGCGGGGCTGTCCGTGCGCCACCCCCAGCCCCGAGTCCATCCCCCGCCTTGGTCCCCCCGCCAAGTTAAATGGGATGCAGTGATGGTGGGGAATTTGCTGTCCTTGTGGTTGTCTTGGGATTGGCTCACGTCCAACAGGCTCTGGTTAGAGACACAGCGCCGTGGCCTGGAGAATCCAAACTGTTCACACCACTGGCCATTCAGTTGTATCTGTTTCTTGCTTTAGGTAATCGATAGGTATCCGGTGGGCATCCTGGAGAATTCCGTGGACTGTTTGGCCAGTCTGTGGGGCCGCAGAGAGTCGAACAGGACTGAGCGACTTTCACTCTCACTTTAGGTATTCGAGGAAACGGCCGTGATTGCATGAATTGAGTGCTCCAGCGTCCACGCTGTCCGGTCAGCAGCATCCTCACGCTGTTGCATCGTCAGTAAATTGGTGTGTCTTGTGCTTCTCTTTGCCATTGTCTTCTTTCTGTTGCAGCACGGTGATCTGAGAATCCTGAGCAGAAGTTTGAACGTCACCCAGCTTTCCCACGGCCCGCATCAAGTGAACGGTGCTGGCCAGACGGGGAGGTAGCACCTTGAAAACTGAAGGGGCTGATCCAGCTTCTAGAAATGGTGTGGGAGGTCACCTCTGGGGCGTCGAGGTGATCAGCCCGGGGTGAAGCTGCGGGGAAGAAGCAGAACTCCGTCTCCTGGTCCGTGGAGACGATGCTCTCCGTGGGAGTCCTCCCACAGATCTGCGTGTTCCCGCCGGCATCCGGGGATGAGGAAGGCCCTTCTCGCTCTGAGCCCGAGAGGAGGCCGCCATCAGCCACCCGCTCCCAGAACGCCCCTCGGCAGCCAGAGCAGGGGCAGAGCCGGGGTCACAGGGCATGTGTGCGCATGTGTGTACAGACACGGGCACGTGTGCGGCGCACGTGCCTCCCCCGGCTTGCTGGCGTCAAAGCCGGTATCAGAGCGGAACCCGGCTGGCAGGCCCGCACCCAGTCCTCCCGCACCGCGTTCTCCTAAACTGCTCTCGAAAGCCCCTCTTGCCAGCCCTGCAAGCGACAAACAGGCGCCCCCCACCCAGTTCCGCTGTCCAGCCCCCTTCCCCAGGCCCACCATGAGCACCCCCCGCCAAGTGCCCCGAGCCGGGCAGCCCCAGCCCGTGTCCCGCTCAGCGTGGCCCATCTCTGAGGCTCTGCTCACAGGCAGAGCGCATCCCCCCACATGGCCTGTCCTCTCATCGCCACCCCAAGATGTGTGCCTCCTAGGGCTAGGCGCTGGCCCAACCCGGAGTGTCTGTGGTAGTGTGGAGGCTGAAGCAACCACGTTTTCATTCTTTCCAGGCATAGTTGGGGGACGGTCTGAAAAAACTGGCCAGTGCACACAGGTATCCTCACAGATCATACAGGTACAAAGGACGGATATGCCTGTGGCGTCATTTAATGTGCAAAACAAACCTCGACAGTGTGATCAAAAGTCAAGACGTCACTTTGCTGACAAAGGTCCGCAGAGTCAAAGCTGTGGTTTTTCCAGTAGTCGTGTATGGTTTAAAGAATTGGACCATAAAGAAGGCTGAGCACCAAAGAATTGATGCTTTCAAACTGTGGTGCTGGAGAAGACTCTTGAGAGTCCCTTGGACTGCAAGGAGGCCAAACCAGTCCATCCTAAAGGAAATGAACCCTGAATATTCATTGGAAGGCCTGATGCTGAAACTGAAACTCCAATATTTTGGCCATGTGATGCAAAGAGCTGACTCACTGGAGAAGACCCTGATGCTGGGAAAGACTGCGGGCGGGAAGAGAGGGGACGACAGAGGACGAGACGGCTGGGTGGCATCACTCACTCAGTGGACCTGAGTTTGAGCGAGCTCTGGGAGAGAGTGAAGGACAGGGAAGCCTGGTGTGCTGCAGTCCGCGGGCTTACAAAGAGTCGGACGTAACTGGGCAACTGGACAAGAACAGCTACCATTTGTGTACAATAGACCTCCTACTGGTGCACTTACCTGCGCTCGCTTTGAGCAGTTACGCTCAGATATGGGGCAGGGCTTCAGGCATTCCACAGGCTGCAGCAGGGGCGTCTCTCTAGCAACCATGCCCCCCTGTCCCGCAACCCTCAGAAGCAGGCTCTATCCTCTGCATTTGCTCCCTGACCCCTGGAATCCGCGGTCCCGGGCTGTCTGCTTCTAAGGCACTTGGGGGGAAGGTGGCTTAACCCAGGAAGCAGCTTCTGTGTTTGGATGAATGAGATAACAGACGAAATAATCGAACACCAGGAAAGCTTACCTGATTCAGAACTAGGCTCCCAGATCTTTGTCGGAACCTAGCGGGAAGTGTGGCACTCGCCCCTGTGGTCTGATGGCCAGGGCCTCAGCTGTGGTCCCACGGTGAGGCTCACACTCAGGGCCCAGCCACCCGGCACTCAGGGCCGGAGCCTGCAGAGAACACAGGCCTGTTCGTGTGTCTGGAGCCGGTAGACCAGGAAGACACACAAACGAAAGTGCTTCTTTTTATAGAATTTATCTTGCCTGTCTCTTGAATATGCTGTGCTGCGACCACGGAATATTTTTTCTGATGTTGTACCACTCCCTCTAGTCAAAAGAAAATGCCAGAAACACACGTTACATGTGAACGCTCTTGGCAGTGAAAACACGTGTTTGGAAAGGCTCGGAGGCACGCGGGCAAGTTGGGGTGAGCTGGTGGACGGCCAGCATTGTTAGGGCTGCTCATGTGGAAAGAAACGGCTGTAATGGGGCTCAGGGAGCCGGAGGGCTTGTCACCCACATGGGCTGCAGCCGCTTCAGGGCCTGGGAAACCCAAAGGCTGGAGGCGCAGGGAAGGGCTGGGGGGCGGGGCAGGGACGGGTCAGGACCCTGAGGGGACCACAGCCCAAGACTTCAGGGCCCTTAGAAGATAAGCCTGTGGAAACTGTGTTAAAGGTCTGAAACCGAGCCGTTAACGAGGGCCAGCTCTGTTCTGTGCTGTGTCTCTGCGGCACCTTGAGTCACAGGCGAGTCAGGATGGGATGAGTCACAGAGCTTCAAGCAGGCAGCCCTCTATCAGCAATCGGAATTCTCATCCCACACCTGTTGCCGCCTCCTGCCCGCAGCTCGGCCCCCTGTCTCAGCCCCATGCGCCCCCAGCCCCGCGAGGCGCTGGACACGCACTGGACCGGACACAAGGTCAGGAGGTCACGCGCAGACGCGTGTCTAGAGAACGCTGATCACATGCTTCTTAGCAGCGTCACTGATGTGTGTGACCGCGCTGGGATTCAGTGCAGATGTGTGCTGGAAATGTTCATTTTACAAAGGAGGACTGACTTATTTTGTGTCAAGTATAACTATATATCAAGTCATCATGTTGTACACTTTAAAAACCTTATGGCTTTGTCACTATACCTCAACAAAGGGCTTCCCTGGTAGCTCAGACGTAAAGAATCTGCCTGCAAGGTGGGACACCAAATTTCTATCCCTGGATCTGCAAGATCCCCTGGAGGAGGGCATGGCAACCCACTCCAGTATTCTTGCCTGGAGAACCTCATGGACGGAGGAACCTGGCGGGCTACAGTCCATGGAATCGCAGAGAGCTGGACACAACTGAGTAATAACACTTTCACTTTCATTGCACAATAAAGCTGAAAAAAGTGCTTTTGGTGACAAGGCAGTCATCGGATCCCCCTGTGGGGCCCAGCAGTGACCAGGCTCCTGTCCTTGGAAAGCAGAGAGTTACACTGGTCACACGTCATCCTGCGTCTGTTCTCAGGGGACTGACCTCGAAGGTGTGAGACCATGAGCTCATCGCTGAATTGTTCTCTCAGTCCATCTGGCCTGATGGGTCCCGGTGTATTTCTAGGAAGGAGCAGGGAGCAGCCTAGCTCCCTCTCCCTCAGGAAGTTACACATTGTAACCGAGCGTCACCTTTCCCTCAGCTTTAAAGATACTAATGGAACATGACTGGCTGAGGCCAAAGTCCCCATGGGAGGAGAGTGGAAGGAGAGTGAGGTGTTCCAGCATCTGTTCCCGCCGATCTCGCCTCCAACCTTGGACACGTTCTCCAGGGCCTGCACCTCCCAGGAGGGAGGGCCAGGCCTGGGGCCGCCTGGCCACAGAGGACCTTGCTCAGCAGCCCCGCCGGGATGGACAGGGATGAAAGGCCCATGGAGAGCAGGGCCCCGCTGGTGGCCACCTCCTGAGGCCCTGAAGCGTCTCTCTTGCTGCACTTTGAAGAGCTGGGGGCCAGGCAGCGCCGTTCTGAATCTGGCTGCTTCAAAGCCATGCACGGCATCAATCTTCGTCGCTGGCCTTTGGGAGAGGATGTGGCTGATGGGCCGTGGCCTTGCGCAAGAAAATACGGGGAATCCATTAAAGTTAATGTTGGTCTTTTTCCACTCCCCGCCTCACCCTGAGCAACATCCACACCCAAGTCTCGCCCTCTGGAAGGCGATTCAAAGGCCCTGGGCCACCCGCCTCTCTGTGACCGATGCCCCTGCTGCTCCAGAGTCCATGCCTCCCTGGTCCTTGGGAACAGAGGCCCCGAGAACTCTGTCAGACCTGACAAGGTAAACGCAGCCCCGAAGACGTGCCGGTCCCTGGAACCTGCAGCTGCCCCCTGATTTGGCAGAGTCATTGCAGGTGACTGAGACGAACACGACCCTGGATCGTCCGTGTGGGCCCCAGACACCCCTGCCGTGTCCTCAGGAGGGAGGTGGGGGATGATGATGGCCCAGAAGCAGAAGGGGAGCAACCACTGGGCTGGACGCTGGGCTGCGGGACGTGCGGTGGGAGGAGCTGAAGGGAGGGAGGGGGTTTCTGCAGCCCAGGAGCGAGGATGTGGATTTGGTCCAGCACTTCTGAGTTTAGACTTCCAACCCCCAGAGCAGGACGAGAAGGGAGCCGTGCCGTCTGAAGCCGCTGAGTCCGCGGTCAGTCGTCTCAGCAGTGCAGGAAGCCCACTCGGCGGCCGAGTGTCGGCAGAGAGTGGACGCTGCTCCTGAGCTCCTCGGGCCGCTCCCGTGGCTGTTGCGCTGGCTTCTGAGGCGGAGACGTCCCTGAGCGCACAGCGCTGGCTTCTGGGGTGTCTCCTGAAAGAGGGGGACGGCTGCGCCTCTGTTCTCCTTCCCACCAGCTTCTCTGGCACGACCCCTGGGCACGTCAGCCGTCTCCTCAAGGAGAAACCAGCAGCTTCTGCGTAAGCGAGTGCCGCTGGGCCTGCCCGTCAGTTTACTCCAGTCACAGGCAGAACGAGAAGTGATGCAGACAAGCCATCTGCTGACCCAGCTTCCCCAAAGGGCCCCCTGGGTTGATGAGGCCCCTGTTTCTTGCCCACTAAAACTGTCAGCATTGTAGGGTCATAAGCTGAACAATAGGAACAAAGTCTAATGCGGTTAATTTTCAATAAGGTGTGGTTGACTACGAGCTTTCTCTGGTTTACATTTGAAGAGGAAGCTCGTTTTGAATCAGATGTCCCTTCCAGGCTGTACGTGGCACGTTTGGGATCAACTCGGAGGAGAAAGAGCCAGGATGCCTGCCCTGTGATGCTCCATCCCTGTGGTTTCCGCAGGGGCTGGAAGTTTGAGCCGTGGGCCGACAGTCTCCTTTAGCTGCGCTTGGTTGCCGATTGTTCCCGCACTCACGCTCCTCTCTGACATCGACAGCAGGAGGCGCTTTTATTTTTCTTCAGGTCTGTGTGCACACACCGCAGCACGCCTCTCAGCACGACATTTCATGGAAACAAACGCAGTGATGTGACTGCTTCACTTGAGCGTCTTAGAAACACAGCAGCAGTAAGATTCATAAAGTCTAAGGTCACCAAACGGGATCTTCCTTCTGTTTACAGAGCAAAGCTTTCCGTTGCTTTTATGAGTTGGTGTCCAAACACTCTCTCTTTGTGAAGCACTGGGATGGGCTTACAAATGTGGGCGCCTGGCCGGTGACCCAGCACACGTCCTTCTTGCCTGGAGTGAGGGAAGATGAAAGCTGGCCCTTGGATGCCGCTGCAATGGAAAGTTTTTGAGAAACGCATCAGCAACAAAAGCAGCGTCTAATTATGTATCATCATCATTGTATGCTGAATAGCGCTCTTGCGATGCTTGTGAAAACAGGTTCTGTGGCCTGGCATTTCACGCTCCTGTCTGTAACTGGGCCAGGAGAAGACATGTCTTTCCCTTTTCTCAGCATGTTGGCACTGTCAGTTCCCAGTCCAGCCAAAACCTGGACGTGCAGAGAGCGGTGATGGAGAATAGCTATTTGAAAAAGGCTAGCATGTTTGAGAAGGAAATGGCACCCCACTCCAGTGTTCTCGCCTGGAGAATCCCAGGGGCGGGGGAGCCTGGTGGGCTGCCGTCTATGGGGTCGCACAGAGTCGGACACGACTGAAGCGACTTAGCAGCAGCAGTAGCAGCATGTTTGAAGCTGCACGGCGGCTGGCGTGCGCTTGGAAATGAACATTCAGCTCCAATCTTTGTATCAGGGTGGTTCCAACAGGTCTCATAGGCTGCCTTGCAGGAGGGTGACTGTACTGTCATCCCATCAGTGTCCTGTGGTCCCTCAGGGGACGTTTCCATGTTAATGGAATCCTATGAGCTGACCCAACTCAACCTTTCAGAAGTATACTGAAGAGGGGTGAAGTTTCCTAATCAAACTGGATATCTGAGTTTTCAATAGATTGAAGTTATTTAGAATTTTAAAATGAATACTATTCCTCTGAGATTCTGTGTCTTTGAAAGAAGTTTTAAACGTGTCTTTAGACATGGCACAAGGCTATCGTTGGCAGTGTGTGCTCTAATTCTCTGGCCTTGCATCACACCCTTGAGACTCCTACAGTGTGGCTCTGTGTCATTTCGAAGGACACTTAGCTTCCAATAATAAATAGAGTTTCTGACTTGAGATACACTGAGAGCTCATGTTTACTTTGCAAAGGTTCTGAGACTTCCTCTTTCATTTTAAATCAAGAAAATCCATCCAAGGATGTCAGTTCTGCTGTGAAATAACTGGGCTCTCGGCTGACAAACTGGGGTAAACAGCGGTTTGTCCTCCTGAGTGGGAGCATGTGACTCCGGAACACAGAGAATACTCAGTGTTCTTGTGTGTGAACGCGTGGATGAATGAACTGTTCTCTCTTAGACGGGATGTGGAAGTGAGATTGTGAAGGAAAGGCGTGGGCCGGCAAGTGATCCTGGAGCTGATCTTGGTGAGTGGGCGTCACCCCCTCAGTGCTGGGGGCTAACGCTTCTGCCCTGAGGATGACGAGGGGGCCCTAAACCCACAGAAATCGCAGGAGGGGAGACAAGCGTCACCTGACTCCACCAGCGGACTGGACGTCAGCCAGGGCAGGGCTTTCTGGTTGGCTCGGGGCTGCCATGAGTCCCCTTGTCCAAAGCCTGAAAGGGCGTCTCTCTGTGGGTGTGGATCCCACAGCCCGCTCCCCACCTGCGGGATCTTACCACCTCCACTGGCGCACCTCACAGGCTGCCAGAGTGTGGCCAGCCTGCCTGAAGGAGGGAAGGGGGTCGGGAGCGAGGTGGATGTCAGCGTGCGTCCCACGGGTGGAGGAGGAAGCCATGCCTGGACGTGGAACGCTCCGTGTCTCCGCTCTCGGGGTCCCGCCTGGAGATCATGGTGGATTCAGAGTCCTGGACTCTGACCCGCCTGCCTCTCGAGGCGGTAAGGTCAGAGTCAAGGAGAGGAGTGCTCCCTTTCCCCACAGAGGCTTGACTGGACCTCTAACTGTGCTCACACTCTGCTTCTCCGTCTCCTGGCTCAGAGCCACTCTGTCCTGGAACTCGGGGTCACACACAATGGGAAGTGCCCTGCTGTCTTGTGTCTTGCCTGGGTCCATCCTCCAAGGGTCAGTGGCAAGATTAGGGTAAGGCTGACACAGAGCCAGCATTCGCTGTAACTTTGGCTACTGATTATTCCCTATTATTGAAATGCCATTCTGCACAGGGGATCCAAATAGTGCACTTATTTTGGGCTGCACATGATATGCTTCAGGCATCCTGTTGAGAAGGGGGTGCCTGATGCTCCGCCCTCAGAGGGCTGGACACAGCTGCACCCCACTTTCATCCTGGACATTACCAAGTCCTGCTTTCCCATATTTAGGGGCCCGTGGAGGACTCTAACACTGTCTCTAGAAGAAACAAGCAAAGAAAACAAGCTCTCTCTTCTGATCATTAAATTCTCGACTTAGCAGTTTTCTGAACTACCCACTCTCATCCTTGTGTCTGTGTCATGGACCTGCCTTTCCACGAGGTCCATTTGGCAGGAATTGATGGTGAAGATCTTCTTATGGATGCAGATCGGGAAGGGAACAAAACCAGCATGGAATTAACAAGAGAAATTCTAGTGGCCGATGAAGTCACGGGAGATGCCGGTCCAGGAGGGTCAGCCTCGTTTCCATGAGCCAACAACGGAGTGTGCTCGTTCGGAGACTGCGTTTAAACCACGTGTGACTGCACCACGTGCCGCCCAGTGTACTTTAATATTAACTAAATATTTATTGAAAAATTGAGTATTAAACATTAACTACCATTAATTGAAAAATCTTATATGCTGAGTGTCTTCAGTTTTATATAAATTAT
This sequence comes from Moschus berezovskii, assembly GCF_049115385.1. Taxonomy (NCBI): domain Eukaryota; kingdom Metazoa; phylum Chordata; class Mammalia; order Artiodactyla; family Moschidae; genus Moschus; species Moschus berezovskii. Next base: position 110,286,530 of record NC_142469.1, on the reverse strand, counting down.
TTTATATAATCCTCAACTCTATTAGCTTGAGTTGTTATTTTATATGTATTGACTTGTTTCAATGCGTCTGAGGTGGTGTGACTTGGCTGAGGTCACCCTGCTGGTACAGAGGTCTGGGTGAACCCGCTTTCAGGGCTGCAGACTCTTAAACTTCCCAATGACACCACTCTTGTGTATTAATTAAGAAATAAAGAAAGACGTTTTGTCATTTGCAGCAACATGGGTGGACTTGGAGGGCATCATGCTAAGAGTCGAGTCAGAGCAGGAGAAATACTGCATGAGATCACTTATACATGGAATCTAAGCAATAAAACAACTAGTGAGCACAGCACGAAAGAGGCAGCCGTGAAGATACGGAAAAGAAGCCAGCGGTGCCCAGTGGGGAGAGGGGAGGGCGGAGCAGTGGGAGGGCAGGAGGCTGAGACGTACGAGCTACTGTGGGTAAAGTGAGTAAGCTACAAGCAAGCACCGTGCAGGGGAGGTAAGCAGCATGTTGAACTAACTATAGGTGGACGATGGCTTTTTAAAAATTGTGAATTACTGTATCATACATCTGAACATTATATAATACTGTAAATCAGCTATGCCTCATTTGAAAAAAAATTTTTTTTAAAGAAAAGGAAATAAAGAAAGAGAAATAATTGTCACTTTTCCTGTTTATCTGGCATGAAAACTTTAGCAGGAAGTTATATACCTACTAGCAGGATGCTGATTAGGAAAGGAAGTGTCTCAAAACTCAGAGATGCACCAGGCCTCTCACCCAACATGCATTTTGAGATAACATTGGCACAAGGTGGGTCATCCCAGGCCATAAAACGATTGACATGAATCTTGAAGAAGGCATAAAGATAGCCTAAAGAACAAACAATGTTGAGATGTCTTATGGGAAATAATTATGCAGAATGACGCCATTTCTGGTGATTTAAATGTCTGATGGAAGCCTATTCCTGGAGGTCTGTCTCATTAGAATTGGTGAGTTAGGGAGTGGGGTCACCATGTTTTGATTTAGCCTTAAGCTTGAGGTCATATGTGGTGCTGCGTTGTGCTGTGTGTTCAGTCATGTCTGACCCTTGTGACCCCATGAGCTGCAGCCCACCAGGCTCCTCTATCATTGGAATTTTATAGGCAAGAATACTAGTGTGGATTGCCACTTCCTCCTCTAGGGGATCTTCCCGACTCAGGGATCGAACCCATGTCTCTTGAGTCTCCTGTTTTGGCAGGAGGATTCTTTACCAACTGTGCCAGCTGGGAAGCCCCCTTGAGGTCACGTAGGAAGTTGCAAAAATAATTAGCCTAGAAAAAAAGTCAAACCATATGTTTTTTATTGCCTTTTGAGCGAATGGAAGCCAGTGTGAGGGTAACAGGCAGGGTGGCTAGGGGCCCAAATGGGGGAAACAGGCTGCAAGTGTCAGATGGTTTCTATCTCTCTTAAACAGCAAGAGGAAGCAAGCTACAAGTGTCAGATTTTTTCCCTTCTCTATACAAAATTAAAAGGTTTCTTTTAAAATTCTGTGCTACCATGATGACACCTTGTTCCATCTGAACTTAACTTTCTCAGACCTTGAGCTAACCAATGCATTTTTCTTATGGAAATGCTTGCTATAGCTATGTTAATGAGCTATGTATTTACCTGAGACTCTTTCTTCAAGTAGGTTCTGCCTAAGACTCAGAAAGGATAATAGCTCAACAAACCGGTATGTTTTACCTGTGGAAATGTTTTTCTTAAGCTGTGTTAGTGAGACAATATATTTGCTCAGAAATCTGCCTTTCTTCAAGATTCATGTTGATTGTTTGATGGCCTGGGATGACTCACCTTGTGCCAACGTTAGGAGGCCTGGTGCCAGGCTCTGAGTTTTGAGACATTTCCTTTCTCTAATTAGCAGCCTGCTAGTAGCTACATAACTTCCTGCTAAAAAATAGCAGGGACGCCCTTTCTAACCCCCTTCTGATGTCTATGTCAGAAGCCTTCTCTATCTCTTTTATACTTTGGTAAAACTTTATTACACAAAAGCTCTGAGTGATCAAGACCTGGCCCCGGATTGAATTCCTCTCCTCCAAAGGCCAAGAATCCCGGCATTGTTCACGGCTCAGCAACAACCTTTCACCAGGATGGTCTCACGTTGAACTGGCTGGAGAGCTAAGTCAGGGGTCAACGTGCGGAGACCCCTGGAAGTGCCGTTCACAGACACGTGCAGGGGTGAAAAGCCACAGAGGCACTGCCACCTGGGGCTTGCTTTACAGATTGAGGCATTGGTGGAGGTGTACACACTTGGTTAAACGTTGAATAATACGCCCCCCTTTCTGCTGTCTGCTGAGAACTTAAAGTACGGACACACTCACCTTGCAGGATCGATCAGGCTGGCTGCCCAGTGCCTCGGGGGTTCCCACACTGAGACGCAGAGTCAGTCTTTCCAAGCTCAGGCTTGTGGAAGGACTGGGTTTGGAGCCTACTTGCTGGAACCTTCAGAGCAGTGGGTGTAGCCTCTGGAAGCAGCAGGGTGAAGGAGGCCTGGAGGTTAAGACCTGCCTGTGGTCGGTTCGGCAAAGGGCACCTGCCAGCACCTCTCAGGGAGTCTCCGAGGGCTGCTCTCCATTTCTGCCCAGACCAAGGGCGATGCTCTGACCTCCAAATAAGGGCAGTCCTATGTCACTCTCGTGTGGCTGGAGGAGAGACCATCCAGCACCTGGTCCCCTCCTCCCCTGCACTGGGCTGTGGCTCCCCTCTGCTCCTTTTCAGCTTCCTCCCTGGTTCCGGCTCCTCCCACCCACTGGCTGCTGTTTCCCCCAGGTTTTGGCCCTTTTTTCTCAAGCCCCCTCCCCAAGGGGGAGCTGATAGTGGTGCCCTCTGCAGCCCTGGCCTCTTTTCTGAGCCCCTTGGCTCGTGTCTGAGGCCTGAGCCCCTCTGGAAGGACATCTAGTTCAGCACCCCATCCTTATTTATTTCCTGATTGAATCATCACTAGCCCGTCTGTCACCCATGGTGAAGGTTCTGACCATCTTGAGTTCTCAGACCTTGTCCAGCCTGTCCATCGCCACACACAGCTTCCCTTCCCCTGGCCTCTGCGTCCCAGCCTCCCGGGCACCTCTGCTCCATCTCAAGGAGGCCTCCACAGCCTTCTGCCTGGACTGAAACCGGGGACTGTGTCGTCTGGTTTCCTCCCTGACAGGTCAGTGCTCACATGGTAGCCTGTCTAAATGCAGAACTTCTCAGGGAGTCTGGTTAAAAACCACTGATGACTCTCACCCTTTGTTGGAAGAAGAATAAACTGGCCCATATTCTGCAAACGAGAATTTGGCCAACTTTGCAAAGTTAAAAATTCACCCACCCATTGAGCCAGTGTCCTGTGGCCATCCTGTCACTTGTGTGCGAAGGCCACCACTGGGGACAACCAGTGGGGACGTTCATAGCCACAGGCCTGGAAACACCCAACAAGCCCACGGCAGGGACACTGGCTAAAGGAGGAATCCCCCAGGGGGTGGGGTGTGTGGTCAGTGCAGGGACGCGGCAGCTGCTTCTGGGTGGGTTCAGGAAGGCCCCAGGGATACACCCCAGCAGACCCTGCCCCAAGCCCCTTGGTCCCCTGCTCTCCATCACCCGGCCCATGGCCTCCCCCACTTGCCAGCACCTGCTACTCCTGCCGGGGGTCCTCCCAGCCACTGGGCAAGACCACCTGCAGGCAAAGGGCTGGGGTGCCGGGCAGGACATCCCCTAGGCTGGCCCCAGGTGGCTGATGGAGAGGTGTGCCGAGCGGGCAGTTCCTTGCCCAAGTTCAAGACAGACTCGAGGGACCACTTGCGTCCTGGGACTCCTGCAGAACCAGGCTTAGACAGGCCCAGCTGCAGGGGCTGCACACCCCGTGGTCAGGCAGGGCCCTCAGTCGGAGGCCTCGTAGCTGGTTGAAAGCTTGGCCATTCCTCTCATGATGATTTCCCCTTCTAATTTTGCATCAGGCTTTGCACTTTGTGCAGCCAAGCCTGGCTCTGAGGAGCTCTGCGTGACGATGCGCCCGGCTGGCCTGGGTTCTTCCGTGACCAGCCCCACCCCAAGGCTCATCAGGCCCACCCACACATCACGATTCGAGCAAGCTGACCAAACTCATGGACACACATGTGCTTGTGTGCAAGTGTGTGACTGTGTGTTTGTTGTGTCACTCTGGGAGACACGCAGGACTCGGGGAGCAGTGCCGTGTCCTGGAAGATGAGCCGGTGATGGGTGGGGAGCTTAGGAGGCAGACGGGGCCTGAAGAGAGAGGCTTCCTCTTCTCAAAAGCATGGTTTGGGATTTGCTTTTAATTTTGTACCACATGCATTTGTTAGCTTTTGAAACAAACTGAAGACAATCAAAGCCGACAAGCAGAACGCAGAAGGCCGATATCGACGGGACTGCGGCTGAGCTCCTCGGAGCGCGAGCCCTGTGGTGTCCGGAAGGGCTGAATTCCGCAGCCGCCGCGCTGCGGCCTGATCACCCGCGCTCCGGGAGCCCGGGCCGCGCCCTCTGCTGAGGCCCATGCGCTTCCTTGTCTTTCTCGCTGCTCTTGCCATTCCTCCTCTCGGATGCCTCTCTTCTTGTCAGTCTGAGCGTCTTTTATGGGCTGTTCTGGTTGTGATGTCTTCGGAGCCATCCTGACTTAACCCTGCAAAAATTATTATTCTTTCTTGTCTAATTCCTTTTTTTAAAAAAATCTGATACTTCTGTCATGTATTTTTTTTAAGTTGATATGTTGTCTTTTTATCTTTATTCAGTTCAAGAGACTTTTTTTTTTGGCCATTGGCAGGCAGAATCTTATTGATAGTCCCTTGGCCAGAGGTTCAACCTGAACCCCCCTGCGATGGAAACATGGAGTCTTAACCACTGGGCTGCCAGGGACATCCCACCCTTGTCTAGTTCTTAGCCGCTTTCCCTCATAACTCTAGTACAACAGGTTTTCAGTAATATACTTTAAAACGCACATTTAAAAACACTTGAAATTCCCAGCTTCTAACAGCATCTCCTGACCATGCTGTGCTTAGTCACTTAGCTGTGTCCGACTCTCTGCAGCCCCATGGACTGTAGCCCAACAGGCTCCTCTGTTCATGGGATTCTCCAGCAAGAACATGGAAGTGTGTTGCTATGCCCTCCTCCAGGGGATCTCATGACCATAGTAGGTATTTATAACCAGTAAATGAATCCAATCTTAGGTTTTTACCTTCAGGGTCTTGAATATATGGACCAGAAGTGGGGAGCCTCCAGACCCATGGGATAGATGGAGATGCTATTGCTCCTTGGGAGCTGCGGTGGGGAGGTTGCACCTGTGCAAGGGCACCGCGGGGAGGACTGGCCTGGCTGTCCTGTTCCCACAGGTGAAGGTCATGGAGACGGCTGTGAACGTGTCACAAAAGATGCTGACGATATAAAATGCACTGATGGCTTCACCTACTTATTTTGTGTATCATCGTTTTGTATGTTTTTATTTTCTTTTATAAAAGAAGCACACTGTCTCTGAAAAGACCTATGTTCAGAGATTAACTTTGGTTTTGAGAAAATTAGATCAGAATAAATAAATGTTAATCTGAACAACTTTCAGTCAGTGTTAACTATTAAAATCAGTTTTGAAATATGGTCAGAATTACATATAAAAATATGAACAGCAAAATGACCAAAAGGAGATATTCTTAAATCTCTGCAATAAGGAGACAACAAAGATTATCTCTGAATGGTGGGGAGGCACTGATTCATCCATTTTAAATTATTTCTCCTATTTCCCCATTTTTCTATGGTACCCGTTATGCAATGGAAAAATCTGAAAATCAGAGAATTGAGACATTGTTCCTGGGGTTGCCTTCGGTAGCCCTAATCTTTTTAAAAAGGATGATTTTTAGCAGCTTTGAATATCCAGGTATCTTGCAATATTTAGCCAATTGTGCTAGTCACTTTTCTAAGGTTTTCATGCCCGACAGATCTGACTGCTTTGCGTCATCTGACCAACAATTCAGATCAATCTCCTTCATGCCTTTGCCCAGGGTCTGTGTGGGTTGACTAAGCAGTGGGGACAGGGGCCCTCTGGTCTATGAAGCTCCCACGGTGGAGTGGCTACTGTCCACCATTCTTCCCGTCCAGATTGGAAATGTGAGTCTGGTTATGCTACGTGTGTCTGTAACAATGTCTAGGAAGAGGGAGGGGTGAGTTTCCCACCGTGCTGACACTGGCTTGGCCGTGGGACTTGCTTTGGCCCCAGAATAGGGGCAGAAGTGACTGTGGCTTGTTCAGATGAGCTTGAGGGGATGGTGTGTCCCTGGCAGGTGTGGGTCCCAGGAGACGGGAAGAGAGTGGAGCAGATCCACACCCCAGCCCCTTCCGGGTATCAAACCCAGCTGGGCCCACCTGAGACCTGAAGAGGATCCACGCTGTGGTTGGTAAGCCCCTGGGAGTTTGAGGTTGACCAGCAGCCGCTTCCTCACGTGCACCACACCACTAAAAATAATAGCTATTCAACCAGACCTGTGTGTGTGTTAGTAGCTCAGTCGTGTCCGACACCTTGTGACCCCATGGACTGCAGCACACCAGGCTTCCTTGTCCTTCACCGTCTCCTGGAGTTTGCTCAAACTCATGTCCATTGAGAGGGCTGGTTGCCATCCAAACATCTCATCCTCTGTCGTCCCCTTCTCCTCCTGCCCTCAATCTTTCCCAGCATCAGGGTCTTTTCCAATGAGTTGCCTCTTCACATCAGGTGACCAAAATATTGGAACTTCAACTTTAGTATCCATCCTTCCAATGAGTGGGCTTCCCTGGTGGCTCAGATGGTAAAGAATTCACCTGCAAAGTGGGAGACCTGTGTTGGATCCCTAAGTTGGGAAGATCCCCTGGAAAAGGGACTGACTACCCACTTCTGACCTGGTATTCTGACCTGGAGAATTCCATGGACGGTATAGGCCACGGGGTTGCAAAGAATCAGACACGATTGAGCAACTTTCACTTTCACTTTGTCTAATGAATATCCAGGGTTGACTTCCTTTAGGATCGACAGGTTTGATCTTCTTGCAGTCCAAGGGACTCTCAAGAGTCTTCTCCTTTACCACAATTGGAAAGCATCAGTTCTTTGGCACTCAGCCTTCTTAGAGTTATGAATAACAATCCTATCTTATAATTATTTTTTGGAGTAAAATTAAACAGGATATTAGAAGACAACATTGCAGTTTCTTTGACAGGCCTTATAGAACTCACATTTCCCAAAGAAGTCATAACTGTTCCACCACGTGGTTTCCCTGGAGAGTCCTCTGATGCAGGAAGTGTGGGGACGCAGGCAGACCTCACCCGCTAAACGGCAGTGTTGACTCAAATGCTGAGAGTGACATTGCTCTTATATAAACACAATTACAATTAAAGCTCTTTTAATTCAGAAATAGGCGTCACAGTGTCTTGAGTTTGGTGAGTTCTGTTAATGTTAGCCACCTCCCACAATCCCTGTGTTAGTGATACAGGGTCAACATCAGCCAGACTGCCCGCTGGTTGAATCTGTTGGGCAACCCAGAAGTGAGGCGGATCATGCTGGTACTCAGGGGAAAGTATCTGCTTCTAACCTGCACACATTGAGTAGAAAGCTAGGGACCAGTCTGGCAAGAGTGAAGGAAACATTGGCATGGTCTCCTTCTGTTGCCTCGTGCTGTTTTTCATCATAAAATTCTGGATAAATGCACCGAGTTGGGAAACCTGGAACTGCAATAGAAAGGGGAGCTTGCCTGCCACTGGTGTCATTTCAGCGACGAGGATTTGAGCACTGGGGTGTGTGTCTCTTACGGGGTTATCCGGGGCACTCAGGGTACCCCCCACCCCGCTGCTTTTTCCCCCATGTCTGGCCCGGCATCCACACATAGATGGGGGTGTGATCACAGGTTAGCCTCAGCCGACGATGAAAGCCTGCATGACCAGATCCTGGAGAGAATCCTGGAAGGTAAGGTGCTTGCAGCAGTGAGTTGGGAGGGCGTAATAATAGGTAAGGGGAAGATTGCACTACTAGAGGAAACGTTTATTCAACCAATGAACCACGTTCACCCAACTGATCGTGACATGCACGTTGGGGAAACCACAACCACACTCTAGATCGAGGTGTTAGATCACACCGAGTGTGATCATGCAAATGTCTGCAGATCCACTCTTCCTGCTCACTGGCTCCCATGACAACACCTTTTAGAAGCAGGACTTTGCCTTTTAGATACAGGCAATCTGAAAGAGATGGTAAACTCCAAGACCATCGCAGCAGTGATGCTTCCGCTGGCCCCGCCCAACAAGGAGAGTCACACCCTCACCATCACGGTCACCCCTATCGGCTACTGGGGATCAGACCTCGTCCAGAATTTAGTGCTAGATGTATTGTCCCATCAATTTTCAGGATGACCTGATGAGCTAGATACTGTATGGCTCTTTCTAGTGAGGGAGCAGAGACTCTGAGAGGTTACAGTTCCACCCAGTAACGTCAGTCTGAAGGCAGAAGCACTCCCATTCGTCCTCACTGGGCTAACCCTTACCGGGCGGCAGTGGGGAGGGCGGGGCGGTGCAGCTTGAAGGTGGTGTGTCCTCACTGTGTTCGTAACCCCCGTCAGTTTGTTAAATGCTCGCAGGCTTCACTCCATGCAGGCTGGATTGCCGTGGTCACGGAGATACCTGTGCTCTGTTTAAAGCTGGGAATGTATTTGTGGACTCAAAACCCTCTTACAAATCAGGCACACAGACTTGCTGTTTGGCAATATACTCAGTGTATTTTTTTTTTTTGTCTTTTTATGTTTTATTTTATTTTTTTATATATGTAATTTATTTTTTTTTAAATTTTTTTTAATTGAGGCTTTTAATTAATGTTTGACAGAGCTGATTCAAGTTGAACAGACTAAATTTCTTTAAACAAACTTACTTATACTCCGGAGTCCTTTAAAAACTTAATAACATTTATACATTGAAGGTATTTGATTTTCTTGTAACTAGCACTCCAAATGCAACAAGCATTTGAAGCAACAAGCATTTGACCCAACAAGTAAAACTTTCTATAGTTCATAACTTTTATAAATAAAATAAATTAAATGTACAGTGAATAAGTTCTCTGAAATATTTCAATATTTCTGCAGGTTTAGTAACATCGTAAAATACATTTCAACTAAAATTCACAAATCTAAAAGCCTGTTAGGCATTTTTAGGCGTTTTAAGTTGGAAATGAAGGCCAATGTTACATCGTAATATGCCAATTACAAATAGTACTTCAAATAGCAAATACTACAGTTTGTCCCAAACTTTAAAAACTATTCATGAACTCAACACTGAACTATTGATGGCTACGAGAATTGTTTCCTAGCCTTTTTGAAAATTTCAACCCATTTACGTTTAAGGTAATTATTGATAAGTACGATCCCGTAGCCATTTTCTTTATTGCTTTGGGTTCAAGTTTATACACTCTTTCTGTGTTTCCTGTCTATAGAAGATCCTTTAGCATTTGTTGGAGAGCTGGTTTGGTGATGTTGAATTCCCTCAGCTTTTGCTTGTCTGTAAAGCTTTTGATTTCTCCTTCATATTTGAATGAGATCCTTGCTGGGTATAGTAATCTGGGCTGTAGGGTATTTTCTTTCATCACTTTAAGTATGTCTTGCCACTCCCTTCTGGCCTGAAGAGTTTCTGTTGAAAGATCAGCTGTTATCCTTATGGGAATCCCCTTATGTGTTATTTGCTGCTTTTTCCTTGCTGCTTTTAAGATTTGTTCTTTGTGTTTGATCTTTGTTAATTTGATTAATATGTGTCTTGGAGTATTTCGCCTTGGGTTTATCCTGTTGGGGACTCTCTGGGTTTCTTGGACTTGGGTGATTATTTCTTTCCCCATTTTAGGGAAGTTTTCAACTATTATCTCCTCAAGTATTCTCTCATGGTCTTTCTTTTTGTCTTCTTCTTCTGGGACTCCTATGATTCGAATGTTGGAGCATTTAACATTGTCCCAGAGGTCTCTAATATTGTCCTCATTTCTTTTAATTCGTTTTTCTTTTTTCCTCTCTGTTTCATTTATTTCTACAATTCTATCTTCTAGTTCGCTTATCCTGTCTTCTGCCTCTGTTATTCTACTGTTTGTTCCCTCCAGAGTGTTTCTGATCTCATCTATTGCATTATTCATTGTATATTGACTCTTTTTTATTTCTTCTAAGTCCTTATTAAATCTTTCTTCCATCTTCTCAATCCTTTTCTCCAGGTTATTTATCTGTAACTCCATTTTGCTTTCAAGATTTTGAATCATTTTCACCATCAAAATTCGAAATTCTTTATCAGGTAAATTCCCTATATCTTCTTCTTTTGTTTGTGTTGGTGGGCAATTATCTTGTTCCTTTACTTGCTGGGTATTTCTCTGCCTCTTCATCTTGCTTATATTGCTTTGCTTGGGGTGGCCTTTCCCTCTTCTTGCAGTTTGTGGAGTTCTCTTTATTATGTAGTTTCTTCGCTGTGTGTGGGGTTGGACGGGTGACTTGTCCGGGTTCCCTGGTTAGGGAAGCATGTGTCGGTGTTCTGGTGGGTGGAGCTGGATTTCTTCTCTCTCCTTTAGAAGACAATAGGCTGCTTTTCTGGGAGCCCGATGTCCTCTGCCAGTATTCAGAAGTTGTTTTGTGGACTTTACTCCGCGTTCAAATGTTCTTTTGATGAATTTATGGGGGAGAGAGTGGTCTCGCCGTCCTATCCCTCCGCCATCTTGCTCCCTCCTCCCCAGAACACTGGATTCTTATATTCCACTTGGTCGTGGAGTATCTCTTCCCAGCTGCTCCAGCAAGGCGCAGCCGCTGTACCCCACCCTGGACGAGGGGCATCTCCTCAAGGTCGCCCCTCCTGCTTTGAATGTGGATCAGCTCCTCTCGGCCCTCCGGTGCCCAAGCAGCCACTTCCTCCTGGACGTGGCACAGCTCCTCTCGGCCACCTCCCCAACCCTGGGCGCAGGGTAGCTCATCTCAGCCACGATTCTGCACGTGGTCGGTTGCGCCGTCTCCCGCGCCTGCGCCGCCGGAGCCGGGCGTCTCAATATACTCAGTGTATTAATGGGCTTCCCTGGTGGTTCAGCTGGTAAAGAATCTGACTGCCATGTGGGAGACCTGAGTTCGATCCCTCGGTTGGGAAGATCCCCTGGAGAAGGGAAAGGCTACCCACTCCAGTATTCTGGCCTGGAGAATTCCAGACTGTGTAGTCCATGGGGTCGCAAACAGTGGATGCGACTGAGCGACTTTTACTCACGGTGAAAAGCAGACTTATGTGATACAGGGTGAATGAAAATGTGACTTTCATTCTCACAATGTATTAGTATTTTACTGTTGGACACTAAGTGTCCTGAACAGGCGTCTCATCCCATTCAAATGTTTATGAGCGTATTTATGACCATCTTAACAGAGACATCTAAATAAATGTACAGTGTGCTAATTTAGGGCGTTAGGTACTATATGGTGACCTCAAGGGCACTAAGTCAGACAGAGAAAAACAAATCCTGTATGATCGCACTTAGAGACGAAATCTCAAAAATAAAAGAAACTGAGGTCAGATTGTCTGTGGTCCCAGAGGAGTCTCAGGGAGTGGGGGTGGGAGATCTAGATGACAGTCGGCAAAAGGGACAGGGTTCCACTTATATGAGTCCGAGCAGCACGGCGACCGGAGCAACACTGCTGTTTCGTGTATGTGAATGTTCCTAAAGAAAGTGTATCCTAAAATTTCTCATTACTGGGGAAGAAACTTTTTTTTTAAATTTCCTTGAGATGAAAGATATTAACTGAGCTTGCTGTGGTAACCATTTCCCAAAACATATATCAGTTCAGTCAGTTCGGTTCAGTCGCTCAGTCGTGTCCAACTCTTTGTGACACCATGAATCACAGCACACCAGGCCTCCCTGTCCATCACCAACTCCCGGAGTTCACTCAAACTCATGTCCATCTAGTCGGTGATGCCATCCAGCCATCTCATTCTCTGTCGTCCCCGTCTCCTCCTACCCCCAATCCCTCCTAGCATCAGAGTCTTTTCCAGTGAGTCAACTCGTCGCATGAGGTGGCCAAAGTATTGGAGTTTTAGCTTTAGCATCAGTCCCTCCAATGAACACCCAGGATTGATCTCCTTTAGAATGGACTGGTTGGATCTCCTTGCAGTCCAAGGGACTCTCAAGAGTCTTCTCCAACACCACAGTTCAAAAGCATCAATTCTTCGGCGATCAGCTTTCTTCACAGTCCAACTCTCACATCCATACGTGACCACGGGAAAAACCATTGCCTTGACTAGACGGACCTTGGTTGGCAAAGTAATGTCTCTGCTTTTTAATATGCTATCTAGATTGGTCATAACTTTCCTTCCAAGGAGTAAGCGTCTTTTAATTTCATGGCTGCCATTAAGCTGGATACTTGAGACTTATTCAGAGATGTATGCCAATTATATCTCAACAAAACAGAAAATAAAAAATAATTTGAAGCTTGAAATATGCATGAGTATCTAATGAGAGTTGATTATACTAAAAAGAAATAATAACAGAAACAGACTTCCAAAGAAGAGCAAGGAGGGATAAGAAAGCCTTCCTCAGCGATCAATGCAAAGAAATAGAGGAAAACAACAGAATAGGAAAAACAAGAGATCTTTTCAAGAAAATTAGAGATATCAAAGGAACATTTCATGCAAAGATGGGATCGATAAAGGACAGAAATGGTATGGACCTAACAGAAGCAGAAGATATTAAGAAGAGATGGCAAGAATACACAGAAGAACTGTACAAAAAAGATCTTCACGAAGAAGATAATCACGATGGCGTGATCACTCACTTGGAACCGGACATCTTAGAATATGAAGTCAAGTGGGCCTTAGAGAGCATCACGACGAACAAAGCTAGTGGAGGTGATGGAATTCCAGTTGAGTCCAATTGAGCTATTTCAAATCCTGAAAGATGATGCTGTGAAAGTGCTGCACTCAATATGCCAGCAGATTTGGAAAACTCAGCAGTGGCCACAGGACTGGAAAAGGTCAGTCTTCATTCCAATCCCAAAGAAAGGGAATGCCAAAGAATGCTCAAACTACCACACAATTGCACTCATCTCACACGCTAGTAAAGTCATGCTCAAAATTCTCCAAGCTAGGCTTCAGCAATATGTGAATCGTGAACTTCCAGATGTTCAAGCAGATTTTAGAAAAGGCAGAGGCACCAGAGATCAAATTGCCAACATCCGCTGGATTATGGAGAAAGCAAGAGAGTTCCAGAAAAACATCTATTTCTGCTTCATTGACTATGCCAAAGCCTTTGACTGTGTGGATCACAATAAACCATGGAACATTCTGAAAGAGATGGGAATACCAGACCACCTGACCTGCCTCTTGAGAAACCTGTATGCAGGTCAGGAAGCAACAGTTAGAATTGGACATGGAACAACAGACTGGTTCCAAATAGGAAAAGGAGTACGTCAAGGCTGTATATTGTCACTCTGCTTATTTAACTTATATGCAGAGTACATCATGAGGAACGCTGGGCTGGAAGAAGCACAAGCTGGAATCAAGATTGCCGGGAGAAATATCAATAACCTCAGATATGCAGATGACACCACCCTTATGGCAGAAAGTGAAGAGGAACTCAAAGGCCTCTTGATGAAAGTAAAAGAGGAGAGTGAAAAAGTTGGCTTGAAGCTCAACATTCAGAAAACGAAGATCATGGCATCTGGTCCCATCACTTCATGGGAAATAGATGGGGAAACAGTGGAAACATTGTCAGACTTTATATTTTTGGGCTCCAAAATCACTGCGGATGCTGATTGCAGCCATGAAATTAAAAGACGCTTGCTCCTTGGAAGGAAAGTTATGACCAGCCTAGATAGCATATTAAAAAGCAGAGACATTACTTTGCCAACCAAGGTCCGTCTAGTCAAGGCTATGGTTTTTCCCGTGGTCATGTATGGATGTGAGAGTTGGACTGTGAAGAAAGCTGATCTCCGAAGAATTGATGCTTTTGAACTGTGGTGCTGGAGAAGACTCTTGAGAGTCCCTTGGACTGCAAGGAGATCCAACCAGTCCATTCTGAAGGAGATCAATCCTGGGTGTTCATTGGAGGGACTGATGCTAAAGCTAAAACTCCAATACTTTGGCCACCTCATGCGACGAGTTGACTCACTGGAAAAGACTCTGATGCTAGGAAAGGTTGGGGGCGGGAGGAGAAGGGGACGACAGAGAGTGAGATGGCTGGATGGCATCACTGACTCGATGGACATGAGTTTGAGTGTACTCCGGGAGTTGGTGATGGACAGGGAGGCCTTTCGTGTTGTGGTTCATGGGGTCGCTAAGAGTCAGACACTACTGAGCGACTGAACTGAACTGAACTGATAACATTTAAAACACACCTACAGAGGATGAACTGCATTAAAAATGTGCAGAAACACTGGGAATACTTCATCTGACAAAATTTTAATATTGCACATTTGTGTATACTTTCCCCTGTTTCATAGAAAAGAATCCCTTTAAAACTGTAGAAAATGTGGTTTCTTTTACAAATGTTACTTGGTACTTTCAATCATTAATCTGCCATCAACCCAACAAATCACTTTTACTTAATGAATGTGCCACCAATATTCAAAAAATAAATTTAAATATAAAAATGAAAAGTACTCTACCAGAATCCTGCACATAGAAGTGTTTTTTTTAAACTGATCTCCTTACTTATTTTGATTATGTAAGACAATAACAGAATCTACATTGCTATTGAGAATATTAAATTTTTATCACTACTTTCATAAGAGAGTAGTTTAAGTAGACAAATGCTGAGATTCTTTTGAGGTCTTTCTATGTAGAGAAATGCATTTATATACTTAACATATAAGCAATTTCTATTATTTCAAAAATAAAAATTAAAAATATTTATTTTCTTCCTAAAGAGATTATGGGCTTCTTTTGGTGGCTCAGATGGTAAAGAGTCCCAAAGACTTTGGCTTAGGCCTTATCTTGAATGAATATTTTAAAAAATTTGTTTATTGAAATATATTTGACTTACAATGTTTTGTTAATTTCTGCCATACAGCAAGGTGACTCACTAGCAAATGTATGTACATTCTTTTCATGTTCTTTTCCACTCTGCTTATCACAGCATGTTGAGCATAGCTCCCTGTGCTAAATAGTAAGGCCGTGTTGCTGGTCCATCGTACACCTAACAGTTTCCATCACTAAGCCCAGACTCCCAGCCCATCCCTCTCCCCGCTGCCCCACCCCTGGAGACCACAAGTCCGATCTCTGTGTCTGCGAGTCTGCTTCTGCCTCATTGGTTGGATCGTTTGTGTCATGGTTTACATTTCACCCACAAGTGACATCAAATGATACTTTCCATCAATGTTTTATCAACTTTAATTTGGTAGAAGATGAGAAATCCAGTGAACTCGGTTCAGTTCAGCCTCAGTCGCGTCCGACTCTCTGCAACCCCACGACTGCAGCGCGCCAGGCCTCCCTGTCCATCACCAACTCCCGGAGTTCCCTCAAACTCATGTCCATTGAGTCGGTGATGCCATCCAGCCACCTCAACCTCTGTCATCCCCTTCTCCTCCTGCCCTCAATGTTTCCCAGCATCAGGGTCTTTTCAAATGAGTTAGTTCTTCGCATCAGGTGACCAAAATATTGGAGTTTCAGCTTCAGCATCAGTCCTTCCAATGAATATTCAGGACAGATCTCCTTTAGGATGGACTGCTTGAATCTCCTTGCAGTCCAAGGGACTCTCAAGAGTCTTCTCCAGCACCACAGTTCAAATGCATTAATTCTTCAGTGCTTAGTTTTCTTTATAGTCCAACATGACCACTGGAAAAATCATAGCTTTCACTAGACTGACCTTTGTTGGCAAAGTAATGTCTCTGCTTTTTAATATGCTGTCTAGATTGGTCATAACTTTTCTTCCAACGAGCAAGCGTCTTAATTTCACGGCTGCAGTCACCATTGGATAATTATTGCCATTTAATTAACTAGCATCATGCAAATATACAGTGAAACGTATTAGTGGAATACCTGAAAGTTCTTAAACATCAAAAGAGAAAATATTTCTCTGAGTAACTTTCTTCTCTGAGCGTATTGTTTACTCTCAGTCCAGTGAGGTGCTGGTGAATGTTTGTCAACCAGTTTTCAATAGAAATGGACACATAAACACACTTGTTTCCAAGACAAAGCACCTCCCAGCGTGGAGGACTACAGCCTGCTGGCTCATGAAATTCTGAAAATTTCACAGCGGGCTTTCACAGAGTGGAACTGGCCAATCCTAGTATGTCGTTACTCAAGTTCTGCTGTGTTTTAGACTCTGGTAAGTTATAATCGCGTGTAATACACTTGATGCGTCTAAACCGTGAGAGCTGATCGCTTGTGACACTGACACACTCATGACACGGACAGTCATCACACACGGACAGTATCCCTGACCTCTTCTTCACGGCCTCTTCCTCCTGCCTCTTTGTACCCCGTCTTCGCTCCCGCCGTCCCCTTTCGCCACCCCATCCGGCACCGGGCACCAGGTTATGCCCCCGGTTCCCAGGCGGCAGCTCCGCCGGCCGCTCCTTCCTCTGCCGTCCACTGGGGACAGCCAGCTGGGCAGGGCATGGGTGGTGTGTTCAGGTCAACGCCACCCGCTCAGTCTGACCCGCGCCTTCCTTCCCGCCGTGTCCGTAAGCCTGTTCTCTATGTCCGCGTCTCTCTTCCTGTCCTGCGAAGAGGCTCATCGGTATCTTTTTCTAGATTCTGTATATACGTGTTATTATCCGAAATCTGTTTTTCTCTTTCTGACTGACTTGTTTTTATGAATGAGTAGCGTTTCACTGAATGGATATACCACTTCTGTATTTAGCCACTCATCTGTCGGTAGACATTGGGTACTTTTCAGTTTGAGGTTATTGCCGAGGGCTGTTATGAACATTCTTATATAAGTGGAAATATGCTTTCCTTTATCCAGTCATGGACTCGTCAGGTCAGAGGTCAGCTGAGTGATTAACATTTGAATAAATGGACAAACTATTCCAAATTGTTCCCCAAAGTGGGACTTTACCTTCCCAACAGTAGTGTATGAAAGTTTGAGTTCAGTTCCCCCACACCTTACCCATATTCAGTATGGTCAAATTTTTTAACTATTCTGACAGATATGTAGTAGAATCTTATTGCATTTAAATTTTCATCGACCTGGAAACTAACAGAGTCGGGCATCTTTTAAACCATATATATTTTTTGATGCTGTGTCTGCTCAAATCTTCTGAAATATCCCCTCTCATCATTTCGGAGGGACATAAGTCCTTCATCATGTAGCGTTTGCAAGTATCTTTCTCTCAGTCTGAGGCACGTCTTTCCATTCTTTTAACAAGGTTTTTGATGGATGGATGGATGGATAGATTGAAAAGTAGGATTATTTAATTTTCATGCAGTCCAGTTATTGATACTTTCATGGGTTGTGGTTTTGATGTTGTAACAAATAAGTCTCTGCTTCAAACAAGGTCACAAAGCTACTTTCTTACTTCCTTCTGGAGTTTTTAGAGTTTTAGGTTTTATATTTAGATCCATTATCCATTTTGGATTAATCTGCATGGTATAAGATATAAATCAAGCATTTGTTTTTGTTTTGTTTTATTCTTGCACATGGATATTTAATTGGTTCAGAATCTCTTGTTGGAAAGACTATTTTCTTCTACACTGAGTTTCCTGTAAAATTTTTTGTCAAAAATCAGTTGTTCATAATTGTATAGTCTACATCAGAACTCTTTTTCTCTTCCATTGACTTAGCTTTCTATTTTTCAATAATACCATACTGTCTTTACTACTTTCATAATGAGATTTTAAATCAAGTAGTATAAGTCTTCTTTTTTTGCTTTTCAAAGCCATACTGTCTATTCCAGGTTCTTTGCACTTCCAAGTGAACTTCATAATCAGTTTGAAAGTTTATACAAAAACACATGTCAAGATTTTAATTGAAATTGCATTGAATCTGTGAATTTGGAAATAATTGCATCTTAAAGTCCTCTGATAAATGAACATGGTGTATCTTCCATTTATTGGGACCTCCTCAATCACTCCTAGTGTTTTGTGGTTGTAGGTGGATAGCCATTGCACTGTTTTGTCTAACCCCGTGGTTTTCATGTTTTTGTTGTCACTGTAAATGGCATCTGAAAATGTAAATGTCTGATGATTCATTGCCAATAAACTTAAGTACAACAGAATTTTGTATGTTGATTTTTGTTTTCTGTAACCTCACAGAACTAACTATTCCTAGTAGTTTTTGTAGGTCCCACTGGATTTTTACACAGATGACCATGAGTGTAAACAAAGGGACAGTTTTACTCCAACCTTTCTAGCCTCAATACTCTTTTCCGGCCTTGCTGCACTGGCTAGAGTTCCCAGTACAGTACTGAATAGAAGTAAGTGAGGAGAGAAGCCTTCCACATCTGAGGGGGAAGCATTCAGTCTTTTATCATTAAACTATATATTTTTATAGATGCCCTTTATCAGGTTGAGGAAGTGTTTTTGTATTCTTATTTCTCTTTGTGTTTCTAATTTATTTCTGGCAGATAGACTTTCTTTAGCAGTTTGTATATTGAAGTCCACTGGTGATTAATTCTTCCCACTTTTGTATGTCTGAAAAAGTCTTTGTTTTATTTTGTTTATGAAAGACATTTTGGCTGAGTATAGAATTCTAGGATGACATTTTAATTTCAGTACTTTAAATGTTGGGGGGCTTCCCTGATCACTCAGTTGGTAAAGAATCTGCCTGCAATGCAGGAGAACCCAGTTCGATTCCTGGGTTGGGAAGATTTGCTGGAGAAGGGAAAAAGCTACCCGCTCCAGTATCCTGGCCTGGAGAACTCCATGGACTATACCGTCCATGGGTTGCAAAGAGTCAGACACGACTGAGCGACTTCCACTTTCAGAGTGTATTTGTATTTTCCTGTTGGAAACTAGGTGTCTTGAACAGATTTCTCATCCCATTCAAATGTTCATAAGCCTATTTCTAGTCATGCTAACAGAGATGTCTAACTGTGTAGTACACTAAATCAGGGCCTTCCCTGCTGGCTCAGACAGTAAAGCGTCTGCCTACAATGTGGGAGGCCTGGGTTCAATGCTAACTTGCTGCTGCTGCTGCTAAGTCACTTCAGTCGTGTCCGACTCTGTGTGACCCCATAGACGGAAGGCCACCAGGCTCCCCCGTCCCTGGGACTCTCCAGGCATGAACACTAGAGTAGGTTGCCATTTCCTTCTCCAATGTGTGAAAGTGAAAAGTGAAAGTGAAGTCGCTCAGTCGTGTCTGACCCTTAGCGACCCCACAGACTGCAGCCTACCTTAGGGCATCAGAATTCACTGTGCTCTGTCAAAGTTTCTAACTCCCTTGCTCTCTGTATGTTTTCTTACGGATAGTAACTTTGCTAGGTCTTCAAGTTAACTAATCTTTTTTCCAAAAAAATCAGCACACATGTATTTCTCATCTCACATATTATATTTTTCATGTCTACAAGTTCTATTAGGATGCATTTTATATCTTCACTGTATCTACTTAACTTTGTGAACATACAGGACAGTTATAAAAATTGTTTTACTCCATAATCTTCTATTTTCTATCATCTGCATCAGTCCTTGGCCAGTTTTACCGGGCTGCATTTTCTTCCTATTATAGGTTATACTTTTTATCATTATTGAATACACAGTACTCTGATCATATACTAGATGTGGATTGTACTTTGTGGCTTGCTGAATATCCCTATAAATATATATATATTCTTACAGTCTATTCTAATTTGGGATTAAGTTGCTTGACCAGGGGGATTCCCTGGTGGCTCAAGTGTCAGCCTGCAACGCAGGAGACCTGGATTCGATCCCTGGGTCGGGAAGATCCCCTGGAAAAGGAAATGGCAACCCACTCCAGTACTCTTGCCTGGAAAATCCCATGGACAGAGAAGCCTGGTAGGCTACAGTCCATGGGGTCGCAAGGAGTTGGATAAGACTGAGCGACTTCACTTTAAGTTGCTTGAGGGCAATTTAATCCTCTCAAGCCCTGATTTTAAGATTCATGAGGTGGACTGACAGTAGCAGTTAGTTTAAGGCTACTTAAGACGAGAGCTCTCTGACCTGTGTGCTCAATACACCACGAGATGCAGGTAAAACTACAATCCCACGCCGCTGCCAATCTTCCCTGCTGGCTCAGACCGTGAGGAGTTTGCCTGCAAGGCAGGAGAGCAGGGCTCAATCCCGGACCTGAGAAGAGTCCCTGGAGAAAGGGATGGTAACCCGCACCAGTATTCTTACCAGGAGGATTCCGGGGACAGAGGGGCCCGGAGGGCTGCTAGCCGATAGGGTCACAAAGAGTCGGACACAGCTGAGTGACCGACACTGTCACTCTCACACACACACACACACAGACACACACAGACACACACACAGACACGCACACACACACACACACAGTCGTTACAGAGCGGCTACTATGAAGAGTCGGACATGACACAACTGAGTGACTGACACTTTCACTCTCACACACACACACACACAGACACACACACACAGTCGTTACAGAGCGGCTACTATGAAGAGTCGGACATGACACAGCTGAGTGACTGACACTGTCACTCTCACACACACACACAGACACACACAGACACACACACACAGTCGTTACAGAGCAGCTACTATGAAGAGTCGGACATGACACAACTGAGTGACTGACACTGTCACTCTCACACACACACACACAGACACACAGACACACACACACACAGTCGTTACAGAGCGTGACTAACACTGTCACTTTCACACACACACACACACACACAGACACACACACACACACACACACACAGTCGTTACAGAGCGTGACTAACACTGTCACTCTCACACACACACACACAGACACACACACACACAGACACAGACACACACACACAGTCGTTACAGAGCGTGACTGTCACTTTCACACACACACACACACACAGTCGTTACAGAGCGTGACTAACACTGTCACTTTCACACACACACACACACACACAGTCGTTACAGAGTGTGACTAACACTGTCACTCTCTCACACACACACACACACAGACACACACACACACACACACACACAGTAGTTACAGAGCGCGACTAACACTGTCACTTTCACACACACACACACACAGTCATTACAGACCGGCTACGATGAACAGGCACAAGAAAGTAACAAGTGTTGGTTTCGTTGTTCAGTCGCTCAGTCGTGTCCGACTCTGTGACCCAGTGAGCCACAGCACACCAGGCTTCCTTGTCCTTCACCATCTCCCGGAGCTCACTCAAACTCATGTCCATGGAGTCGGTGATGTCATCCAGCCATCTCATCCTCTGTCGTCCCCTTCTCTTCCTGCCCCCAACCCTTCTCAGCTTCAAGGTCTTTTCTAGTCAGTTGGCGCTTCACATCGGTGGCCAAGGTGTTGGTGAGGATGTGGAGACAGTGCAACTCTTATGCACTGCTGGTGGAACTGTACAACGGTGCAGCCACTGTACAAACCAGAACAACAATCCCCTGAAATTAAAAACATGATTATCATACAATCCAGGAACGCGGCTCAGTGGTAAAGAACTTACCTGCCAATACAGGAGACCCAGGTTCAATCCCTGGTTCAGGAAGATCCCCTGGAGAAGGAAATGGTAACCCACTCCAGTATTCTTGCCTGGGAAATCTCATGGACAGAGAAACCTGGTGGGTTACAGTCCATGGGGTTGCAAAGAGTTGGACACATGACTTAGTGACTGAGTATGCATGCCAGCAGTTCTATTCAACATGGTTAAGGCCGAGACAGAGCAGTTAGGCAAAAAAGAGAAATACAAGTCACCCAAATCAGAGTGGAAGAAGCAAAATTATCTCTGGAGATGGCATGATCTCATACATGAAGAACACTAAAGACTCCATGCTGCTGCTGCTAAGTCACTTCAGTCGTGTCCGACTCTGTGTGACCCCATAGACAGAAGCCCACCAGGCTCCCCCGTCCCTGGGATTCTCCAGGCAAGAACACTGGAGTGGGTTGCCATTTCCTTCTCCAACGTACACACAAAACTGTTGGAATTAATAGACAAATTTGGCATATTGCAGGATACAAAATCAACACATCTCAATCAATACACAAGTCAGTTGTGCTTTTATACACTAAATAAATTATTTGAAAAAGATAAGAAAGCTTTGGTACATATACACAATGGAGTATTATTCAGCCATTAAAAAGAATACATTTGAATCAGTTCTAATGAGGTGGATGAAACTGGAGCCTATTATACAGAGTGAAGTAAGCCAGAAAGAAAAACACCAATACAGTATACTAACACATATATATGGAATTTAGAAAGATGCAAATGATAACCCTGTATACGAGACAGCAAAAGAGACACAGATGTATAGAACAGTCTTTGGGACTCTATGGGAGAGGGTAAGGGTGGGATGATTTGGGAGAATGGCATTGAAACACGTATGTTGTCATATGTGAAACGAATCACTAGTTCAGGGTCAATGCATGTTGTAGGATGCTTGGGGCTGGCATGTGGGGATGACCCAGAGGGAGGATAAGGGGAGGAGGGAGGTGGGAGGGGGGTTCAGGAGGGGGAACTTATGTAAACCCGGGGCAAATTCATATCAATGTATGGCAAAACCAACCAATATAATATTGTAAAATAATTTGCCTCCAATAAAAAATAAATTAATTACCTAAAAAAATAAAAATAAAAATAAAAAATAAAAAAATAAAAAAAAGAAAAATAAATTAAGAAAATAGTCTTATTTATAATAGACTCAAAAATAAAAATAATGAAAATGAAATTGTATAGATAGGTAGGAATATGAGCATGTTTTGAAGATTCTGAGCGATATCTTTACATACAAGCACTAAATATTAGGAGAAATGCAAAGAAAACACTGAACTTTGAGTTAAATTGTGTTATTTTCATATGATGCTCTTATACCACAGAGTTGCTTTCAGTGTTGGATAGCCCCAAATCTTGTTTTCCTCATTTTTCCTTAGACTTTGGATCACCAACTTCACTTCTGAATCAACAGTTCAGTTTAAAAGATGTACATTCCTTTACCTCAGGATTCTTTTCACTGTGCTAGGTGCTTTATCAAATTTATAGAACTTTAAATTAATTAAGAACCTCTTATGCGGACTTTGTTACTGCTCTTCTGAATGGAGAAAATAAGATACTTTATACAGATTTACAAGCAAAGAAAATTTCTATGTCTTTTTCTGTTTTTCAATAGCTTCAAAAGTTGGAAGTATGAAATTCACAGGATAAGAAACAGTTTCAGGATGAAACATTTGAATTAAAAGGTTTCCTTTTATACTCCCTTAGTAATATCAGGCCATTTGATTCATTCTACTCACTGAAGGGCCAAGATAATCCCTGAGGAGTGAGTCCATTCTAGATGTGTGTGTTCATACACAACTCATTACTGACCTGTACCTATTGTGAGATTCCACTCATCCAAGGACTCTTTGGCTTTCTCTCTTTCTGGTTTTAAATTTTTGTCCGTATAAGTTGTGACAGCTAAATTTTGTGCCGTCTGTCCATGGGGGAGCCCGGTCATTTGGCCAAACATTGTTCTGTGACGTTATTTTTGGATGAGAGTAATGTTCGAACCTGTAGGCTGAGTAAAGCGGATCACCTTCTCTAATGTGGTGGGCCCCACCCAATCAGTCGAAGGCTTGAATAGCCCAAAAATGCTGACCCTCCTGTGAATATGAGGGAACTCTTCTTGCCTGACTGTCTTTGAACTGGGACACTGGCGTCCCGACCCCGCTGTGGACTTGAGTGAAGCGTCAGTTCTTCCTGGGCCCCCAGATGGGAAACACACTCTCCCTTCTTCTGGCACCAGGCCTTTGGAAGAGGACTGGACCTAAACTCTAAATGATCAGCTTTCTGGGGCCTCCAGCTTGATGGCTGCAGAGCTTGTCAACCTCCCTGATTGTGTGAGCCAGCTCCTTATAATCAGTCTTTATGTGTGTGGCCTATTGGTTGTTTCTCCAGAGAGCTCTGACTGATATACAAGGTTTGCCAAAGACGTTTTGAAATGACTCAAAGCTGGGTAGAGGATGAAGGCCCTGAGCCCTCTTTCGAGGTCACACAGCTTGGGACATCTTGCCAGATTTATTCCCATCACTCACTTGCAAAGGCATTGAAAAGAAAGAAGATACTGCTAAACTCTTTTGTCTGATTGCGCTTTGAAAAAGGTTACCCTTGCTCAATTCTGGGAGTCATATTTACATCTGTCATGCTAGCTGGGATCTTTTATAACCACTGGATTCTTCTGCCCTTCCGGTCTGAATTCCACAGCAACAATGCAGACACACGTGCGCCCACACGGAGCGAGCAGCAGGCACGAGGCTGACGGGCCTGAAAACCTTTCGTCTCTGCTCTGATTCCTGCTCCTTAATTACAAAAACATTGTGCAAACGTCAGTCAGATGAATCTGTTTGCGAAAACCCATGGCCATGTGTGCGTTCTCCCAGGATGCCGCGCAGAGTGACTCAGCACGAAGTCTTTTCACCCGAAAGACATCTTGAGCAAAATGCCCCAGAGGTGAAGCAAATTCAGGGAAAACCCCACAGAAACACCATGCTGACACAATGCGCTCCACTGACCGTGGGTGTGGACGGCCCAGGGCGACTGCCATGGTCATGTCCATCTGGGGCCCTGGGGGCAGGGAGACCCTGGTTTCCTGTGCATAGTGGATCAGAGCTCCGATGTGTTTAGGGCTTAAGAGAAACAAAAGCCCTGGCTGTCTGCGTAGAGCTGCTCGACTTCAGCGTGTGTGTGAGATCCTTACTGGAAAAACGAGGCACAGGCTTCCTCCTTGAGGCTCTACTGCGGGTGGAGGCTGGTCTTCGGCGTTGAGAACAGGGGACCTGATGGGTGGCCTGGGCCCAGCTTGTGTTGGAGGTTCTGGGTGGAACGGAGCCAGCTGCAGCCACCGTCCGGGGGCCTGTCAGTAGACACCTGGTGTCCCGTGTGGAACTGGAGACGATGCTCCCTCGGGGCACTGGAGTGGACCAGCTCCCACTGCCCTGGGGAAGAGGAGCCTCCTTTCTGATGCACGGTTTGCTTCCTGGCCCAGTCGAAGAGATGCCCCCAGACTGTCTTCTGTTCCTTATCCCTCCCTCTCTGTGTTCCCTGCTTTATCACAGTCCAAATATGCACCTGCCTGTCAGGGTGGCCGAATGTCCCCGGGATCTTGCTGGAACTTTGGTTCCTCATTAAACACCTTCTGGTACTGACCACGGACTGATCTGGAGCCTGGACTGGGAACATGTTGCTGATGGAGGGTTTCTGAGGCAAAAGCAGCCTTCACAGCACTTTAGAATCTTCCCAATCCCCAGCAGCACAGGCTGAGACTCGGCTTTCAGGCTGCAGTTGAGTCTCCCCCAGACTCAGCAAGGAATACTGTGGGAAGAGGTCCTTTGGAGGCTGCTGTCCCTTCAGGCCTCAGCTTCACACCTAGAATATTCCCAGAGACTGGTCTGGTCTAGGCACATGGCGTTTACTGACGTTAACTGTTGACTTAGCAAATGAACAAGAAGCTCATCAGCGAACTTCTGGTTGGTAATCAGAAGTCCCCTGAGGGACAAGGCAAGGAGCAGTGGAGTGTGGATGGAGCCACCAGGAAGCCCCTGTCCTCCTGCAGTCATGGCCCTCTTTGGCCAACCCCCTGGGGCCCTTCCCTCAGGCTAGGGTCACAGCCCTGCATGCAGGAGGCCAAGCCCCTGCTAACTCCCGGAGATCACAGGCCAGTGGGATAGACACAAGCTCCAGGAATCGGAAGATAAGGCTGAGTGAATGGGGTCCTGAGAGACACGGGACACGGGTCAGGCCAGGGAGCAGGTGGAGGTCTTGGTCAGATGGGCACGGAGGAGACCTTGGAGCTGAGGTCTGAGCTCCTCTAGTGGAAAGAACCAGCCATTGGGCAGCCAACGGGAAAGGGTTTTGCAGAAGGGGTAGCAAGTTCAAGGTCCCTAAAAATGGGGAGTGTGGCCCAGAGGATGTTGGTGGGAGGGGCAGCAGGGACGACGGGAGGCGATGTGGGGGGGTGTCTGCCGTGTCCCTCTGGTCACTCTAGGGGCTGGCCACAGGGGGGCGGCATGGTGGTCAGGGTGTGGCTGATCCCGAGGGCAGCTAACCAGGGCTTCCCAGGGGGCGCTCCTGGTAAAGACCCTGCCTGCCAATGCAGGAGATGTGGGTTCAATTCCTGGGTCAGGAAGATCCCCTGGAGGAGGGCATGTCAACCCACTCCAGGATTCTCACTGGAGAATGCCCTGGACAGAGGAGCCTGACGGGCCACAGTCCCTGGGGTCACAAAGACTCAGACACGACTGAAGCGAGTCAGCACACAGGCAGCTGGCAGCTATCTTGCGTTTGGAGGCACCCAGCACTCCCTGAGCCGTCCTGGGCTCACAGGGTCCCTGAAGTGCTCCGCGGTCTCTCACTTCACTATCATGTAGGCCGTGCGGAAGGCTGGCTCCTGGGGGCCGGCGAGGCCTTGGGGGCCGGGAGCCCACGTCCCAGGGGCCTGCAGAAGCCGGAGGAGGGGGCGGGACAGACCGGGAGAGCCGGGCCTCGCTGTGCCCAGAGGCTGGGCAGGAGTTCCAGGGTGACTCTCGGCCTCGGCCTTAGAGGCCGGGCTGTCCTGCACGGCAGGGGTGAGAAAGGCGGAGAGCAGGCGCCTCTGCTGCGTACCTGGGTTTACCTCCGCTGTGAGCTTGAACGGAAGTCAGAGGGAGGGAGGCTGAAGCCAGATGGGGCGGGGCCTGGCTGGGGAGAGGCGGGACCCCGACAGGATGCGTGAGGCCAGGAGGCCAGCCTGGAGGAGGCCCCATGAGCTGATGTCGGCTGTGGGGGTGCAGGACACGGCGGAGGGGACCGGCCGGCGTTCTGGCCAGAGCGGGCGGCGCCCCAGCCCAGGCGCCCCCACTGCTGGCGCCAGGACCCTGCGACCCCGTGGTCTCCATGGGAACAGGAGTCTGCAGCCCTGGGGGCCTCGGCCTTTCCCAAAAGCAGGGAAAGCGCAGAGACGGGAGCTCCTAGGCACCCCGCCGCCCAGCTGAGCTGGGGCCTCTGTGGTCACTGGGGTCGCTGGACCCTCCGGCCTGGACCTGCAGAGCGGTGTCCCGCTCCCAAGCAGCCCCCGAGTGTGGGGGCTCTAGAGAGGGCCCTCGCTTCACCCGCTGATGTCGGAAGGGCACAGCCCCAGGGCGGCCCAGAACCGGTTCTGCCCCGGCGGGCTCTGTGACTGCGCCGTTTCAGACGGAGGGTCCCGGCTGGAGCCGGACTTCCCGCTGCGGAGCCCGCTTCACGCCCCCCGGCATCTGCCGGCCTCGCTCCGGGCGCACCCGCCCCCAGCCCGGCCCGAGCGTCGCTGTGCGGCTCCTCCGTCCCCGCCAGGACTGGAAATAAGCCGCGACCTCCTCCTGCCTGGCCTCCGTCCACAGGAGCTGTTTAAAGGGATCTCCTCCTCCCGCGAGCAGCGCGGGCGCCCCCGAGTCGGAGTCACAGGCTGCAGTTTCTCCTCTGCTGTCGGTCAGGGCAGAGCGAGTTCCCGGAACCCTCCGCCCACAGCGGGCGAGAAAGCCCGGCAACGGCAGCGGGCGGAGGCTGAGAGCAAACAGATGCGCCGCTTCCCAGCCGGGCTCCCAGCGCCTGCCCGGCGGCCCTGCGCCCCGACGGCGCGGCCGGCCTCACCGCCTCGCCAGGGACGCGGGGCTGCGCGGGGCGCTACTGAGCAGCTGGGGGCGGTCCCGGGCGCCCGCACCTCCCGCTGTGGGTGGGTCGGGGGCTCTGTGAACGGGGGCGGGTCCCGGGCGCCCTCTCCTCCCCCTGGGGAGGGCCTCTGTGAACACTAGGAGGGTCCCAGGTGCCCTCTCCTCCCCCTGGGGGGGCTCTGTGAAGACGGGGCGGGTCCCGGGCGTCCGCACCTCCCCCGACCAGGGACACAGAGCCGGGGTCGGGGGTGGGGGGGTGGGGGGGTGTGAGACTGCCCAGGGCCCGCACTGGGCAGACCCGCCTCAGTCCCACCCAAACCTCGCTGGCTCAGGGTTTTGGCGTCGGCCCCTCTGTAAGCCGTGGGTCCACCCTTTAGCTCAGAAGGGTCTCATGAGCACAGAACCCGGGCTCAGAGCAGACCCCCTTCCCAGGCCGACGGCCAGTGGCTGCGGGAAACTCCTTGCCTTTCTGGTGAATCCCCTGCCGTGTCTCCCTGTGTGCGTGGTCACGGGTCAACGCTCAGGTGTTTACTGTGAATGGAAGTGACTGCCCAACAGGCAGCTGCCAGGAGTGATCGGGGATCTCAACCCCGTTTCCCTGGCGCGTAAACCCTAAGCTCCAGAGACAGGAAGACACCCTTTCTGGAGACTTCTTAGCATCTGGAGTCACTGGCCGTGCCCCTCGGCTGTTTGCTCCTTCCATTCTGCCCATCCTTCCCCTCCTGCTCAGGGGCCAGATCTAGCTACAGTGCACCCTCTGGAAGTGGACACCTGCCTGAGGGGCCGGCTGGAGCTGGCATTGCCCCGGGCACTTCTGGGAGCCCAGCCCAGCCCCCGGCTGCGAGGATGCTCTAAACCAGCTGACCTTTGACTCTGCTGAGGAACCTGCCTGGACCCTTCTGTCCTCCGTCCCAGAGCCCCTGATCCCCGGTCAGGCACAGCCGTCCCCAGGCTGGCGCTGTCCCCAGCCGGGCGCCGTCACTGGCTGGTCAGTAGCAGGTCCTGTCGCCGCCTGCACAGCTGGCCTCACTGTGCTCTCCCTGGGCTCCTGAACGACTGTGAACACGGAAGTTTCTGGAGCCTGGTGGACTGTGCACCGGTCCCCTGGGGCTGCTGTAAGGAAGGGCCACACGCGGGGAGCCAAGACAGCCCAGGTGAATTCTCACACCGTCTTGCCCCCTCTGGAGGCTCTGGGGGCAGCTCCTCCTGGGGCCGTGTGACCTTGGGGGCCCCTAGGCTGCTGACTGCACCCTCCCTCACCTCCTCTAACCTCGCAGGGTGTCCTGTGTCCCAGTGGGCCTCTTACTATGAGGACACGGGTCCCTGGACTTAGGTCGCCCTCCCCCAGTACAGCCTCACCTGCAGAGACCAGGTGGCCGAACAGGGCCGCACTCACCAGTTCCAGGAGGCCAGGCGCTGGGGATGTGACTCCCCCTCCAGCGGGCAGGCTCGGGGCAGGGCCAGCTCTGGCCTTTGCTTCCTCCTTCCAGCTGACACACCCTATTCCTCATCCCTGAAGCTGACACTCTGCTCCAGGGTCTGCCCTGCATGACCCGGCCTTGCTTCGCGGTTCCAGGTCACATGTCCCTCTGTCCTGGGGTGGGTGGCCCCCTGGACATCGTGTGCCCACCCCTGCCTCCGGTCCCCACCTCCCTGCAAGAGAGCTGCCCAGCCCAGCCCCGGCAGGGCCCCAGCATTCCTGCCATCTGTCACCTCCCATCACCTCCCTGCCCCAGAAGGGCTGACCCCTCCTTCAGCTCCCCTCACTTGGGCCTTTCCTGGGACACCCCTGACCTCAGATGCCCTCCCCAGAGGCCAAGATCCAGTCCCGCACGTCCCGTCTCCTCAAGAAGCCTCCCCTGTGGAAGGAACGTCTCCCTGGGGCCCCAGCAAGGTGGTCCTCTGATCTGTCCTGGGTGTAGTCTGTTCTCCTCATCCACGGGCGCTCTGAGACACTCAGCACAGCAGCACTTTCTGTCCTAACGCTTGTAGGGTGAGTGGCTGCCAGCGGCTGAGCAGAGGAGTTATTGTTGTTAAGTCGCTCCGTTGTGTCCAACTCTGTGCGACCCCAGGGACTGTAGCCCATCAGGCACCACTGTCCATGGGATTCCCCAGGCAAGAATACTGGAGTGGGCTGCCATTTCCTTCTCCAGGGGACCTTCCTCACCCAAGGATGGAAACTGCGTCTCCTGAGTCTCCTGCATGGTGGGTGGATTATTTACATCCGAGCCACCAGGGAAGCCTGACTAGATGGTACCTTCTGCCGGCAAGTGGGGTGTGAGGGCCAGAGGTCAACTTCTGGCCAAGGAAAATCCAAACTGTAAGCAAAGTCAGGTCAACTGGCAAATCAACTGCTAGCCACTAATAAGGCTTTAAGGGAAACTGGGTTAGACGTTCTTCTCTGGAGTTCGCAATAACATCAGCTTAGTTACATAGCACTCAGAATTTTAAATTTAAATCATGTGACTGTGCTACCAGTTAGGTGACCCAGAGTAAGATATCTTACCTTGAACAGGGTGATAAAAAACCTGCTTGCAATGCAGGAGACCGGAGTTCGATCCCTGTGTTGGGAAGATCCCCTTGAGAAGGGATCCCACTCCAGTATTCTTGCCTGGAGAATCCCATGGACAGAGGAGCCTGGCGGGCTACAGTCCACTCACAAAGAGTCCACTTGCAAAGAGCTGGACATGCCTAACACACACACACACACACACATATTCTTTGAGTCAAGTTTCTTCTTTCTCTGAACGGCAGAAATTGACACCGTCTACCTGATAATACTTTGGCCACCTCATGCGATGAGTTGACTCACTGGAAAGGACTCTGATGCTGGGGAAGGTTGGGGGCGGGAGGAGAAGGGGACGACAGAGAATGAGATGGCTGGATGGCATCACCGACTCTGTGGACATGAGTTTGAGTGAACTCCGGGAGTTGGTGATGGACAGGGAGGCCTGGCATGCTGTGATTCATGGGGTCGTGGAGAGTCGGACACGACTGAGCGACTGAACTGACTGACCTGGTAATAAGTGAACAGTTGCCATAAACGAATCCTTTCAAAAAATATAAGCAGTGAGCAAGGTAACAGATGTTGCCTGCTCAGTTAAGAGCCCCCTGCCCCTCTCCACCCCCCACGCCCCGTGGATGCCTGGGCTGGACCTCGGCAGGGCTAGACTGTGTGCGCCTGTGGCTCCTCTGTGACCCCCACCCAGCAAGGACCCAGGTGGAGAAGCAGGTTCCTCAGCAACATTACTGCTCAGATCCCAGGGTGGCTCAGCGCAGACCCCCTCTAACGCCCTTCAGCTGAGACCTCAGTCCACGGCTCTGCCCACCATGGCCTGGCCCTTGGGTGCCATCTGCCAGCCTGTGCAGGGGACCACTCCTCTGTGCAAGGCCCAGCCTGGCCTTTGGGGGTGCCTTATCCCCTGCCTCCATCCATCCCCCCCCACCCACCATCCACTCCCTCCTCTGCCCAGGGTCCAGCCTGCCTGCCCTGGGGACATGTGCACTCTGCCGAGGGGCAGGGAGCCCACTGCCGCCCGCTATTCTTCCTTCTAGAGGCTTCCCCCTGTGTAACCCCACCTTGGGGCTGTCGGGCTAAGTGAGGCTGTAGAAGCTCATTACAGGTTGTTCCTGCTGCCGGGAAAGTCTGCGTGGGAGGCTCTTGGTCCCACACGGGGTGTCCCTAGGGAGCGGCCACCCTGTGGGGGTACAGGCTGGGCATGAAGCAGGATTTGGATGAAAATAAATTCACCCGATCCTGTTTCTTCCTGATACACTGACGTCCTTTTAGATTAAATATCACACTTTCTGCACATGATAAATGAATTCATCCGTACAGCTTCGTCAATACGTATACTGGCCATTTCCACCCACCGGTTCTTTTGCTTTTTGCTGATGGCCTTTTCCTCGGTTGAGAGAGACCGTTCTCACTTTGGGTAATGTGAACCAGATTGGAAGCCTACAACTTGCATTCTCTCTCTTCAGCAGAAAGGAGCGCTCCAGCCAATCTTACTGGTTTTATTTATAGCATTGTATTTCCTGAGAGAAGGCAGGAAAAGTCCGTCTTCCCCAGCTCCTCCGGCTCCTCCCCCGTGGTCCCCCAGTTGCGGCCAGAGCAGGGGCGGGCCGCACGGGTGGGGGCAGGAGGGGGCCGGACCGGACCCGTGCCAGGTGCTCCAGCAAATGCGAGATCAGAGGAGGAATTATGTCATCCCGCCGCGGACCGAGTCCAGCGCTTCCGCGTGCATCTGACTGCCGGCGCACCGGACTCCGCGCATATAAGGGGCGGCCGCGGCCAGCCGCGGATCCAAGCCCAGCTCCTCCGCAGAGCGGGGTTGGGTCTCCTCCTGCGGCCGCTCGTCCCTCGCCGACCCCCTCCCGGCTCTGAGCCAGTCATTCCTGTAGGGTTTCCACACCAGGTAAGAGCGGCTTCTCCATTGACAAATTGTTGCGCTGTAGTTTAACGTTTCAGAAAAGTCTTTTTTTTAAAAAAATGTTATTCTAAGAGGGGAGAAGGGAAAGTGCAAACTAGTTTTGAAGCAGGGAGGGAGCTTGCCTGTTGGCACATAAGCAGAAACAGGTCTTCATCTGGGCCTCCTGCTGCTCAGTGGCAGAACTGGGGCAGGTGAGCTCCCTTTGGCATCTTTTCTGCATGGAGGATGCTGTGATCCTGCCCGGATTGCCCATCGCCTGAGGTCCCCTGGGGCTTTCGTGAAGGTACCTGCCTGGAGTCCTGGGCAGAGGCTTCCGTTTCAGCCACTGAATAGGATGCTTCCACAAAGTCTGTTACTGGGGGGCGGTCGTGAGGAAGGAACTAGAAGTTGCTCCTGAGTTTGTGAAAAAATGATGAGACGTTATCAAGACGCGTGCGAAGCAGTTTTCATAGCTGAAAAGTGCTTCTGAAAGTTTTTAATGAATGGTATTTAGTAAGTCAGTGAAGACTGCCCTGACTGCCCAGGGACTCCGGCTGTTCTTAAAAGTTTGGGGGATAATTTGCAGATGAAAAGGTGGCTGGAATTAGCAAATTAGCCTAACTTCTGTGAAGGGGGGGGGGTCAGGCTCCTTTACAAGGGGAGGCTGAGGACAGTGAGGGGCTCTGTTGAATCACCTCCTTCTCGACCACTGCAAGGTCGTATTTCTCAGTAAAGTTATGTTTGCGCTGATTGCTGGTATAAGAAGAATTGTAAGAGGTCTTTGCAGATCTTTGTGAAAGTTCTAATGTAATTAGGTGTAACTGTAAAAGTGCCAACGACATTCTGTTGCAGACAGAATAGTTTTTTCTTTTGGAAAAAACTATAACCTTAAGCCCTGAAATGTGTGAAGCGAGGTGTGCGGCGTGGGAGTATGTGTCTCCGTAGCGCTTCCTACAATAGCGTATGTGTTGCCTTTTAACAACACAAGGCGAGAGAAGGCTGAAGCCCCAGCTACGCCCCCGGCGGTTTCCTTTCGGTGGGTGACCCCCGAGCCGGGGTGGGCCCCCAGGCCCGTGTGGCAGAGGGCAGAGCGCCAGCATGTCTGTCTCAGTGCCAGAGGGCTTGCTTTTGTTCCTGACAGAGCTCCGCGTGCGTCCTCGGGACCGACGGGAAGCTGAGCCCTCAGGACGGGGCTCTGTGGTTCGGACGCAGTGGTCCCGCTGTCTGCCTGCAGGGGACAGAGGACATGCCTGCTCCCCGCTTACCCTGAAATCACTTGTGCAGGACTCACGGAGTGCCAGTGCTGTTCTGAGTCCCCGAGGAGGGTTCGCCGCGTGACTCGGTCCTCGGAAGAGTCCTGCTGAGGGCAGCCTTTCCGCTTCTCCTACTGGGCTGCGCTTCAGAAGTCTTTGCAAGCACTGACTCGCTGGGCTCTGCTCCCACACTCACCCACTGCTTTAAATGCCCGGTCCTTGGTCCACAGAAGGGGCGCCTGAGACCCGAGGACTCAGAGACGCTTCCCCAGGCGGCACGGTGATGCCGGCACCGCAGCTCTGTGGGAGCCTTGCCAGTGGGGCCGCCCGCCGCCTGGGGCTGCAGGCGGAGCACAGCCAAGCCCTGCGCTTGCTGCGGACGGGCTGAAGGCAGGTGTCTGCAGCCTGCGGGGACAGCAGAGTCTTGTTTGGAGCCCCAGGCGACGGTCCCCCTCTCGGGGAAAGTCGCTCCTTCTGGAGAGGCTCCTCCAGGGATTTTTCTCACCAAGAAGCTCAGGACCCTTGAAGCCCTAAACAAGGAGGGTAGGGGTCTCGGATTGGCTTCACCTCTGCAGAACGCAGAGTGTTGCTGGAAGGGCCCTGGAGCCTGTGCTCAGGGGAGGCAAGGAGGCGGAGGCCCAGACGCGGGGAGGCCGAGCAGGGGTTAACCCTGGAGCGGGCTCCCGGCCAGGCTCTGACTTCTGGGCCAGTGTCTGCTGAGCCTGCCAACTGAGAATCCTGAAGAATGGAAAAACAGGCCTCAAGAAAATAGAAAAGCAAAGCAAAAATGATTACTAAGTAGAAGGCTATATTCTTAGCAGTTATGATCCAGCAAACTAAGTTTATTTCTAACTCATATACAGTTACTATTTATTCTCTTTAATTAAATCATGTGAAACTTTTTTTTGGCTATTTATGCAAAACATCTTTGTAGGCTATTTTCCCCAGGCTGATATTTTTCTAAATTCGAACTTCCTGGGTTTATATTCTGGCTCTGGGCAAGCACTTAACTTGTTTGAGCCTCCACTTACCCATCTGTAAAATGGACATGATAATGATCATATCTATCTCCTAGGTCATTATGAGGATTAAATAATATGAATGCTTAGGACATCATTAGTACAGTGCTTATTGACAAATGCTAGTCCAATGAATACCAACTTTAGTTAGAAAAACTCATTTGAAAAGCACATTTTCTATCTAGCTTTGCCCACAAATCCATTTGTTTCTGATTTTTATACACAAACTGTTTTTAAATGATCATATGAGTAAAACTTCCAATCCAAATTAGAAGCTGTCGTTATGTTTTCTTAAGTAACAGAGTCTGATTTATCTGCAGGGGTTTGGCTGGGAAGACACAGGATGTTGTGGCCGCTGCTGCTGCTGGCCCTGTGGGCCTGGTCCAGCGCTCAAGGTGAGTGTGGACCCCACCAGGTGTTCTGGTCCAGTGCTCAGGGTGAGTGTGGACACCCCTGGGTGACCTGGTCCAGCACTCAGGGTGTGTGGACGCCCCTGGGTGACCTGGTCCAGTGCTCAGGGTGAGTGTGGACGCCCCTGGGTGACCTGGTCCAGCGCTCAGGGAGAGTGTGGATGCCCCTGGGTGACCTGGGCTCCCAGGACGAGGTTTGCCTGCTGGATAAGGGTGGATAAAGTGGAGGCCTTGCTGGAGCACCTCACCTCTTAGGATCTTAACTTAGTTTAAAATAAATCTTCACTCACTTCTGAGTCCATACAATAGGAGATTTATTTTTGGAAAACTGAGGTTTAGAGGGATGTGCCCTCCCACCTGTAGATGCAGCCTTTTGCTGGGTATGTTTTGTCTTCTTTCTTTCTTTTTAAAATTGGACTAAAAACAACAACAACTGCTTCTTTGGAGTTTTCTTGGTTGTGCCACAAGGCATGTGGGATGTCAGTTCCCCAACCAGGGATCAAACCTGTGGCTGCAGCATTGGAAGTGCAGACCCTTAAACACTGGACCTCCAGGGAAATTGCTGCCTTTTCTCTGTATGTGATATGTACAACATACTGAAGTATTTGGTGTTTTACAGCTTCCATCCTTCCCACATTTTTGCACTTAAAAACATATCTAAATATTTTTTCATGTGTTTATTTTCTTACAACACGATTTTTAATGACTGTAATATTCCATTAGAAGTTACCCCTCTGTATTTTTAGGCCATTCCCATCTACATTACATATTTACATGACTATAAATGACACCACAGGGAATACTGTTTTGAATATATATATCCTTGCATTTGTGATTACATATTTAGGATAACTTACCAGAGTAAAATTGCAGAGTCAAAGTCTTTAATGATTTTAAGCATTTTTGACATATGGCCAAATAGCTGTATTGCAGGTAGTAAGATGAACACTTCTGTCAACAACATCATGTAATCTAATGCTTCAGTTTGCCAAGTATTAGATAAAAGTTATGCTTTGTTTAGACTTTCTGTTCAGAAAATTATTTTGAATGATTTAAAGTGTTACTGATGTTGGTGAGGGCGGACAACCTCTTCCCAGTATTTGGACCGTGTGTTAAAACCATGCGTTTGTGGGCTTGAGGCTCATGGTCTCAGACGCTCTCCTGCAGCGTGAGCCCCGAGAGGCAGGATGTATTTCTGAGAAATGCAGGGTCCCCACGAGGAGGTCAGCTCAGATTATGTCTCTAGGAAGGCGACATTGAAGGTAGCTGCTGCCCAGTGGTGCACCTGCCGGCAGCTTTCCTGGGTGCTCGGGTGGGAGACGGAGGGTCTCCCTTGAGCCCAGCTCAAGTAGGGAGCAGGGACGGCAGCACGGTCCTTGCCAGGGAAGCTGCGAGTGGGGACCGGACCCCATTTCCTTTCTCCGTGAAGGCTCGTCCGCTGGTCTGCACAGAGAGCCACTCAGGGGCGAGCCGGGGCTGTAGTCAGCGACAGACGGCCGGGGCGGGCGGGCCAGGCAGCGCCCAGGAGAGGAAGGAGGGGCAGGCTCTCCGGCCTCGCAGGGGCCGCGCGTGGCGCCGGAGAGGAGGGCCCTGTGCCCCCGCGCCCCTGACCTCCGTGCCCTGCTCCCCGAGCAGCGGGAGACCAGGACGAGGACACCGCCTTCGACCTCTTCAGCATCAGCAACATCAACCGCAAGACCATCGGGGCCAAGCAGTTCCGGGGCCCAGACCCCAGCGTGCCCGCCTACCGCTTCGTGCGCTTCGACTACATCCCGCCGGTGAGCGCCCAGCACCTGGGCCGGATCGCCGAGGCCATGCGGCGCAGGGAGGGCTTCTTCCTGACGGCCAGCCTGAAGCAGGACCGCCGGTCCCGGGGCACCCTGCTGGCGCTGGAGGGCCCGGGCGCCGCTCACAGGCAGTTCGAGATCGTGTCCAACGGCCCCGCGGACACCCTGGACCTCACCTACTGGGTGGACGGCACCCAGCACGTCATCTCCCTGGAGGACGTGGGCCTGGCTGACTCCCAGTGGAAGAACGTCACCGTGCAGGTGACTGGAGAGACCTACAGCCTGTATGTGGGCTGCGACCTGATGGACAGCTTCGCGCTGGACGAGCCCTTCTACGAGCACCTGCAGACCGAGAGGAGCCGGATGTATGTGGCCAAGGGCGCGGCGCGCGAGAGCCACTTCCGGGTAGGTCCAGCGGCCACTCCCACCCGACCTGGGCGGGAAGGGGTGGGATCCTAGGGGTGCACAGGGGCAGGCGTGCACTCAAGGAGCACCCACGCACACTGGCTGGCACGTGCAGTCACGTGCACATACTGTACACACGCACACACACCTGCACATACTATACGCAAGGACAGTGCACACGCTACACACACGTGCAAACACTGCACACATTGTACACACTAAACACACGCACACCTGCACATTCTATACACATGCACAGTGCACACACTGCACACACGTGCACACTGCACACACTGTACACACTACACACGCACACCTGCACATTCTATACACACGCACACTGCACACACTGCACACACTACACAGATGCACACACGCACACACTATACACATGCACATACTATACACATGCACACACATGCACAGTGCACACACTGTACACACTGCATACACGTGCACACACATGCATACATGTGCACACACTGTACACACGTGCACACACATGCACAGTGCACACACTGTACACACTGCATACACGTGCACACACATGCATACATGTGCACACACTGCACGCACTGTACACACTACACACGCACAAACGCACACCTGCACGTACTATACACATGCACAGTGCACACACTGCACACATTGTACACACTACACACGCACACCTGCACATACTATACACATGCACAGTGCACACACTGCACGCACGTGCACACTGCACACATTGTACACACTACACAGATGCACACCTGCACATTCTATACACACGCACAGTGCACACACTGCACACACGTGCACACACTACACACACTGCACACACTACACAGATGCACACACTGTACACACTACACACGCACCTGCACATACTATACACATGCACAGTGCACACACTGCACACACGTGCACACTGCACACACATGTACACACATGCACACACACCTGCACACAGTGTACACACTTCACACACGCACAACTGCACACACGCGCATGCACACCTCATACTATACACATGCACACTGTACACACGTGCACACACATGCATACATGTGCACACACTGTACACGTGCACACACATGCACAGTGCACACACTGTACACACTGTACACACGTGCACACACATGCATACGTGTGCACACACTGTACACACGTGCACACACATGCATACGTGTGCACACACTGTACACATGTGCACACACATGCACAGTGCACACACTGTACACACGTGCACACACATGCACAGCGCACACACTGTACACACTGCATACACACATACCTGCTCATACTATACACATGCACAGTGCACACACTGCACACGTGCACACACACACACTCTCTGACCCAGGAACCAATAGAGCAGTGAACACAGGAACCTTTCTTAGCTGCATAAATGGTCACGGATCTCCCGACTGAACATTGATTTGATCATCAAGACATCAAATCCGTTCAGCTGTCTCCCAGGATCCCCAGATTCCAGTTCAGTCCTGACATGACAGGCTGACAGGAGAGAAAATTAACCATGTTTCCTAAGGAAAGGGCTGTTGATTTATGAGGGAGTGGTTCTACATTCATCTCTGGTAAAATATGTTTGAAAGAGGATTTTTTCTAAATGCAAGTGTTTAGAAACTGCAGCAGAGGGTTAGCAACTTTTCTTCTCCAGGTGTGTGTGCGTTTTGGAAATAAATGTATGTTCAGACTCAGCTATTTCAGTGAGAGGCCTAGAGACGCCCCGTGTGGTCTCTGGCAGTCGTCAGGAAGCCCTCAGCCCGGTGGGATGAGACCCTTACTGTCTCGGGGTGGACCGCCTGATCTCATAGATGAGCTGTCTGCTCCTTGGACATGCACAGCAGTGCACGTTCTTGCGACCCAGTCACACGCGGGAGTGCTGGTCATCCTCAAGGTCCCCAGCCGAGAGCGTGGCCTCCATGGTCTGTCCCCTAAGCCTGTCTCCACCATCCCTCTCAAGCCCCTTCTCTCAAATGCTCTCCCTTCTTGAGTCAAACCCACATCTGCCTCTGGTCTCAAATGAAGCTTCGAAGTAACATACACAGATAACCTATTAACGAGATTTCAGAACTCCTGAGAGTAAGTGCACAGAAGAAAACATTCTCACTGCTTTAAATTGCATCTTGTATCTTTGAGATATCACTTAGTGTGTCCTCAAATGTCTGCTGTTTACCCACTTGGGTTTCTCTCCTTGTATGTGTCTCAGGGTTTGCTGCAGAACGTCTACTTAGTCTTTGAAAACTCTGTGGAGGATCTTCTGAGCAAGAAAGGTTGTCAGCAGAGCCAGGGAGGTAGGTGCCTGGGTCCCGCTGTGGTGGGTCCTCCTCCTGTGGGGAGGGAGTGGAAGGTAAGGGGACGTGTTGGAATACGGTGCCATCCTGGCCTTGCCCAGGTGGCTGGTCAACTCGGATGTGTTGACATGTGAAAACAGTACATTGCTTGAAGGGTTAACTGTGAATGCATTTCAATTATTCAGTATAACCCATTTTACATGCCAAAAACATCCCTGGCATTTTAACATGATTTTAAATATATGCAATGATGCCAGTCTATTGATGTACGAAGATCTTCTTCATAAGATGACTCCACAACTCTTTGTCAAGCTTGGTTTATGGCAAGTTTTATACTAGTCACAGCTGGTGATTCCGCCTTATTATGAAAATGGGCCACTTGAACCTTTGACATAATCCCACATTGTCTGTTAATTATGATTTGAATTTATATCCAACCATAATTTCTTGCCTGGAGAATCCCAAGGACGGGGGAGCCTGGTGGGCTGCCATCTAT